>NC_070603.1:991071-1321428 GCF_027172205.1 Podarcis raffonei
CACCACAGTCTCCGCTAAGCCTCATTCCCAAAGGAAACATGAACCCTGGGTGAGAATCTGGAAGACCTTGGATCTCACACCGTGCAGGGATTGGAGTGGCAGGCAACAATATGTTACAAGACTTACATTCATAATCATGTCCCGTTCGCGGCTTTGGACTCTCATCAATCAATTCACTCAGTTCTGATGAAAGTGTTGTTGCTTAAAATTTTAAAAGAGGAAAAGGGGGAAATGTTAGAAATTTAGAGCTGAAATGAAACATATTAAATGGCAGACGTTATGATGCACGGAGGTGTGATATGGTTTATGATTCTTGAGAGACAGCAAATCAGGAGAGGTTTAGCGATGAAATGCTTAGTAATAACTTTGAATGTCAGTGTTGTGCTAATTAATCAATTAACTTTGAAACAATGCCTCCCTTTCCCACACCCCTCCAAACATCACAAAGTGGTTTGAAGTTGGCATTACGCTAATTGTATAACAAATCCTAATATAAGGGTGGGAAACCTGTGGCCCTGCAGATGTGGACTGCAACTCCTGTTATAGATGCCCCCATGTATAAGATTTCCCCTATTTTGGGGGACTCTGATTTAAGAAAATGGGGGATGGCCCCCATGTATAAGACACCCCCAAATTTTGGACATTATTTTCAGGGGGAAACCTAGTCTTATACACGGAAAAGTACGGTATTTTATTTCATAAAACCACTTGCTTGTAAACCTCAAAGTGCTTTACAAAAAGATAAAACAATAAAATTAAGAAAAAAGTCACAACCCTAGTTTAAAATAATTGAGTAGACTTATCTAAACAAGAATATTTTAGCAGGTGCCAAAAAGAGTACAGTGAAGCCTGCTTGATCTCAATAGGCAGGGAGTTCTAAAGTGGAGGTGAAGACCCAGTTCTTATAAATGTGGAACGGGCATTATGTGACGCCTGTTGTAGTGCCAGTTCTGTCAATCAATGTGGTTGAGTGGCGCATGTGCAGTAATCTATCGACCATGTTTGCTTGGGTTGATGGGCGATGGAGACCAGTAACACGAGTAACAATGGGAACATTATATTAGACCTTTTATGGGCCTCTACACAGACCAGAACCCTTGCCGGTTGTGCTTTGGCCGCTTCACCGCCATGGGATGAGGCACCTTTCCTTCCCAGATGTCTGCTTCTGCTCTGTGGGTCCTGGACTCTCCCGGCTCTGTCCTTTGGGGCCTCTCCACTCTTCCAGCCAAGGTTCCCTCACGCAAGAGTTGTCTGGGTTCCTCTTACACTGCTCTCAGCTCCAGCCAGGCCTTAGGGATCCAGCCCCTGGTCATCTAATAAAGTTTCACTTGAGGATCCCGGATATTTTCCCCCTGCTGCCCCATTTCTGGCACCGCAAGCTAGAAGTTCACCCCACAGCATCCTTGTTCTCGCCATCCCTTTCCAGCCTAACAGAACATGGACAGTTACTTTCCCAGGCCGTTGCTTAGCAACTTGGTGAGATGGGGTGGATGCTTCAGAGAAGAGAGTGTGGCCTTCCTCACTGACCAGTCTAACCAGGAGACATGCACGAAAACCCATCTTGCTCCTCCTGGCCTGGGAAGTCAGGAGGTAAGAGAACTTCAATAATGTGCCACCTGCATGCAATATGCCCCCTTTTTCGGTCTGGGCAACTTCGCTGGCTTTCCATCCCTACCTCTGCCCCTCTTACATCAGGTGGTAAAAGCCCTCAGGGAAAGCAGGAAAGAACCTGCCTGTGGGATTCAGCTCTCTCACCAGGAGAATCTAACTTCAACCAGAGGCCCTCAGACCACCACTAGGGTAATGGGAAACATAGTCCAGAAACGTATGGGGACCATAGTTTGAAGAACCCTGAGTTAGTGGATGGGGGCCAGACAACACGCTACGCACTTCATAAGGATGTTGTACTGGGACATTTTGGGGAGAAAAGTGACAGATGATGGCAGACTGCTGCTTCCTCACCCCCACGAGTGGCAAGTCTGTCTCCATGAACCCTTAAAAATCCCCCAATTGCCAAAACAGGACCCCCATCAAATCATCACCTGTGAATGGAGTGGTAAATGTTGGCAGTGGATTTTTGCCTCCTGCTAGACTTCAGGGACACGGGTGGCGCTGTGGGTAAAACCTCAGTGCCTAGGGCTCGCCGATCGCATGGTCGGTGGTTCGAATCCCCGCGGCAGGGTGAGCTCCCGTCTTTCGCTCCCAGCTCCCGCCCACCAAGCAGTTCGAAAGCACCCCTAAGTGCAAGTAGATAAATAGGTGCCGCTTTATAGCGGGAAGGTAAATGGTGTTTCCGTGTGCTGTGCTGGCTTGCCAGAGCAGCTTCGTCACGCTAGCCACGTGACCCGGAAGTGTCTCCAGACAGCGCTGGCCCCCGGCCTCTTAAGTGAGATGGGCGCACAACCCTAGAGGCGGACACGACTGGCCCGTACGGGCAGGGGTACCTTTACCTTACCTTTACCTTAGACTTCATTTACCCTTCCCTGGAGACCCTGAGGCAAGGACTCTTGGTCAGATTTCCAAAAGTTGGCAGCACTACAACTGAACACAAATCAGCTTTCACTTCCCTTCATTTAGTGATTTTGCTCATTTTTGTTTAGGCGGGTATTGATAGTTATTTTTCTATCTAGTTAAGTCAGATTGATTCACACCCTATGCCATTATGAGCAGGGCTGATTACTGTTGTGCCAGTTGTGCTATAAATATTTATATTGAGGGGCAGCATAGAAATCTTTAAAATAAATATATAAATTCATTCATAGTTATTAAAGAATAATAAACCAACACATACACCTCCCTTTGTTTCTGATGGAGACAAAGCCAAGAAACAATGTCCTTTATAGATGAAATGTTTTGAACGATAAAGAGGAAAATGGTCAAAGTACCTTTGGAAAGAGCCACGATGCAGAAAACAGCAGCTCCCAGGATAGAGACCATCAGCAGGATGCAGATGTGGAAGACCGGCCTCCGGGTGAAATTAAGGTAACGTCTTTCTTTAAATAGAGAAAAGAAAAAGAAGAAAAAGATATAGCCATTGTTCCATGACTGCTGGAATCATGCAAGAACCTTTATTCCAACAGAGTTTCCAGCAAGTGCTTTGAGTTGAGGATATGCACCCAATGTGAGCGCATTGTGATGCGTGTGCCAGGCCCCTGTAATCCCTGGATGGTGCAAGTGTTAAATCTAATCTGTGCTAGATGGCAAATGGGTGGGGCCCCTCACTCAACTCAGAGATAGTTGGAAGGACAAAGCCTGAACTGAGAGTTGAGAGTTGCTCTGATGTGAGCTAGAAGCAAAACAGCAAATGGGGAGCGAGATAGACAGAGCAATGATTGATTTCTGTTGGAATCCAAGGTTGTGGTTACCGGAGAAACAAGACCCTTGCTGTGAACTCCTCCATCGTAAGGCTCAGGTTGTATATATGAGTAAATAAACCATATATCATAAAGACACCAGAGTCTCCGCTGCGCCTCATTTCCAAAAGGAAACACAAGCCCCTGGTAAGTGCCTGGGATCCCTGGAATCTTGCACCCCTTGGAGACTGCGGTGGTGTGCAACGGTATCACACTTGCTTTCGTGCAGACTTTCTTGCTATCTTACTGCGCTTGCATGATGTCTTGGAACTTTCTTGAAGTATCAGCTGTGCTGCTTGCTGTGCGGCTGCAGCCTTGTGTTGTTTTGTGGGGGGAGGGGTTATTATTATGAGCTAATAAAGCAGAATAAATCTTGCACTATGGTGGGGTTAAGAAACAAACATGCCCACAATAAAGCAGCAGTCTTGGAAGGGCCCCTGGAGTCACTTTCGCCCCTCCACCTCTGATTTCCTTAGCTGCTTCTGTGCCCGGCAACCTGGCCTGAACATTAAAAGAACCTCTGGATGGCCTTTTCCTTAAGCATTCATTCGGATTTGCTATTACAAAGCTTACAGGTCTTTATTTAGCAGGCATCCTTTGTTTGCAGGGAGGTTCAGTGACAAAAGAGGGACAAAGGATTTGCTTGCAGGTCTTCCCATTAGCCATTTGCTCACAGCACATTTTTCAGTGCATTTCCACCTGTCGCTTTCCTAACTGTAAAAAAATATTTTTTTAAAAAGTGAATTTGTTGCAGTAAGTTGACTAGAGTGCTTTAATTCACATTATTTGTGCAAACCTCTATTTCCAGTAATATATGTGGAACCAGGAAGTGCTCAGCTCCCTAAAGTACAATAGTGAAAGCAATTATTTCTTGGCCCGTTAACTCCATCTTGTCTAACACCCCATTTCCCTCCCTGCCTTGCATATTTTCAACATAGACTTAATAAGCATCTTTGAAAGCCTGTTGGCTGAAAAATAAATCTGCCTTGTGGCATTAGACAAGCACATATATTGCAGCACAGAAAACAGGGGGGGAAACACAAGACAGAACAAACAAACAAACAAACAAACAAATAAATGAACTATTGGACAAGGCACAATAGTGTCAAATAGACATCTGAGCCAGAGACTTCCTTGCCACAGTCAACTTTCTTAACTGCGACAGAATTAAGGTTGCGCTGCTGTTAACAGTGCCAAGGAGGAGGAGAAAGAGGAGGAGAAAATATTTACCTTTATATGTCCGAAAGTCATCTTGCATTTTTTCTTCCTCCATCTTGCAGAGGTCCTTTCCCCCCTCCAGATCTTGACTTTCCAGAATGAGGACTTTACAGTTTACCTTGGCTATTCCATGAGAAGAGTTAATCTGTAACTTGCAGGGATGGCAGAGACCACACCTCTGCCCATCTGCCCTCAGCCTGCCTGCCAGTTTTTTAAAATGCAGTGGCAGCTGAAACATCCTTCATTGAACTGTGGTCCAGAGAGTTCTTAGACAACATGGTAATGAATTTAGTGCCTGTTCAAAATCTTTGTGGGTGGAAATCAGTGCTATAGTCTCCTTCCATGAAGTATCAGCCTTGATCCGAATGGGCAGTGTGTGTATGTATGTATGTATGTATGTACAGTATGTATAAATAAATAAATAAATAAATAAATAAATAGTTGGAAAGGATCCCAAGGGTCATCTAGTCCAACCCCCTGCAATGCAAGAAACTCAACTCAAGCATCCCTGGCAGATGGCCATCCAAGCTCTGATTAAAAACCTCCAAGGAAGGAGAGTCCACCACCCTCTGTGGGGGACTGTTCCAGCTTTGTCAGAAAGTTCTACCTGATCTTTAGTTGGAATCTCCTTTCTTGTCACTTGAAGCCATGGGTTCGAGTCCTACCCTCCAGAGCAGGAGAAAACCAGTATGATCCATCTTCCATGTCACAGCCCTTGAGATACTTGAAGTGTTGAGTTTCTGTTAATTGGTTCTCATGGGAAACTTACAGATTCTGGCTTCACACAATTAACTCAAGGCAGTGTCAATTTACTCTTGGCAGAAAGCCAAGGTCAGCTTGACCTAGAAACTACTTACTCTGATTGGTTAACGACCAGCACTCAACTCTGTTATCTAGGGATTGCTAGGACAGTGTGGTGTGTGGGGTGTGTTAGGAGTAGGAGTGCTGTGTGTGGTTAAGAGAGAGAGAGAGAAAGAAAGGATTTATTTTGCTTTGTTTTGTATGCAGAAACTCTGCTGGTTTTATTTTTCCTTTTAATAAATCCTGTAAATAGTTATTCTGAGTCTAGCTGACTAGTCATTTCCACCTCAACTAGCTTCTTCGCTGTGCAGGAAAACTCTGCTACGTTTGGGCTAAAGCCATTAGAGCTATGCCTGACACTTCAAAGTTCCATGAGGTTATGGGTATTGTGCTGCCAGCCTGAGTTGTGGTGGTGTCAGCATCAACGGCGTTGGTTCCAGTAGTTCCAGAAGTTGTTGTTCCTGTTGGTGCAGCAGATGGACACTGGCTGGTTCCTGACTGTGGTGAGCTGGTGACGCAGCGGACACAAGGACAACAGCTGCAGCGTGTGAGTGCTGGGTGCTGTGGTTCCTGTTTTCTCTCTCGGTGGTCGTGAGTAGCTGGTTCCGGGTTCCAGGGACATCGCTCTCAAGATGGCCTCACAACCAGTTCAGATGGCTTTTGAGTGTCTGAATGACTCCAATTACTTGCTGTGGTCGGAACGCATGCAGGCAGTGCTGCAGAGGGATCGTCTCTGGCAAGTGGTGAGTAAGTTTCCTGCGAAGCCTGATGATGAAGACCTTGATAAAGACCAAAGAGCAAGGGCCACAATTGTCTTGGGGCTGGAAGATTCCCAGTTGCCGTATGTGAGGGGAATCAAGACAGCTAGAGGTGTGTGGCAAGCACTTAAAGAACTCCATGTGCGTGAGACAGCGGTTTCCAAGCTGTTCATTCGCAAGGCATTGTACAAGGCAATGTTACAGCCTGGGGTTACAATGCAGGAACACCTACACAGTTTACAGTTAAAGTTTGCTGCGCTACAGGAAAGAGACTGTGCATTAGACCAGCAGGAGAAGGTGGCTATTATTTTGAGTTCTCTCCCGGAAAGCTGGGATAATTTAGTTTTGTCTCTAGAAGGCATACAGGAGCGTGATTTATCAATCAGTTACGTTACTGGGCGTTTGATTGAAGAATGGCAGAAGAGGCAAGAAAGGTCGTTGGCTGCAGAGGCTTCTACAGGCGGGCGGTTTGGAAGGAGTTCTCATGCCGTGCCAGGGGTGAAGCAAGAGCAGCGTGCCGGTGAGGAGTCTGCATTTGCTGTTAGGCGTTGTTTCCGATGTGGGTCTTCAGCGCATCTAAAACGACAGTGTCCGGAGTTGGTCAAGTCTCAGTGGCCGGTGCAGGAGCAGAGACGAGATCAGCAGCAGCAGCAGCGGAAAAAGAAATTCTTCAAACGAAAACAGTCGGCTCAGCTGGTGACCGCCGAGGTCAAGATTGCTGATGAGAAACAAGCTGTCTGGGTGGTCGATTCGGGAGCGTCTCGGCACATCGTAAATTCAGATGAATTGTTTGTTTCCAAGAACTCAGCACAGCGCAGCCAGGTGGCTCTAGCAGACGGAAGTACTTCCGAAGTGATTTCGGGGGGTGCAATTTTTGTTCCTTGTCTTCGTGAATGCCTGCAAAATGTACTTTGTGTGCCGTCATTAAGGAGCAATCTGATGTCTGTAGATTGTTTGCTAAAAGCTGGGTTTAAAGTGTATTTTGAAGGAGACAGTTGCATTATTAAGAAGGCTGGTGAGATTTTAGGCACTGCTAAGTCAGAGGGAGGCTTGTTTTGGCTTAAAGCAGGATCTCAAGTTGCAGCAGTAGTCAGTAAATCTCAGCCTGCAGTGAATAACAAAGCTATACATGACAACTGTGTGCACTTATTGCATAGGAAAATGGGGCATGCTGGCTGGAAAAGTGTACTAAAAATGTCTGAATTGGCTGATGGAGGTAATTTAAAGAGTTGTAACAAGTACCTTGATTGTAATGTTTGTAAAAAGGTTAAAACCCACAGAGTCTCTTACCCCAGAAGTGACAGAGTTAGTGAGTCACCGCTACAGCTGGTTCACATGGACGTAATTGGTCCATTTGCTGTAAGCAGGGGTGGATCGCGTTTTTCACTAACAATTGTGGATGACGCCACACGTTATTCTTGGGTTTTTCCCATGAAGAATAAGGGTGACGTGTTCACTAAGTTTAAAGGCTGGGTGGCATCTGTGGAAAGATTTCTGTCCACTAAACTAGAAGGATTCAGACGGACAGAGGTGGCGAATTTATGTCAAATGCTTTTAGAGATTGGTTACAAAAGCGTGGCATTGGGCATAGAAAAACGAACGCTTTTTCCCCAGAGGAGAATGGCGTTGCAGAGCGAAAAAACAGATCTTTACAAGACATGATGTTTGCCATGCTTGATGATGCTGATTTGCCCATGTCTTATTGGGGGGAGAGCATGCTCACCGCGTGTTATCTCCAAAATAGGCTCTTTCATCAAACAATAGGTACAACCCCGTACTTTAAACTGTTTCAGAAAAAACCCAAAATTGACCATTTGCATGTGTTTGGATCAAAAGCCTGGGTGTTAATTCCAAAACAAATGAGGAAGAAGGGAGATCCTAAGACCAAACAGTTAGTGTTTGTGGGTTACCAGGAGCTGGGAAAAGGTTTCCGCTTTGCTGAAGGGACAAATGGCATTGTGATCTCCAGGAATGCCAGTTTTTGTGAACATAGTGGCTGGGAGAGACTACATGCCAATACTGAGGTTTGGTTTGAACCTTCCCAGGAGCTTCATGACTCTGAAGGTAAACATAGAGAATCAGAGTCTGAGGGGGAGGAAAGTTCAGATAAGAGTTCTCAAGAAAGTGGAGTTGCCCAAAGACCAGTTGTTAAGCAACAAAAGAGAGGTCATAGTTCTGAGGAGGAAAGTGGGTCAGAAGAAAAATTTTCTCCCAGAAGATCTAAAAGACAAAACAAAGGAGTGCCTCCAGTGCGTTTTTCTCCAGATACTGCAAATGTGTTTAGTGTAATTGCAGAGCCCAAGAGTTTTCAGGAGGTGTTAAAGTTACCAAAAGAGGAGGCAGAGCTCTGGAAACTGGCAATGGAGGAAGAGATGTCCTCTCTGAATGAGCACAAGGTTTTTACACCAGTAGCAGCGCCTGAGGGGGCAAAGATTGTAGGCTGCAGGTGGGTGTACAAACTTAAACCTCTGGTGACAGGAGAGTACAAATACAAAGCTCGTTTAGTGGCTCAAGGATACTCTCAGAGGCCTGGAAAAGATTATGACGAGACTTTTTCCCCTACTGCTAAGGGGGACAGTGTAAGGCTGATTTTAACGCTTGGAGCAAAGAGAAAACTCCTGTTAAACCATTTTGATATCCAGACTGCATATTTACATGCATCAATATCAGAAGACCTGTATCTAGCCGAACCGCCTGGTTATGAGACAGGTTCCAATAGAGTGTTGAAATTAAACAAAGCTCTATATGGTCTTAAACAGGCTGCAAGATCTTGGAACAAATGTTTCCATGAGGCCTTAGTGTCATTTGGTTTCAAGCAGAGTACAGCTGACAATTGTGTTTATGTACGTGGTACAGGCAGTGATCAAGAGTTTTGTCTGATTTATGTAGATGATGTATTGTATGCCTGCAAAACAGATAAACAAACTAAAAGGTTTGCCAAGCAATTGTCCAGTAAGTTCAAAGTGAAAGACTTAGGCCCGGTTAGGACATATCTAGGGTTGGAAGTGTGCTGGGCCCAAGATGGCAGCTGCCTAATTAGTCAGCAGAACAAAGTTAAACAACTACTGACTACATACAGGATGCAGGATTGCAAAGGGGCAGTGGTGCCTATGGATCCAGGTTTCATAAAAACACTTCATACAGACGAGAGTCCTGAATTTGAACATCCTGATGTATATCATTCTGTAATTGGAAGTTTATTGTATCTAGCACAATGGTCCAGACCTGATATTAGCTATGCAGTAGGCATATTAAGTAGATTGGTCTCAAAACCCACACTAAATGCCTGGAAAGGGGTAAAACAAGTTCTGAGATACCTCAAACAGACAATTGGCTATATGTTACAATTAAATTCTTCAGAGGATGAAATGTTGAGTTGCTACTGTGATAGTGACTGGGGAAATTTGCCGGATAGAAAATCTGTCACAGGACTGGTCATAATGGTCGGTGGAGCTTTAATCAGCTGGCGGTCACGCAAGCAAGACGTTGTAAGTGTGTCATCAACGGAATCCGAGTACGCCGCATTGAGTGAATTGTGCAACGAGGTGATTTATTTCAAGCATTTGTTAACAGATTTAAAAGTAAATTGTGGAGAACCAGTACAAGTTTACATTGATAATCAAGCTTGTATAACCTTAAGTAAAACAGAGGGTTTCAAATCGCGTTCCAAACATATCTCTGTAAAATACCACAATGTACGTTGCTGTGTACAAGACAATGTAATCACCTGTACTTATGTATCAAGTGAAGAAAATGTAGCAGATGTGTTAACTAAACCATTGGCAAAGGTAAAGAACAAACGAATGTGCAAGGGTTTAGGTTTGCTGGAAAAATAATCTCCTACATAGGTGTATTTGATGTTAATTGTCCAGCAGAATCTGTGAGGGGGTGTTGAGTTTCTGTTAATTGGTTCTCATGGGAAACTTACAGATTCTGGCTTCACACAATTAACTCAAGGCAGTGTCAATTTACTCTTGGCAGAAAGCCAAGGTCAGCTTGACCTAGAAACTACTTACTCTGATTGGTTAACGACCAGCACTCAACTCTGTTATCTAGGGATTGCTAGGACAGTGTGGTGTGTGGGGTGTGTTAGGAGTAGGAGTGCTGTGTGTGGTTAAGAGAGAGAGAGAGAAAGAAAGGATTTATTTTGCTTTGTTTTGTATGCAGAAACTCTGCTGGTTTTATTTTTCCTTTTAATAAATCCTGTAAATAGTTATTCTGAGTCTAGCTGACTAGTCATTTCCACCTCAACTAGCTTCTTCGCTGTGCAGGAAAACTCTGCTACGTTTGGGCTAAAGCCATTAGAGCTATGCCTGACACTTCAAAGTTCCATGATGAAGATGGCTCTCATATGTCCTCTCAGTCTCCTCTTTTCCAGGCTAAACATCCCCAACTCCCTCAATCGTTCCTCATAAGGCTGGTTTCCAGATCCTTGATCATCTTGGTCGCCCTCCTCTGCACACCTTTCAGCTGGTCAATACAGGAAGCGACCATTTTACACGTGTCCACTTGATGCACTTCACATACATGCTTGCTTCTGGCGACCCTGAAGTGGCCCCCAAATGGAGCTGGGGGTGGAATGGGACGGGGTGGTTTTATCATGCTCTGCTGATAAGGAACAGAACAGAACCCCTGTGCAAAATGGTTGCTGCCTGTATCCTTCTTAAATTGTGGTACCCAGAACTGGACACAGTATTCCAGGTGTGGTCTCACCAAGGCAGAAGGGAGTGGCGCCACTTCTTCCTTTGACCTGGACACTCAACATCCATTGATGCAGCCTAGAATAGTGTTTTTTGCTGTTGCATCACACTGTTGACTCATGTTGGGCCTGGGAGTAAAGAGGCAGGGCACAGGGGTTAAAAACCAGAGCTAGAAATCTGATGCCCCCCAATGTTTGCTGGGTGATGGGAGTTGTAGTTCAGCAGCAACTAGAAGGACAAAAGTTCTCCATATCTGAGCAAAAACAAGGAAACTGGAGGAGGAAACTGTGGCTCTCTACAGGTTGGATTGATTGATTGATTTCATAAAATTTATATACCACTTTACAAAGAAAAAAAATCACAAATTTGAAACATTTGAAAGTTTAAATACTAAAATAGATTAATCAACTTTCTAAGTCTCTGGCTAGGCTTGTCTAAACAGGAAAATAGTATAGTGCAGGCACCTGATCTCAACAGGCCAGGATGTCCAAAGTGTAGGTGCTTCAACACTGGTCCTCCTCTCCTGCTCCTCTCTCTCTCTCTCTGATTTCTGGCCATTGGCAGAAATCAAGGTTAGGAGGCAAACACAGTTGAAATCAATAGTCCTTGTTAGTTTAGGCTGCAATAAGTGTAAATATTATTACACTTT
This sequence comes from Podarcis raffonei, assembly GCF_027172205.1. Taxonomy (NCBI): domain Eukaryota; kingdom Metazoa; phylum Chordata; class Lepidosauria; order Squamata; family Lacertidae; genus Podarcis; species Podarcis raffonei. The sequence goes on from NC_070603.1 coordinate 1,002,551, forward strand.
CTAATCAGAGAACAGATCACTGTTACACACACACACACACACACAGAGGTACCTCAGTTTATGAACTTAATCCCTTCTGGAAGTCCATTCCTAAACCGAAACCGTTTTTAAACCGAGGCGCGGTTTCCCTAATGAGGCCTCCCACTGCCGGTGCCCTTTCACCGTTCAGATTCCGTTCTTAGACCAAGGTAAAGTTCAAAAACCGGGACACTACTTCCGGTTTTGTGCAGTTCATAAACCAAATCGTTCTTAAACAGGACTGTTCTTAAGCCAAGGGATGTGTGTGTGTGTGTGTGTGTGTGTGAGAGAGAGAGAGAGAGAGAGAGAGAGAGAGAGATGTTTAGCTTTCTACTGACTGCATTTTTGGGTCAGTAAGTCCACTCTGAAAAGTTCATAGAAAGGGGTGGTGTAATAAATCCTGAAAATAATCACGTAATAAATGAAAGGTGCAATCCTATACTTGCAAAGCCCTTGTATGCCAGAGGAACTCAGGATACGCAGCAGCAGAGTGACAAGGATTGCCAGAAAAAGCCCAGTGAGACGGGGGAGGATCACCCCCAGAGTGCACTGGTGTGTGAGGCAGTCAGTTGCAGGTGGAAGTCAAGGAGGGAGAGGACAGATGACGGCCAATGGCTCCTTCTGAGATCTACCCAGCAGGGCAAGCCTCTCTGGCCAAATTGCAGGGAGGGGGACGCTCTGCATGCTTATTTTTGTCCTGGCTCTATTCTTTGGTGACTTGACAAAATGAGTCACCTCTGACTCTTGTGCTCTCCACATGTTATGAGTCTTGAGGCATCACCAAGCTCAGGAGTGGCATGGCAGCTGGATGACATAAGGGGGTGGGGGGAGGCTGAGACTGGAGACCAGAGAGATGGCTGTTATGTACTGAAGTTCTCACCCTGGGCCAGCAGGGGGATACTGTAGATAGTTATGCAAATGAAGGATCGAAAGTGACGTTCAGTGATTGGATAGTTTGTATGCAAATGAAGGATCGAAAGTGACGTTCAGTGATTGGATAGTTTTAGAAAATGGCAACAGTTACATTGTTCTGGAGCTCTATATAAGCAGGCTGACTGAGCTCCTCAGTCAGTTCTGCTCCAGCTTACAAATAAAGAGCTGCTTTGGAAGAATCGCTGTGTCGTCTGATATGTTCGCCCACAACTTAACAATGGCACTTTCCCTTCCCAGGATGCCCCAGGCTGGGGAAGCAGGATGCCCACCTCTCTTCTTTCCTCCTTGGGGATGGGGATAGTCAGATGGGGAGGGCACAGCCTGCTCACCCAGCACCCGATGGCACTCCCACTGGGGGGAACAGTTGCATCCTCCCCAACTCATGCTCAGGGGTCTTGCAAGGCACACGAGTTGTGAGTAGGTCTGCCTTGCTCTATAGCCCTGCTGCCTCTATAGATTTGGAACGGGTGCCGAAGCAGCAAGCAGTCGTCATGACTTGTCTGTGAGGTGCTCATATGATAAACATTACTCATGCACAAAGCAAGCGACATAAACTGGTGCCCACAGCCCAGTTAACTCACCCCTGACTTAGAGGCCCTTTCCCAACTCTCATCCATCTCTCAGATAAGGAAGCAGCTGACAGACAGTCAGCGTGAAAAGCCTCCCTTTTCCCAACTAGCTATGTGCCCCAGGCAGGGGCGCCAACTTGGACCCCAGATTGTTACACCATGCGCCGCAGCAGTGCCTGGGGACCCTGGAAGTCACATCCAAGGCCCTGTGAGGCCTTGGACAGCACCTCCACGTAACTTCAGGTGCTTCGCGAGGCACCGGAAGTCACATCAGAGGCCCTGCATGGTTTGGGTGCTGAACACCCAAAACAATTTTTTTGTGGGTGCTCAGGCCCTCAGGGCCCCCTTTAGTTGGCGCCAGTGGTTCCAGGACCACAGCTGAACATAGTATCAAAGCCAGCCAATTAGCATATACAAAAGCAAATGCATAAACAAACATGAGCTTATTCTTTCAACAACTAACAATTAACCCCCGAGTTATCTTGACTAGCAAGATGGCATCCACAGGCCTTCCAGAGCATTTGCACCCCTTGATTCTCTGCTCATGCTGATGGGGCAGAGGGCAGTTGGAGTCCAGAAGATCTGCAGGGCCCACTGCTTTCCCACTGCTGACCTCTGGCCTTATGCCAGCAGAGCAGTGGCATTTCTCCCTTCCAACCAGTGTCCTATGAGCATATGTCTCCTCTGTTGGGAGACATAGTTTCCTGGATGATATGTATTCCTACCTATCGGCTCAAGGGCCAGGCATCCTTTGAAAGTCCTGCCTCAGGCTCAGAGAGCTCCTGACCATCAGCCTCAGGTTCTGCAGGTTCCTGGCCACCAACCCCAAGGCTTAGTGTCAGGAACATGGAAGACCAGTTGCCCAGCTGGTGGTACAGCAGACCTAGAACTCAAGGCTAGGGCTAAGCCATATACAGAGTTCAAGACTGTTAGTTGTGTTTTTTTTAAAGGCTTAGGTGTGAGAAGGCCAAGCACTAATGGGCAGCATCTAATGAAGTTCCAGAGTCCAGAGACAGGCTGAGCTAAATCCTAGTGGTTAAGGGAGAAGCATCAAGATAACACTTCCATCCTACCCTAAAGGTTGGTACCATATGGTCAGGGACTGGTCAGATGAGGAGGAGGGGTGGAGACCAACCACCACCCCAGGAGGCTTCTGGGCAGGAGGCAGGTGCAATTAGCATGGACCCAGATGCGTGGTGGTGGCACGCTGGGAAATAATGGAGGAACAGGAGCAAGCTAGCAGATGCTCCAGTCCTACACAGAGACAGGAGTCCGAAGTGGGAGAAACAGCACAGCAGGCAGTGGACAAAATGTCACTTGAAAGCCTGGTAGACCCTCCTCCTCCTCCTTGAACCAGGCGTTCCCTGCGTATCTTAGAGCGGAAAGTCAAAGAGAGACAGAAAGATTCCTTTGCTGGGCACCATAGGCAGCAGGAGAGGTTGGGAAGCTAGGAAGTACCGCAAGGGGGGGGGTGGAGCAGGCATTCTGAGCAAAGTCTCAAGATTGGGGGAGCATAATTCGTGGCCTCTCTGTGTATTTCTCTTGATTTAAATAAAAGAACTGAAAGAAGGTCTCTGTCTCTCTGATTTCACTAGGCTCACGACACATACCTGCTGTGCAAATACGTATCAATATTGGGGGGTATCTTTTATGTGAAATTTCATGTGGGTGTTTTCAAAAGGGTAAGTCACTAAAATAACAAAACAACACGTAGCAGATGCATTTATATAATACTTTATAGCGTTGAAAGTGCTTTTCTTACACCATCTCAGGAGCCCTGTAAGGAAGGACAGAATTATTTCCCACAGTTTGGAAGAAACAATTGCTTAAGAATTTCTATGTCAGCAGTAAATCTGCCATTTTCCTCAAATAATTGGGTTTTAAAATGAAATCTTGAAAGTTTGTTTGATATCTTAGAAATAATAATGATAATAATGTTTTCCTGACATTGCTTTTTTTGGAGCTGTCAGCAGGTTAGGGTTTGAAGTGGCTCATATTAGGCATGAAGATCAAGGCAGGTGTTCAGGTCCTCTTGGATGCAGATGTCGGCTTCACTGGTAAGGCTTTCTCACAGACATAGAAGGATTCAGAACTGCAGGTGTAGTCATTCCATTCCCCGTTGATCCAAAGTTGGCCACAGTCCTCATCCTGGTTTTGATAACTGTTGGGTTCTCCTTGCTTCCAGTTCCTGTGATGGAAGCAAGATGTCTCTGTCTCTCTCTGAGCATCATCAGCATAATCATCATCACCAAAAATTCACTAAACCTATTTATGTTCACCCACTAGGAATTCTAGGCCACTGTTTCCCAAACCTCTAACAGATTAATATTTGCCTCCCTAAATTAAAATTGAAAGCCTATTTACTTTTACAACTAAAAATATTTATTCCCTGTACACGTCTACTCAGAGATGAGCTTCACACTGTGTCTGTTGCGGCTTATTCATAGGTCAAGTGGGCATAGGATTGCAGCCTATCATATATTATTATTTTTTAATAATATTATTATAGGGTTATTATATTATTGTTCCATAGGCTTGCAGCCTTCCAAACACAGGACCGGTGTGACCAAGTTGCTTCCCATACGAAAAACTGGCAGTGACACTGTCACCCCTTGTGACCTCCAGTCACGGAGAAGCAGCCGTGAGGGGGCCGTGGCCTCGGGAGTGGGGAGTGCAGAACTAGGTGGGCCTTTGGCCTAGTCCCACAATGACCCCAGAGGAGTTGCCCAGTGCTTACTTGAAGCCTGTTCTGTAATTGCTGCCGTCCAGCCATTTCCACTCGCCTTCTGTGTGTTGGTCATGGAGTCCAATCCAATAGCGCTCATTCCTGGTCCGTGTCTGTATGAAATTCTGCAAGAGGCAAATCCAAAATACAGAAATATGGGGCTGTGTCAAACAAAGGCATCCCATTAGCGCAAGGACTTCCATCTTCCTCTCCTTTTCCTCACCCTCCCTCCCATTTTTTCCCTGGGGTTCTCCAACGTCCAGAGCAGACTTGGGGGGGTGGGGGCACAGGGACAGGAATTCCATTGTGTAGGCGGAAGTGCCTGTGTCGATGGGGCCAGTTCTCTTCTTACAACCATTGCTTCTGTGTTTGCGTGAAGATGAAGATTCTGGGCTGCCTACTTTGCAGAGAAGGAGAAGAGTTGCTCCGCTGCAGTCAATGGGCAAGAGCACTTTGCCTGCCTTAGGCAAGTGAGTGAGTGATCAAGGAAAATATGTTTCACATCTTGTTACCTGTTTGGCCAAACTGTTAATGATGACCAGCTGAGAGTGCTGCTGTTCACACTGCGCTTTGGCCATGTGCCAGGACACGGCCTTCAGGGAGAAGTAGTAGCATTTCCCACTGAAATATTCCCATTGTCTGGTGTCGGCACCACACGGAAACACTGAGCAAAGGAAAAAGACGAGAGAGAGAGAGAGAGAACTTGGCACTAGCCTAGCTTGTCAATTTAGCAGGGTCTAAAAAGTACCAGAGAACAACGGCTGGGTGTAGGGACTGCTCTTGTGACCCAGCGTTGTGTGTTCAATGCTGCAGATGTAGTGTTGAACTGTAACCGTAATTCTTGGGGAGGGGGCAAGCCATGTACTTTGAATGTGCTGTGTTCAATGTGCTCTAGATTGATGGTGGTGCATAGGTAGCCTAAATGAAATACACCTATCCTTTTTAAACTGACTTATTTATTATTACATTTTTATTCCACCTTTCTTCCAAGGATCTCAAGGTAGCATAGGTGGTTCCTCGCTCCCGTTTTATCCTCACAACAGTCCTGCGAGGTAGGCTGGGCTGAGAGGCCTTGCAGGGCTCAGTGCTTCGTGCCTGGTTTCTCAGGTTCAAGTCCAACACTGCAGACACCTCTCCACATGGCTTCCCATCCATAAACTTTAATTTGCACAGTTTATTCTGGAATGTATTTACATGACTAATGTGACTCCAGGTATGGACACGTAACACTAATCTCAAAAAAGAAAACTTTTAAATTTTAAGTCATTAAGTAAATAAGTTACAGGTCAGAAGTACTGTCTTGCCGATTATGATCACTTCACAAGGAGAGGCTGAAATCAGTTCATTTATAAAAAGCAGAAACGGGTAGTTTTTAGAAACAACTCTCTTACTTTGAGCTTCTTGTGGGATCACCTAAAAGGACTTGGAGCAGAATTTGGGAGGAGGCTGGGAAGGCAGCCCCTCCCTGCAAAGGGGAATATACTGTTATAAGCTTGGGGTTGGTTTGGATGGTGTTTTGGGGTCCCCTCCAAGCCTGTGGTTTTCTATCTGTAAGATGAGATTCTGTAGCAGAAGGAACCATTTTCTTTGTTAATGGCCAAGCTTGTTAAGGGTCAAGAACACTAGCTAACCAAAGAGAGGCCTTCCTCCCTTACCCGGCTGGAGCCACGTCATCCCTAGGGCGTAGGAGAACAATTGGCCAGAGGCTGGTCTCATCTTGCTCTCTGTGCTGAACCAAAGCTATTGCTTTGTGTGTGGCGAGATGTCAGGGACTGGCTGGATGAGGAGGAGCGGTGGAATCACCTGACCAAGATCTCCCCCGGAAATCCCAGAAGAGGATTTGGATCCTAGATCCTGGTGGTGGACAACTGGGCACACCTCAGAAGAAGGGAAGAGCTTTAATAGAGAGACTGGCGTTTCCCTGTTGTCCTCTGATCTGTGATGGAGCTGTTCTCTTGGTCAGCTCCCTTGACCCAGAGGTGGGGGAAGGTCTGGAAGCTTAATGGGGGAGCAAATCTGTTAATGCTGTGAGTCTTTCCATCTTATGCCTGGGATGTATATACAGTGGTGCCTCGCAAGACGAAATTAATTCGTTCCACGAGTCTTTTCGTCTTGCGCGGTTTTTCGTCTTGCGAAGCACGGCAGGCGCAACTGCACCTCTTCAAGCGGTTTTAAGAAAAAAGGAAACAAACTCGCAAGACGTTTTCATCTTGCGAAGCAAGCCCATAGGGAAAATCGTCTTGCGAATCAACTCAAAAAACGAAAAACTCTTTCGTCTTGCGAGTTTTTTGTCTTCCAAGGCATTCGTCTTGCGAGGTACCAGTGATGTGTAAATAGAACCCTATATCAAAAACACACCGGTCTCTCCTGTGACCTTCATTTCAGGGAAACTGAACCTGAGGTGAACGCCGACACCCCTGAAGTCTCTCAACGCTTGGAGACTGAGGTCTTTGTAGCAACAGAAACTTACAGTGAAAATCATGTCCGTAGGGATCCTTCGCAAGGGCTGTGTGGAGCTTGCTGATTTCTGAGGATGCTAATGCAACTGGCGTGATAAAGAGGGGGAGAAAAATATGTCAGAATCTTCCTTCATCCTGCTGCCCATTTCCAATTACATAAGAGTAGGAATGCCAAGCCACCATGAAAAGGTCATCCTTGTTACGGGTGTTTTTTTTAACCTTTGAACCTTTTGGCAGCTTTTTTTGTATAACAGGCAAAGGGCAGAATCAACCTTGTGCTCACAGAATGGCTTTGGGTCCACCTCTGGTGGCCGAAGAGGAGGGAAGAGGACTTTCCCCCTCACCCATCACACCACCTCCCTCCTAATTCTGAAGGGGCCCCAAATCTGGAGCCTATTGCGAGGAAGGCATTTTGGGCAGAGTGGGGCTCCAGGGACACCGTTTCTCCTCTTCTGGCATGAGTGGAGAGGCATCCACAGAATGTGAAATCAAATCATGCGGCTTCCTGCAGAGAATCCTGGAAACTGCAGCTCACCTCTCACAGAGCTACAATTCCCAGCACCATTAACAAACAGCAGTTCCCAGGATTCTTTGGGGGAAAGAAATGTGCTTGAAATTTATGGTATGTGTCAGGGAACTGCCATCGGAAGAACAGGAGGTGAAAGGGCTCACAGAGGTTGGGAGAGACTTATCAGCTGAGGAGGGAACCAGCAGGGGGAGAGAAGGAGCTCCAAGGGAAAGTGAGTCGGAGGGATGGCTCAGAGACACTTCCAGCGAAAACAGTGGGGAGGTTTCAGGACCTCCTATAGGGACACCCACTCCTCGCCGGAAACTGTCGCGCCGAGAGTCCAGAAGGCGCGTTTCCGTTAAGGAGTTTTTATGCTGGAAGAAATTCCGTAAACGCCCACTGTCAGATTCTACCAGTGACTGACGGAGCCATGCTTAAGGAGCTCCGTTACAGACAGAGGTTTGTGGACTTAGCCAAACTCTGAGGGACTTGGAATTTAACGCACAAGCAGCTCATCATCCCATCACAGTATGGATAAGTCACCTCCTGCCATCTCCGACCATGCTGGTTGTGCCCTACAGGAAATCCTGCAGGCAGGGGCAGCACATCCCTGCCACCCCACCCTGTGCCACTCCTACACCCTCACCTGGGAAGCCAGAGAGGTGGTCTCCCCACGGGTGCGCTGCCCACCCACCCCAGCAGAGCAGAGGCACCAGCAGAAGCGCCAGAGAGATCTTGCAAGACTGCTCTGCTGGCTGAAATGGCAGGCTGAGGTGTCCATGGGGATGCTGCTTGTTTGGCTTCTGCCGCCTGAGGTGGCTCTTTCACCCTGCCTCATGGGTGGGCCAGTGCTGTCTGGAGGGCACCAGGCTGAGGAAGGCTGAGCTGGAAAAAAGCGCCTTTGGGAAGTGCAAGGGGACCAATTGGAGTCCACCCAAAATGCTGGACTGGCTGTCAGAATTTGGGGATACCTCTACCGGAGCACGCAAGGCTGTGCTGTATGTTTCCTTGATCGTTGCATCTTCTCCTGCACTCTCAGGGTTGGGAACATAGGAATCTGCCTTATAATGGACCATCTGGCTTAGTGTGGGCTGCACTGGCTTGCAGCAGCTCTCCAAGGTTTCTGACCACGGACATTCTCAGCCATATCTGGAGGTGCTGGTGACTGAACCTGGGACTTTCTGGACACCAAGGAGATGCTCTGACATTGAGCTGCAGAGCTTTCCCAAGGCATCCTCACTGTAGCAGTTTGGCTGGGTCAGCTTTTATGCCCCAGATTCTGTACAGCTCTTCCCTGCCTCAGAACCAAAGCACAGCCTCTGCCAGCCAAAGGAGGGTAGGGAGAGTTGTCACAGGAGCCTGCCAGTCAGTATCACACAGTTCAAAGTTGGAGTTAAGTCTTTATTAGCAAAACCACAATCTCCACAGACTTAGCTAAATGTCGGGCCTAATGAGCACAGGCCCCTTCATGGATCACTGCCTTGCCGTGGCGAAGGGGCTTGAATAACTCAGAGAAGGTATGAGCTATGCTGTGCAGGGCCACCCAAGATGGACAGGTCATAGTGGAGAGTTTTGACCAAACGTGATCCACCTGGAGCAGGAACCGGCAAGCCACTCCAGTATCCCTGCCAAGAAAACTCCATGGACAAAGGCAACAGACATATAAAAGTTATGACGCTGGAAGATGAGCCCCTCAGGTCGGAAGGCGTCCAACATGCTACTGAGGAAGAGTGGAGGACAAGTACAAGTAGATTCAGAGCTGATGAAGTGGCTGGGCCAAAGCTGAAAGGTTGCTCAGTTGCAGATGTGCCTGGAAGCGAAAGGAAAGTCCAAGGCTGTAAAGAAGAATATTGCATAGGAACCTGGAATGTAAGAACCATGAACCTTGGTAAGTTGGATGTGGTCAAAAATGAGATGGCAAGAATATTGACATTCTGGGCATCAGTGAACTAAAATGGACGGGAATGGGTGAATTCAGTTCGGATGACCATCATATCTACTACTGTGGGGAAGAATCCCGTAAAAGAAATGGAGTGGCCCTCATAGTCAACAAAAGAGTGGCAAAAGCTGTACTGGGATGCAATCTCAAAAATGATAGAAAGATCTCGATACGAATCTAAGGCAGACCTTTTAACATCGCAGTAATCCAAGTTTATGCACCAACCACTGGTGCTGAAGAAACTGAAATTGACCAATTCTATGAAGACTTACAACACCTTCTAGAAATGACACCAAAGAAGGATGTTCTTCTCATTATAGGGGATTGGAATGCTAAAGTAGGGAGTCAAAAGGAACAACAGGCAAGTTTGGCCTTGGAGTCCAAAACGAAGCAGGGCAATGGCTAATAGAGTTCTGCCAAGAGAACAAGCTGGTCATCACAAACACGCTTTTCCAACAACACAAGAGACGACTCTACACATGGACATCACCAGATGGGCAGCATCGAAATCAGATTGATTATATTCTCTGCAGCCAAAGATGGAGAAGCTCTATACAGTCAGCAAAAACAAGACCTGGAGCTGACTGTGGCATCAGCTTCTTATAGCAAAATTCAAGCTTAAACTGAAGCAAGTAGGAAAAACCACTGGGCCAGTAAGATACAATCTAAATCAAATCTCTTATGAATACACAGTGGAAGTGAGGAACAGGTTTAAGGATTTAGATTTGGTGGACAGAGTGCCTGAAGGACTATGGATGGAGGCTACAGGAGGCAACAACAAAAACCATGCCAATGAAAAGGAAATGCAAGAAAGGAAAGTGGCTGACCGACGAGGCCTTACAAATAGCGGAGGAGAGAAGGCAAGCAAAATGCAAGGAAGATATTGAAAGATACAGGAAATTGAATGCAGATTTCCAAAAAATAGCAAGGAGAGACAAGAAGGCCTTCTTAAACGAGCAATGCAAAGAAATAGAGGAAAAAAATAGAATGGGAAAAACCAGAAATCTGTTCAAGAATATTGGAGATATGAAAGGAACATTTCGTACAAAGATTACCATAATAAAGGACAAAAGTGGTAAGGACCTAACAGAAGCAGAAGACATCAAGAAGAGGTGGCAAGAATACACAGAGGAAGTATACCAGAAAGATATGGATGTTTCGTATACCCCAGATTGTGTGGTTGCTGACCTTGAGCCAGACATCCTGGAGAGTGAAGTCAAATAGGCCTTAGAAAGCACTGCTAATAACAAGGCCAGTGGGAGTGATGATATTCCAGCTGAACTATTAAAATTTTTAAAAGATGATGCTGTTAAGGTGCTACACTCAATATGCCAGCAAATTTGGAAAACTCAGCAGTGGCCAGAGGATTGGAGAAGATCAGTCTACATCCCAATCCCAAAGAAGGGCAGTGCCAAAGAATGCTCCAACTACCGCACAGTTGCACTCATTTCACATGCTAGCAAGGTTATGCTTAATATTCTACAAGACAGGCTTAAGCAGTATGTGGACCGAGAACTCCCAGAAGTGCAAGCTGGATTTCGAAGGGGCAGAGGAACCAGAGACCAAATTGCAAACATGCACTGGATTATGGAGAAAGCTAGAGAGTTCCAGAAAGACATCTACTTCTCCTTCATTGACTACACAAAAGCCTTTGACTGTGTCGACCACAGCAAACTATGGCAAGTTCTTAAAGAAATGGGAGTGCCTGATCACCTCATCTGTCCCCTGAGAAATCTCTATGTGGGACAAGAATCTACAGTTAGAACTGGATATGGAACACCTGATTGGTTCAAAATTGGGAAAGGAGTACTACAAGGCTGTATATTGTCTCCCTGCTTATTTAACTTATATGCAGAATTTATCATGCGAAAGGCTGGGCTGGATGAATCCCAAGCCGGAATTAAGATTGCCGGAAGAAATATCAACAACCTCAGATATGCAGATGACACAACCTTGATGGCAGAAAGTGAGGAGGAATTAAAGAACCTTTTAATGAGGGTGAAAGAGGAGAGCGCAAAATATGGTCTGAAGCTCAACATGAAAAAACGAAGATCGTGGCCACTGGGCCCATCACCTCCAGGCAACTAGAAGGGGAAGAAATGGATGCAGTGAGAGATTTTACTTTCTTGGGCTCCATTATCACTGCAGATGGTGAAAGCAGTCACAAAATCAAAAGACGCCTGCTTCTTGGGAGGAAAAGCGATGACAAACCTAGACAGCACCTTGAAAAGCAGAGACATCACCTTGCCAACAAAGGTCCGTATAGTTAAAGCCATGGTTTTCCCAGTAGTGATGTATGGAAGTGAGAGCTGGACCATAAAGAAGGCTGATCGCCGAATTGATGCTTTTGAATTATGGTGCTGGAGAGTCCCATGGACTGCAAGAAGATCAAATCTATCCATTCTGAAGGAAATCAGCCCTGAGTGCTCACTGGAAGGACAGATTGTGAAGCTGAGGCTCCAATACTTTGGCCACCTCATGAGAAGAGCAGACTCTCTGGAAAAGACCCTGATGTTGGGAAAGATGGAGGGCACAAGGAGAAGGGGACGACAGAGGACGAGATGGTTGGACACTGTTCTTGAAGCTACCAGCATGAGTTTGACCAAACTGCGGGAGGCAGTGGAAGACAGGAGGGCCTGGCATGCTCTGGTCCATGGGGTCACAAAGAGTCGGACACAACTAAACAACAACGAGCACAGGAGCTCATTCCTGGTGGTCTTACTCCATGAAAACCAGTTGCTGAGACCCTACCCCCTCACAGCCGTCTAAAATTCCCTCCTCTCTAGGGCTTTTCCCAAGCAGTCAGAGACTGCACCCACATGCAGCCAATCCCTCATCTGCCCTTTTCATGCCTTTCTTGCTTCTGGGAGACAGGAGGGAGGGGAGCTTGTCACAACAGGAGGGGGAGATACCTGTGATTCTTCCCCAGCTGGACTCATCTCTACCTTTTGACTTCCCTCCTCTCACTCACCTGCTTCAGCTTCTGATCTTCTCTCTGCCACAGGCTCTCCAGTTCACTAAGCCCTATAGCCCCTTCGGTTCCTGACACCTCCTCTACCCAGTTTTCCCCATCTTCTCCCTGCAACCACACATTGTCCCACTGCCACTTCCTGGGCTCTGAGCCTTCTTTCTATGGTGGCTTCCCAGCTGGTTCTTCCCACCGTTCCTCTATGTCCAACCAGTCCGTGACAAGAGTGTTTGCTCTGCTGCTACCTGAGCCCATAAACTCCACCCAAAACAGTTCTCTGATTTACAGATGATGTGATGTAGGCAGTAAAGGAGAAAACATACCTTTGGAGAGGGCCACCACAAAGCCAATGACAATCAGCAGGTAGGAGACACCCAACAGTGCATAGATCAGGAAAAATGGCCTCTGAATAAGATTTCTCCCTTCATAAGAGGAAAATGAGATGATGGGAACTTGACGCTATGCAGACTTCTCTTTGGTAAAAAGTAAGGTAAAAAGTATTTGCCTTCAAGAAAGGATTATGGCTGGTGCATTTTCCCTTCATAGAAGCTTCTAATCACTTTTACATGCATACAGAGATGGAGGAGAATTTTGTTAGGTCTGCATGTTAAAGCTAACCAACCTAATCTGCACCTATGGGACAAATACCTGGATCCAAACCAGAGATGGATAAATCCACTAAGCTCAGTTTCTCTTGGTTTCTCATTTTTCCATTCTTAAATTCAATTTTCCACATTTCACACTGCATCAGTGTGCAATTTTTTAAAAAGTCCTCACAAATTTTTTTGTGAACTGAACATAATTTCTCCACCATTCCTAATCAGAACATAATTCTGCCCTACACTGAATTTTGTGATAACAGTTCTTGACAGAATATATATATATATATATATATATATATATATATATATATAAAAATATGTGCACAAAAGGGAAGTGCCGTGGGTTAAACCACAGAGCCTAGGACTTGCCGATTGGAAGGTTGGTGGTTCGAATCCCCACGACGGGGTGAGCTCCCGTTGCTCGGTCCCTGCTCCTACCGACCTAGCAGTTTGAAAGCACGTCAAAGTGCGAGTAGATAAATAGGTACCGCTCTGGCGGGAAGGTAAATGGTGTTTCCGTGCGCTGCTCTGGTTTCCCAAAGCGACTTTGTCATGCTGGCCACATGACCCGGAAGCTGTACACCGGCTCCCTCGGCCAATAAAGCGAGATGAGCGCCACAACCCCAGAGTCGGCCATGACTGGACCTAATGGTCAGGGGTCCCTTTACCTTTATATGTTTAGAAATGTGTACATTGAGATATGTGTATTTAAATACTATCCTGTGACAAAGTAAGTATCTAAATACAATTCTTATTTGATTGATGCACGCATTGTATTTATACCCCATCTTTTTCTTCCAACCAGCTTAAGGTGACATACATGGTTCCCCTCCTCCTTATTCCATCGCCACAACCCTGTGAGGCAGGTTTATCTGACAGGCAGTGATTGGCCCAAGGTCACCCATCCAATTTTTTGTATGGATTAAAAAAAAAGATGAAAGTGGAAGCTGGATAGAAGGGACTTATGAATGCAGAACTGACAGAGCCTGGAAGTAGACTAATCCACCCCTCGCTCTGTGATCTGGAGATATGCTCCCCCCGCCTCATTTGGACCGAGGGCGGCTCTTCTAATTTATTTTATTGAGAGGGTAAATAGAGAGACTAACCATTTGTGGTTAATGATTTAGAAATGTGGCATTCAACCTTTTTAGGCCATCAAAAAGATTTGCTTCATTAACCACAAATGGTTAGTCACTAATTTTGATGGGCAAAAAATGTAGCAAGCAAATATGTTCTGCGTGTGGCACAGAAGTCGCAGCTCAGTGAGTGGGGACGGAATGAAGTTCTTTTGTGCTCATTGAGGCCGCCTGCCAAAGCAGCGGGCCTAAGATGACCACTTCACCCAGACGTGCAAACCTGCAAAGTCTTGTGGTTTCAGCCTCTGCTCCTTGGCTCTTCACACTCACTCACTGGGGCTGCCAAAATGAATGTATTCTTTAGGGCAGGGAATAATTAGCAAGCCTAACTGCAAGGGTCCACTTAAGTGTTTTAAGGCAACTGACTGCCACCCACACTTCAAATGAAAAAAGAAATAGCAAATCAATATAGTAGTATTCAGTTCAAAATACAAAATCCAAGAAACATTAAAAGCACCCGAAAAAAGCAGCAAACTCAGCAGCATTCCAAGTTAAAAGTGACTTTAAAAACAGGTTAAATTCAAAGATCTTTGCTTGGGGCTGAACAAAGCTCCAAACAAGCATAACTTGGGAGAATGTTCCAGAGATCGTGGGCTCCACCACCATCCCTAGACTTGCTGCACTTCAAGCGGATTTAGTCACCTGGAGAGGATCCTTCCCAAGAGCTGATGGATCTCACTGATTGGCCGATCCTTCAGGAAAAAGCTACAAAACCTTTGGCAAATGCCAAACAAGGGGAACAGGGAGATCATCTTTACCTTTAGAAGTTCGAAAGTTATCTGCATACTTTTCTTCATCCATCTCAAAAAGCTGTGTGAGGGAAAGGTGTTGTTTGCCTTTGGTGTTGTTTTGAAACACTTTTGAAAATAGGGACTTTTGTCATTTTACTGGGGTTGCTCTGCATAGATGGTTAATGATTAATTTAGGAGAAGCCCCTGTTCTCCTATCCTCAGACTACCTCTTTCCAGAACATACCTCCCCCTTGAAAGCATGCCCATTGCACACAAATCCAGCAAGGTTCATGGGCAACTCGTCGTTTGATGAATCCGTAGCAGAATTTTGCAACTGTACCAGATTAGCAGAAGCTGGGTCATTGTTCCCTGTTCTCAGCTATGCAATTTCGGGAAATGGGATCACCCTAAAGCGCACGTCTGAAGGTGATTTTACTTGGTCAGGTAGCAGGCTTTAAGTTGAACAAGATGAAAACTAAGGTCTTAGAGAAAAATTTAACTGTGATTGAGAGAGATAAGTTTCAGAAGGAGACAGGATTAACATTGGTTAAGAAAGTGAAATATTTAGGGGTTAATATGACTGCTAAGAATGTGAACTTATTTAAAGACAACTATGAAAAATGTTGGACTGAAGTGAAAAAGGACCTAGAAATATGGTCAAATTTGAAGTTATCACTGTTAGACCGAATTGCTGTGATAAAAATGAACGTATTGCCAAGGATGCTGTTTTTGTTTCAAACATTGCAGATTGTGGACAAAATGGATTGTTTCAAGAAGTGGCAGAGAGACATTTCTAGATTTGTCTGGCAGGGCAAGAAGCCTCGAATAAAATTTAAGATATTAGCTGATGCTAAAGAAAGAGGTGGATTTGCCCTGCCAGACCTTAAACTTTATTATGAATCAGCCGCCTTGTGCTGGCTGAGAGAATGGCTGCTTCTTGAAAATACTGATGTGTTGGATTTGGAAGGTTTTAACAATGTATTTGGTTGGCATGCATATCTGTGGTATAATAAGGTTAAAGCACATAAAGCGTTTAAAAACCATATTGTCAGAAAAGCATTGTTTAATGTCTGGATAAGATATAAGTACCTGCTAGAAAATAAAACCCCAAGATGATTGTCACCTATGGAAGCAAAGGCTCAGAAAAAACTCAATATGGAGGCCAAATGGCCGAAGTATTGGGAAATTCTGGAACAAGAGGGAGACAGATTAAAACTGCAGAGTTTTGAAAAATTAAAAAATAGAGTGCGAGACTGGCTCCATTATTATCAAATAATGGAGGCATATAATTTGGACAGAAAACTAGGCTTCCAGGTGGAAAAATCAAAATTGGAAACAGAATTGTTAGATCCCAAAGTTAAGAATTTGTCAAGAATGTATAACTTGCTGTTGAAATGGAATACGCAGGATGAAACGGTGAAATCTGCTATGATTAAATGGGCACAAGATGTTGGACTCAATATTATGATGGCTGACTGGGAACAGTTATGGATCACAGGTATGAAGTTTACAGCATGTAATGCCTTAAAAGAGAATCTAATGAAAATGATCTACAGGTGGTACATAACACCAGTCAAGCTTGCAAAAATCTACCATTTGCCCGATAATAAATGCTGGAAATGTAATGAGACTGAAGGTACATTCTTTCACCTTTGGTGGACATGCCCAAGGATTAAGACTTTCTGGGAGATGATTTATAATGAAGTGAAAAAGGTATTTAAATATACCTTCTTGAAGAAACCAGAGGCCTTTCTCCTGGGCATGGTCGGCCAATTGGTGCCAAAGAAGAATAGAACTTTCTTTATGTATGCTACAACAGCAGCAAGAATACTTATCGCAAAGCATTGGAAGACACAAGATTTACCCACCCGGGAAGAATGGCAGATGAAGTTGATGGACTACACGGAACTGGCGGAAATGACTGGCAGAATCCGAGACCAGGGAGAAGAGTTGGTGGAAGAAGATTGGAAAAAAATTAAAGTCTATTTACAGAAATACTGTAAAATTAATGAATGTTAGAAGGATGCTGGAATGAAGTTACATGGCTTCAGCAGAAATGTTATAAAGAATTAAGTAAAAATAGATTGTTAATGGGTCAAAGTGGAAAATTTAAGGTTAGATTGGGTTAAGATAAATTATAAAATTAAAAATTACTCAATTAAAAATTGAATAAGATGGAAAGGATTTGCTGAAACAGCTAATTGAATTAGAATACAAAAAAAGGGAGGTGTGAGGAGGTTGATGAAACAAGTAAATGAAAGATAAAGATATGGAAATATTGGATGTGTTCTTAACTGCTTTTGTTTATTTTTCTGTTTTACTGTATTGTTTTTTGTTTTTTTTCTTTCCTATGTATTGTAAGGTATTGATTTTTTATTTAATTTTTCATTTTTTCTTTCTTCTTTTTTCTGTAATCTTTAAACCTTTAATAAATATTATTTATATGAAGGTGATTTTACTAGCTGCACGGGTTGATATGGGAGAACACAATCCTATCATTTTCCTGGGCTCAAGCTGTGAAGACTTGAATGTGAAAAGCAGTACTTTGAACTGTGTCTGGGAATAAAACTATAACTGGCGTAGTCATGAAAAGATACTCTAATGAATTTGGGGTGTTCAGCAAGATGCCAGACCTGGATGCCAATCCCTGGATCTGGCAAGTGCTAGATTTTAATCAAGGCTTCCATTCTTGGAACAGCCAGGCTAGTTTTCTGGGGAGTTGACAGCCTGGGTGATGAGCCATTAAGGGGGATTCAGGGGCAAATGGGCAAGATAGCAAATGGGCGGGGGCCCCTCTCAACAGATAAAGTCAGAGTTTGGAGCAGTGATGTGACTTAGAAGCAAAGCAGTGAGCTGGAATCAGAGCAATGCAGAAAGCAATGAGTGATTTCTGTCTGAATCTAAGGCTGTGGCTGTGGGGGAAGCAAGCACTTTTGGGGTGCTGTGAACCCCTCCAGCATAGGCTCAGGTTGTATATATGTGTAAATAAACAATATATCATAAATACAGTGGTACCTCTGGTTAAGAACTTAATTCGTTCTGGAGGTCCATTCTTAACCTGAAACTGTTCTTAACCTGAGGTACCACTTTAGCTAATGGGGCCTCCCGCTGCCGCGCCGCCGGAGCACGAGTTCTGTTCTCATCCTGAAGCAAAGTTCTTAACCCGAGGTACTATTTCTGGGTTAGTGGAGTCTATAACCTGAAGCGTCTGTAATCCGAGGTACCACTGTACAACAGTTTCCACTGTGCCTCAAAAGTAAACACAAACTGCGTAATGTGGCACCCTGAGGACAAAATTTGGCACCCCCTAAATATTTCTTATTTTTTATGGATCTTCTCAGTAGGTATTATTATTATTATTATTATTATTATTTTGCACCCCCTCAGCTTGAGGCTCTTTGTGGGGGAACCGCCTGCACCTCTCCCAACAAACTGAGGTTGATGTTCAATAGCTTGGGGGAGAAGATGCTTTTCTTGCCTTTATTTCCTTTATTTTGTACATGAGTAATAAGAAGGACCCTAAATCTCTCTTTTGGCATTCCAACAGTTAGCAGACAGCAACAGCAGTCTAAATCAATAGCTACTGTTGGTTTAGGCTACTTGCCAATATTATAATGCTTTCTAACCCAGGGAACAGTTAAGGAAGCTGTTTCCTGGATGATACAGTATGTGTGCACACAGGATTTTTCAGAAGTGTAGAATCTTATCTATGGCATGGAATTTAGGTTAAAATGCATGTTACACAAGAGCATAGTCTGGAGGAATTATTCGAAGTTGAGCTAATAGGGGGGTGCTTGGATACAGCACTTCCTTGCTCCTCTGCTAATTTCCCTAATTTTTCTTCTTGTGCATAAAAATGTTTTTTTTAAAAGAACCTCTTTCAGGCTTGAATGCTTCCTCTATCTATTCCATCCAGACATTTAGAAGCTTCTGTTACCATCTTTCATAAAACACAGCTTGTTGTGTTGTGAAGCTGGCTTGTTTCAACAAAGCATAGTTAAGATTAACCAGAGGTGTGGATGTAACCCTAAACAGCAGTTAATAAAGAATGGAAGCAAATGCGTTCAGTCACCTCATTCACACCATAGGAGAGGAATCCATGAGAGGCTTATTCCCATAACGGCAAACCACCATTTATCATGATGTCTATTATGCCTTCCAGTTGATGAATACCAGATTCCTGGCCTAACCAGGAAGTGAGGGCATCTTCTGAGTGGATTACCACTGGCTTTTCCTTAAAACAACATGAGATCTTTCTTGTGATCTTTCTTGATGTATAAGGCAGATAGCAAGTTAGACTACATTTTACTAAAAGCAGGCCCACTGCAATGAATGGACTCAAGTCTGCTACGCTTTGCTCTGAGTGGGACTTACATTGAAAAGGATGATCAACTGTAAAGCCAATGGACTTCAGTTCAGTATGATGTGCAACGGATGTTTAATTTTTTAGGTAAATAAACTGATATGATAACACTCTTGAAGTTTAGGCATGTTTCCTTTCAGAGGTGCAATCATCTTGCCAGTTGGATCTACTCTGAGTAGAATTAGCACTGGATACAACCCTCAGCTTTTCTGCTGTGACGATGTTCCAGAGCACATGCAGCCACACTTTGAAAGTCATGTTGTCAATGAGTGTGCAGCTCCTTGCCATTTCTCTCTGGGATGCCATCAACTTAAATGAGATCAAGACTATGCATGTGATGGTTTCATTGCCTCTTGCTCCCCAGAGCTTCTCCACAATGCGCACAAGCTCACGGTGTAGACACCACACTGGAATCTCCAAGGGAGACAGCACTTGTCACAACACAGCCCGGCAAATCCGCCTGGATTTTGTGGATGACCTGGTCTTGGAACTCTAACCTCCTTATATCAAGATGTCTGAGCCGGGGCAATTTCTGGCAAACGGCCACAATGGCTTCTGAGGAAAGCTTGCAGCAGGACTCCAGGCAGAGGTCCTCCAAGTCTAGCAAGCTGCTTAAACAAGGAAGACCTCTGTTTTCCAGAGAAGGATTGTCCCCGAGGTCCAGACTTTGCAGGTGCCTCATGTGGAACGCAATGACATGTGTGAGTAAATTGCCAATGCTACAGCGGCGCAGGGTGAGGTGCTCTAGGCCTCCCAGGTGTGGTGCTGCTGCCTGGAAACCTTCAACAGTTATCCGGTATGCCTCGGACAGGACCAGGGTCTTGAGATTGCCCTGGATGGAGATGTTCAGCAGGTGCTGGCTGGAGAAGGCAGGGACATTCTGGATTACAAGGTGCTGAATCTGTGGAAAGGCAGGGCAGGTCTTCGAGGCTTCAGACACTTTGAACCACAGAGAAGGGATCTCACAGGAGCTCAGTTCCAGGGTCGTGACAGAGGAAGGGATGCAATCATAGGAGAGTGAGCGAAGGTCTGTCTCTGTCAGGCACAGGCGGTGGAGATTGGGGCATTGCCTGCCCAAGGCCTGCATTAGTGCTGGGGTAAAAACTTCTTGCTTGCGAAGGGAGTGGAGGGATCCCCGTGCCTTCAGCGTCCGCAGGCTGCCTCGAAGATTGTTCCGCAGCAAGTGCCATAGGGCCTTGGAGGACATCTAAGTACAGGGAAGTGAAGTTTGCATGCTTATCAAAAGCCACATGGGCACACGAGGAAGAGAGCACTACAACTGCCAAATCACTGCCAGACCAACTAACCAACTAAGGCTGCAAGGCTGGAGACAGGCCCATGCAACTCTGTGGGACTTGCACCTTGGGGGAACATAAAGGGCAACAGATGGCGGAACATGCACAGTTTGCAGCCGATTTCCTAATGTCACATCCACACTGCATATTTAAAGTTTCCCCTACCCCCGAAATCCCAGGAACTAGAGTTTGTTAACGGTGTTTGGAATTATGGTTCTGTGAAGGGTAAACTACAGTTTCCATGGTTCTTTAGGAGGAAGCCATGTGCTTTATAGTGTGGATGTCAAATGTACTGGCAAAATGTTGAAGTTTCCAAAATGTTGTTTCATTTGCTGTTTGGGAACTCAGGAAAGGGATGGAAATGTTTCATTTTAATTTAGATGCATGCAGGGGGAAGGGGGTAGGACCTCAGAAGCAAATCTCACTGTGCTCAATGAGGCTGATTTCTTAGAAATTTTAGGATTATAGCCTAAGATTCCAGTGACTAAGGACAGAGCCTGCCCTCATCCTCCCCTGACTAAAAAACCTAAAATAAATTGTACAAAATAGTGTATTAAATTTACAGAATTTTGTACATTAAGTACATTACTTTAATTTGCATAATTTATACAGGTTGCCAGAAAGTCTCATGCCTGATGTCCGCTGGATCATTTTGCTCCAGGATACTGGATATCTGGCTAAAGTCATCCTCTAGCGTTTTCGCACTGACTCTGATCTGGCATAGCCTGCTCCTCACATGGGGGAAGGGCCAGAGGTCAGTGGCAGAACACTTGCTTTGCCTGCAGAAGGTCCCAGTTTCCATTCCTGGCATCTCCAGGTGGAAACCCTGGAAAGCTGCAGCCAATCATTGTACAGTGGTACCTCTGGTTGCGAACAGGATCCGTTCTGGACGCCCGTTTGCAACATGAAAAGAACGCAACCCGTGTCTGCGCACGCGCGGGTTGAGATTCACCGCTTCTGCGCATGCACGTGACATCATTTTGCGCGTCTGTGCATGCGCGAGCGGCGAAACCCGGAAGTAACCCTTTCTGGTACTTCTGGGTCGCCGTGGGACGTATCCAGAAAGAACATAACATGAAGCGGAGATAACATTAGGTATGACTGTACATAGTACTTGGCTAGGTGGGCCTCTTCTCTGACTTGGTGTAGGGCAGCTCCCTATGCGCCTACCTACCCAGGCCTGTTGCCACAACTACCCAGCAACTAGTTTAAGACGGAGGGCAGGCATTTTTACCTTGTAAGGAGTTAGGTCCAAGTATCTCCACAGCAATTTGTCCCGCACCAAGCGACGCCATCGTCTGCAGACTCTGCAGAAAGACGAGAATAGCTGAGTCATTGTCATGGACCTGAGGTGAAACAGCCAGTTTGATCATCTGGCATCCTGCCATACCTAGGGTTGCCATATTTCAAAAAGTGAAAACTGGGACAGAAAAGTTGTTGGGCTTTTTAGGTTTTGCCCAAATCTCAAACAATTGAACAAACTGTAAGTTTTTGAACTAATTTTAAGGGAAATCACCAAAAAACAACACTGCTGACATGGGTTGCCACACACACACATTGTCCCAGATGTTTCAACGATTTCCACCTGGATGCTGTTTCCAGCTGTTTCTGATTGCCAGCTATATCCAGGAAATTCCGGACATATGGCAAGCCTAGCCAAACGGCACAGAACCAAGCAGGAGGGCAACCATACTGCTTGAATAATTACATTGCCTGGAATTAACTTTCCTGGAATCTGTACAGCAGATGACTGCTGCTTGGACTCCTCTTTGCTCTGATGTGGCCTTGAGAGGAGAACAGCTGTGTGATAAGGGAGAAAGGCTGAAGCAGGTTGAGGAGGAGGCTTGGAGCTGAGCAGGCAGAAGGTAAAAAGTGTGTATTAAACTGAAGTTAATAGAGTAATTTAGTTTATAGAGATTTTTTGCACTGATATTTTGGGTATGGCTGGGGCTAGAAATGGGATTGATCTTAACCTTGTGTGTTTTTTGGAACCGTTAGCCATTTTGAGTTTCTTTTGCAAAATATGAAGTATATAAACTTTTAAAGTAAAATGGGAATGGGGGGGGGAATAAACACATGAATAACCGCCTCCGATAATTTCACATTCGATAATGATGGCATAATGTGAACAGCTCACTGGGCAGAGCACGAGACCTAATCTGCGGGTCGTGGGTTCGATTCCTGCCTTGCAGGGCGTTGGACTCGATGGCCCTCGCGGCCCCGCCCCTTCCTAGTTCCAGCGTTCCAACCTACAGGCGAGCCTGGGCATTGCAGCCCCGCCCTGGCCAGGAAGCGGCTCGAGAGGAGGGAGGGAGAGCGGCAGCCGCAGGATGGACCGAACCACTCTGTGGAAGTGGGGGGGGGAGGAAACCATGAAGCCGGGAGAAGGGAGGGAAACACCCACCGGGCCCCGCCCAGCCGGTCGCGCGGCGGCAGGCATTCCAGAATCCGGAGCAGGAGCGAGTCCGGGAGGGCGCAGAGGCCTGGCCGCTCCATTCCGCCGCCGTTGGTTCCTTCCGCGGGCTGCTCCGGCCTCGCTTCCGCTTCCTCTGGGAGAGAGTCTCCCGGAAGTAGCTCTCGTGATTCCTCTTCCGGGGCGTTGCTTCCGTTTCCGCCTGGTCTCCGGCTGTCAAGAGTCCGCTGAATTCAGGTAGGTCCGGGGCGGCAAGCGGGGATCCTCCGGGGCCGGAGACGGGGCGGGCCTCCCGTCGCCCTCGCCCCCGGCCTCTGGCCCTGCTGGCTGGGGCAGGCGGGGGCTGGAGGGCAACCCGCGCGGCCTCTCCCGGGGCCGGCCAATCGCTGCGCTGAGTTGCTCTGCGTCGAGGGGCAGAGGCCTCCTTTCTCCGGTGGACATGCGTGCAAATGCCAATGTCCTGAAAAACGAGCCTTATTTTGTATGCTTCCGGTTTGGTTCATTTCGAGCTCTTTGCTATGTGGCTTTAAATGTGCTTGTGCCCGGTGGGGTTATTGGTTCATTTCGTTAGTGTGCTTGTTTTTATTATGTTCTCTGTGGTTTTATTCTGCATTTTTTTTGCTGTGAACCACCCTGAGATCTTCAGATGAAGGGCGGTATGCAAATTTAATAAATAATAGTAATAATAATAATTGTTTGGAATCCATCTGAGGATACATGTACAGAATGTACATTTGCAGTTGGATTGTTGAAAGAGTGGTTATTGTGTAACTGTAAAATACTGGGGGACAACTAGAAGTGGATTCCTGTGTTTTATCCTAGTTATGTGCCTTTGAGAGTTGTGAATAAAGACAACATTTCCCATGATGTTAATGTTCTGGTGGGAGAAGTTGTACTGGTAACACTTCTCTATCTTAATTTTCGTTAATCATCAGTATTCCCTGTCAGTTGAGAAAGCATCCCCCCATTTTCTTTCGATTCCGCTTTTAAAAACTGTATACCCCACCTGTTTTAGGACCAAGTGGCATAAGACATACACTTTTAAACAAATGAATCATCCTGTCTTTTCTTCCCAACAGAGCCTCAGAAGGCAGGAGGCCAAAGGTCTCCTTGCTCAGCAGTTTCTTGGGGTTGTTCTGGTACCAGATCGGGATGATTGAAGTGGTTTGCAACGATCGGCTGGGCAAGAAAGTGAGAGTGAAGTGCAAGTATCCAAAGCTCAAAAGAAGTAGCTTCTGCAGGAGGCTCGAATGGCATCTTCCTGCCCTATATGCAGCAATTGTGTTTTATTTGAGGCTCTGGTGTATGAAGAGGAGGCAAGGTAGTGATCACTTGGGACGTGAACATGGTTTGAATGGAGGTTCCATTTTTTAATTGTGTAGCTGTTGTTTAGTTGTTTAGTCATGTCCGACTCTTTGTGACCCCATGGACCAGAGCACGCCAGGCACTCCTGTCTTCCACTGCCTCCTGCAGTTTGGTCAAACTCATGCTGGTAGCTTCGAGAGCACTGTCCAACCATCTTGTCCTCTGTCGTCCCCTTCTCCTTTCCCAACATCAGGGTCTTTTCCAGAGAGTCTTCTCTTCTCATGAAGTGGCCAAAGTATTGGAGCCTCAGCTTCAGGATCAGTCCTTCCAGTGAGCATTCAGGGCTGATTTCCTTCAGAATGCATAGGTTTGATCTTCTTGCAGTCCATGGGACTCTCAACAGTCTCCTCCAGCACCATAATTCAAAACTATCAATTCTTCGGCGATCAGCCTTCTTTATGGTCCAGCTCTCACTTCCATACATCACTACTGGGAAAACCATGGCTTTAACTATACAGACCTTTGTTGGCAAGGTGATGTCTCTGCTTTTTAAGATGCTATCTAGGCTTGTCATCGCTTTTCTCCCAAGAAGCAGGAGTCTTTTAATTTGTGACTGCTGTCACCATCTGCAGTGATCATGGAGCCTAAGAAAGTAAAATCTCTCACTGCCCCCTTTCTTCCTCTTCTATTTGCCAGGAGGTGATGGGACCAGTAGCCATGATCTTAGTTTTTTTGACGTTGAGCTTCAGACCATATTTTACACTCTCCTCTTTCACCCTCATTAAAAGGTTATTTAATTCCTCCTCACTTTCTGCCATCAAGGTTGTGTCATCTGCTTATCTGAGGTTGTTGATATTTCTTCCGGCAATCTTAATTCCGGCTTGGGATTCATCCAGCCCAGCCTTTCACATGATGAATTCTGCATATAAGTTAAATAAGCAGGGAGACAATATACAGCCTTGTCGTACTCCTTTCCCAATTTTGAACCAATCAGTTGTTCCATATCCAGTTCTAACTGTAGCTTCCTGTCCCACATAGAGATTTCTCAGGGGACAGATGAGGTGATCAGGCACTCCCATTTCTTTAAGAACTTGCCATAGTTTGCTGTGGTCGACACAGCGCATGTTTGCAATTTGGTCTCTGGTTCCTCTGCCCCTTCGAAATCCAGCTTGTACTTCTGGGAGTTCTCGGTCCCCATACTGCTTAAGCCTGCCTTGTAGAATTTTAAGCATAACCTTGCTAGCATGTGAAATGAGTGCAATTGTGCGGTAGTTGGAGCATTCTTTGGCTCTGCCCTTCTTTGGGATTGGGATGTACACTGATCTTCTCCAATCCTCTGGCCACTGCTGAGTTTTCCAAACTTGCTGGTATATTGAGTGTAGCACCTTAACAGCATCATCTTTTAATATTTTAAATAGTTCAGCTGAAATATCATCACTTCCACTGGCCTTGTTAGTAGCAGTGCTTTCTAAGGCCCATTTGACTTCACTCTCCAGGATGTTTGGCTCAAGGTCAGCAACCACACTGCCTGGGGTATACGAGACATCCATATCTTTCTGGTATAATTCCTCTGTGTATTCTTGTCACCTCTTCTTGATGTCTTCTGCTTCTGTTAGGTCCTTACCACTTTTATCCTTTATTATGGTAATTTTTGCATGAAATGTTCCTTTCATATCTCCAATATTCTTGAACAGATCTCTGGTTTTTCCCTTTCTATTGTTTTCCTCTATTTCTTTGCATTGCTCGTTTAAGAAGGCCTTCTTGTCTCTCCTTGCTATTTTTTGGAAATCTGCATTCAATTTCCTGTATCTTTCACTATCTCCCTCGCATTTTTCTTGCCTTCTCTCCCCTGCTATAGCCACAGTCAGCTGCAAGTCTTGTTTTTGCTGACTGTATAGAGCTTTTCCGTCTTTGGCTGCAGAATTGTGTGGCTAGCAAGAAGATATAATAAGATATCTCTTACTGTGAGTGCAGGGTTTATGGGAGGGGTAGTACCTTTGGTTGGGGAACACGTTGTGCTCCTTCTGGGGTAGTTTATTCACCTTTGGTCCCCACACTGCACTCGGCTCTCGCCTGTGGCTCCTAGAAGCTGTCAGCATGTGGAATCAGCCACAACCCAGGAAACAGCTTAGACTGGCTGGGGAAACCAGGTTAGGGTAGCCAACAGGAGAGGCAATGGGTATGTGAAAATGTAGGTGAAAAAGTGCAGTTATAAGTACTCAGGCTTCAGCTCAGTTGGGATTGAGTATTTAAGATCTCACAGAAGAGCTGGGGAGTAACTGGCACTGTTTAGGAAGAAGATTTCAGGTCTAAGGCAGGCATCTCCAAACATGGCCCTCCAGACGTTTTGGGACTACAGTTCCCATCATCCCTGACCACTGGTCCTGTTAGCTAGGGATGATGGAAGTTGTAGTCCCAACGCATCTCGAGGGCCAAGTTTGGGGGTGCCTGGTCTAAGGGAATGGGTCGTTTAAGGGTGCAGGAAACCTTTGGGTGACTGAAGCAGCACAATCATTCCTTTTCGTAAATTGTGACACACATTTTATGGTTGGAGATGAGGAAAGGGTTCTGTCATAAGTGTATGGATTGTGCATATGTGTATGTTTGGATCGTACATGTCTAACTCAGGAGTGGGAAAGCTGTGGCCCTCCAGGCGGTGCTGGACTGAAATCTTCCTCCTCTCTATGTATTGGCAATTCTGCCTGGGGCTGATGGGAGCTGGAGTCCAAAAACATTTGAAGCGTCAGAGGTTAGTCACCCTTTGTTTAAGTGGTATCCACCCTGAGCTTGTAACATCCAAATATGTTTCTTCTCCCGTGTATTGGCAAGCATAACTCGAGGCCACTGTGTGTGATATACATGTGTGCACAGCCCCAATTGTGTTGGGCGTCCAGGTACTAAATTGCTTGGGACTGGTAGATGGTGCACAATGAACACATAGTCTGCTTACTGCTTTTGATTTAAGACATCCTTTCCTTAACTCGTACCACCACTCAGCTCTGACGACACCATTAGGGACTTGAAAAAGCTCATTGCTGCGCAGACTGGCACGCGGTGGGACAAGATTGTGTTGAAGAAATGGTGAGTAGAAATGAGCAAAGCATCAGGGCCCCTCAGGCGGTTCCCTCAGCTTGTTCTTAGCACTAACAATGCAATAGCACAGTTCATGCTTTCAGTACAAGAAGCCCAGATCTCCAGGTTTCCACACGATTACAGACCTGCGTGCATGTTGTACTGCTTAGTATTGATCTTCGTAAACCACTTACAGTATTTGTATAGTTCCTTTCAACCATAGTGGTTCTTCAAAGCAATTATCATCATCAAAAACAGCAATTGATAATATCAGTTAAAAGCAATTAATTTTAAACTATAATGAGCCATACCAAAACAAGGAAAATATGATAGTGGCACAAAGTTCCAAAATTGCCAGGTAAATATCAAACAGAAGAGCCATGACAAAATAAATAAGTCTTGCCCTCTGAGAGGAATAGAAAGAATGTGCCAACCATACTCGGAGGAAAAGAGAATCTCATAGCTTAGGGGCAGGCCGCTGAAAAGGCCTTACTCTTCATTGATGATAGGCTAAACTCCATAGTTGCAATGTGGAGTGGGCCTGATGGATAGTTTTTAATGTCTAGGGTGGGTGTGCCTCATATAGAAAGAGGCTGGGGAAACCTAGCCAGATGGGCGGGGTATACATAATAAAATTGTTGTTGTTAAGGACCCATTCCATTTAGGACTTTCAAGGCCAAATCCTTCAATCTGAGTTGCAGTAAGAAACAGATCTCTTAAAATGGGCATAAACTGATTGCAGAATCTTACTCTTGTTGCAAATGGGTAGCTATATCTGTACCAGTTGAAGTTTCTATGCCAACTTTAAGGACAGCTCCATAGAAAAGCCTATTGGCTCTGTTTTGTGTGTGTGTGTGTGTGTGTGTGTGTGTGTGCGCACACACACACACACACACACAAACACACACACACACATATATATGTATACGTATATGTATACGTATATGTATATGTATATCCATCATGTTAGTTGTCGTATTTAATTGAGCTGTGTAACAAATTACGGTTGACTAACTGCCTTTCTTGTTAATGTTTTAGGTATACAATTTTCAAGGACCATGTTTCATTGGCAGACTGTATCCTTAAAAAATCTTGGTGATTTGCGGTAAATTAATAGGCTGGCCAGGTGGGTCCAGAGGGGGTGGGGGAAGGGAAATGAAAGAAGGGGGTAATACTCTTCAGCTTGAACTGAGCAGATTTTGATTATGGTTAATTTATTTCTTTTTTACTCCAGTTGGGTGGGGTATAAATAATAACAATAATAAATAATTTACATAAATAAATTTATGTAAACTATTTCTCTACTACTTTACATCTATAAAATAATAATAATCACTTTCCTACCATGCACATAGACAAAAACTGTTAAAGATGTGTAGATTGGTTTCTACTTAAGAACGCTTTCCATAAAATATTGAAGTGAATTCACAGTAAAGACAACGATAAAACAATTAAAAACAGTACCATAAGTTTTAAAATGATATGACTACTCTGTGCAGTTGGGCAGCATTTAGAGTGAATCTGTTGGGATGTATATGTGCTTGGATAATTCATAAATTAAGTATGAATTTCAGCACCTATGATAAATTTCAAAAGTATCATTATTCTGGCATTGTGGTAGATTTTTCCCATCATATACATCAAGCTCAATTTATAAAAATACAGAAATATTTTTCAGTGGAATTTTACCTTAACTCCTCACTTCCAGATGAAATTCACGATGGCATGAACCTAGAACTATATTATCAGTAGTTTTGTTGTGGCAGATGCTGCCTTTTCTATTGTCTGTTTTTTTTCATTCTTCGTTTCTCATTTGACAAACTCTTGATTATTTGGCTGCATGAGGTTTAGTTAAGAGTATTTTATCCCTGAGCACAATATACCAGGAATGAATACCAGACTATTCAGACTGTCTTTTATTGTTTTGGTTTTTAAAAAATCTTTATAATAAACGTGACCCAATATGTGTGACCTGACTCTGTGTGCAGTGTATCTTTAAAACACAGAAACCTTAAGTGCCGTATATGTGAAAACGATATCTATAATACGTAGTGCATGGGTGGGCAGGCCTGAGTGGAGAGAGAGTTGGAAGGGTCCCATAGGGCCATCTAGTCCACCCCTGCAGTGCAGGAATCTTTTTGTCCAATGTGGGGTTCGAACCTGCGACCCTGAGTTGAAGAGTCTGGACTATCCAGACTCTCATGAGTTATTTAGAAATTAACCCGGGATAGTGTAAGATGGGTGAATCAAGAGTGGGTGTGCAGGCAGCAGCGCCTTGCAAAAGGAACCAAATATTCTCCACCTTTTTTGGTCTCTAGGCATAGCTGCCAACGTTTCCCTTTTTTAAAGGGAAATTCCCTTATTCCGAATAGGATTCCTCGCAAGAAAAGGGAAAAGTTGACAGCTATGTCTCTAGGCCTCAACCTCAGCCCTCCAGATGCTTTTGGCCTACACCTCCCATGATCCCTAGCTAGCAGACCCAGTGGTCAGGGATGCTGGGAATTGTAGTCTTAAATCATGTGGCGGGCCGAGGTTGAGGAAGCCTCTAGGCCACCATTCCGACGGGCCGCGGGCGGATTGGGCGCCTCTTTATCTGGTGGGCGGGGCTTTCTCCTCCCTCCCAACTCACTGCGACCAATAGCGGGCGCGGAGCTCTGTGGCCTAGAGGGCGAGCGCGCGTGCGCGTTCGGCGCGTGCGCCGCCGCCGTTGCTAGGCGAAGGTGGGCGTGGCCGGCTCTGCGCTTGTGCTCTGTGAGGCGAGGCAAGATGGCGGAGGAGGAGAAGCTCCCCGCGGGCTGGGAGAAGCGCATGAGCCGCAGCTCCGGTACCGCCGCGGAAGAGGGAAAGGGGCGGCGGGCGGGCGGGCGGAGGGCCCGGCAGGAGGGTGGATGGGCCTCGGGGGAGACGGAGGGCGGAGAGGCGCCCTTCGCGGTCGGGGCCGGTCGCCTCGGAGGCCCTTTCGCGCCCCGGAGGGGAGGCGGGAGAGGGGCTGCGGGGAGGTGTCTCTTTCAGGGGGCGGTGGCGGGGATAACGGGGCCGCTGGGGATTGCGGGGGGGGGAGGAGCTTGTGGGACAAGAATAAGAATAGCAACAGCGACGCAGTCGTAGAACCATAGAAGTATAGCGGTGGAAGTGACCCCCAGGGTCATCTAGTCCAGCCCCCAGCAATGCAAGAATCTTCCCCAACGTGGGGCTTGAACCCATGACCCCGGCATTAAAGGTCTCGTGCTCTGCTGACTGAGCTGGCTCATAGAGAACAATCGTGGTTTCTCACTGCTTTTCATAGAATCGTAGAGTTGGAAGGGATCCCAGATCATCTAGTCCACCCCCCCCCCCCCGCAATGCAGGAATCTCATCCGAAGCATCCATGAGAGATGGCCAGCCAACCTCTGATTAAACACCTCCAAGGAAGGAGAGTCCACCACCCTCCATCCTGAAGTAAAACAGCTCTTGTCGTCAGAAACTTTTTTCTGATGTTTTGTTGGAATTTCCTTTCTTATAACTTGAAGCCATGGGTTCAAGTCTTACCCTCCAGAGCCGGAGAAAACAAGCTTGCTCCATGTTCCACATGGCAGCCCTTCAGATATTGGAACATGGCTTCTTCCTTCCTACTCCTATTCCCTCCCCCCATTTATTTCTCCCCCTGCCCCATTTCTATCCACCAAAAAAATATCCTGAGGGCTCAGGACCACTTACACTGTTCTGATAATAATAATAAATAACACAGCCCCATGGAAAAGTATGGTGGTTTCTTCCTCCCTACTCCCACATCCCCCCCAATTATTTTTCTTCTCTTTCCCCACCCCACAAAAAAACCATACCCTGAAGGCCAAGGGCTGTAATACAGTGCCCCCAGTTCCTGTCCCTGGAGCCAGTCCAGGAGAGTACCATGGTCAATGGTATCAAATGCCAGTGAGAGATCAAGAATCAGGAGCAAGATCACACTCCCCCTGTACCGCTCTCTGCAAAGGTGACCATCAGGGGGACCAAGGCTGACTCAGTTCTATAGCCAGGCCTGAACCCAGATTGGAATGGATCTGAATAATTATGTCATCCAAGAATGCTGCCTAACCACCACCTCTCCCTCCCCCCGCCCCCGTGGGCATGGGCATCTGGGTTGTATTTAAGCATTGGTTTTATCAGCAGCTATCTTTCATGAGTTTATCCAATGCCTTTGGAAAGCCATTCTGAGTCAGTGACCATCAACATCCCATAAGTGAAGCATTGTGCAAAATACTTCCTTCTGTTGTCTTGAATTTCCAGCTAGTCAGTATAACTGGGTCACTGTACATTCTATTCTTATGAGAAACACAATATCTTTTTAAGTTTTCTTAATATTAGCCCTGTTATCACTCCAGTAATTTGTTTTTAAAAGTAAAATAATAATAATACTGTAATAATAATTTTTATTTATACCCCACTCTCTCCAACCGAGACCGGGCTCAGGGTGGCTAACACCAAATAAATAAAGTACATTAAAAACAAAATTAAACACTCAGGTGTAGCCTTTATATAGAGAGAAAGTAGTCCAATCACTTCAATTCTTTCCTGCACCTTTTCCAACTCTACAATATATTTTTTGAGATGTGGGGGATTAGAACTTCATTAGGTGAATATATAGCAGCATTCTCCCAATCTGATGCCCTACAGATGTGCTGAGCGACGAGAGAGCGGTTGCTGAATGGCTTGGTAGGTTTCTGGATGAAACATCGGCTCTGGATCCATTCCAGTCCAGCTTCCGCGCTGGTCATGGGACCGAGACGGCTCTGGTCGCCCTAACAGATGATCTCCGCAGGCAGCTGGATCGAGATGGGTCGGGGCTGCTGATTTTTCTAGACCTGTCAGCAGCCTTCGACATGGTCGATCACAAACTCCTGGACCACCGCCTTGCCGACGTGGGGATCCAGGGCACAGTCCTTCAATGGCTGCGCTCATTTCTCTCTGGTCGGGGACAGAGGGTGGCGCTTGGGGGGGGGAATTGTCATCCCGCCACTCCTTGGTGTGTGGAGTGCCCCAGGGTGCGATACTCTCCCCGATGCTTTTTAACATCTTTATGCGCCCCCTCACCCAGCTTGTCCGGAGTTTTGGGCTGGGCTGCCATCAGTATACTGATGACACCCAACTCTATCTGTTGATGGATGGCCATCCTGACTCGGCCCCAGACACACTGATCAGATGCTTGGAAGCTGTGGCTGGATGGTTACGTGGGAGCCGGTTGAAGTTAAATCCTTCGAAGACAGAGGTCCTCTGGCTGGGACGGGACGATATGGGATTGAGGGGGCAACTCCCATCTCTTGCGGGGGTGCAATTAGTGCCAGCACCGTCCGTTAAGAGTTTGGGTGTAATCTTCGATACCTCCCTCTCCATGGAGGCGCAGATTGCAGCTATAACAAAGGCGGCATTTTTTCATCTCCGCCAAGCTAAGCAGTTGGCTCCTTACCTCTCTCGCCCTGACCTAGCCACTGATCCACGCGACGGTCACCTCCAGACTGGATTATTGTAACTCGCTCTACGTGAGGCTGCCCTTGAGACTGACCCAGAAACTCCAGCGGGTGCAGAATGCCGCAGCGAGACTCCTTACGGGGTCTTCGCTGTGAGATCACATTCATCCGGTGCTATACTAGCTGCACTGGCTCCCAGTGGAGTACAGGATCAGGTTTAAGGTGCTGGTTTTAACCATCAAAGCCCTATACGGCCTAGGACCCTCGTACCTACGGGACCGCCTCTCCTGGTATGCCCCACAGAGGAACTTACGGTCTTCAAATAAAAACATCTTGAAGGTCCCAGGCCACAGAGAGGTTAGGCTGGCCTCAACTAGAGCCAGGGCTTTTTCGGCTGCGGCTCCAACCTGTTGGAATGCTCTGTCACAAGAGACAAGGGCCCTGCAGGACTTGACATCTTTCCGCAGGGCCTGCAAGACAGAGCTGTTCCACCAGGCCTTTGGTCAGGGCGCAGCCTGACACCCTCCTTTGGCAATCTTTACAAAACTTTAGTTTATGGTTGCCATCAATTTTGATTTTAATTAATTTTTATAATGTTTTTATAATGTTGCACTATTTTAGTGTTGTTAGCCGCCCTGAGCCCGGCTTCGGCTGGGGAGGGCGGGATATAAATAAAATTTATTATTACTATTATTATTATTATTATTATTATTATTATTATTATTTTGTAAGCTCCAGCCAATAGTGAGGACATGTGCTGGCTGGGGCTGATTTGAGTTGAAGTCCAAAGTATTTGGAGGGCACCAGGTTTGTGGAAATGTGGTATACCAAATTCCACATGTCCTCAGTATTGGGGTATATGAAGGGACATAAGAAGAGCCCCCGTTAGACAAGTCCAAAGGCCCACCTAGTCCAACATCTTACTCGTTCAGTGGCCAAGTAGATGCATATGAGAAGCCTGCAAGTAGAGCCTGAAGGCAGTGGCCCCTCTCCTCACTTGTGATTTCCCACAACTGGTATTCTGAGGTACACTGCCTCTGAAAATGGAGGTAAAACATAGCTATCATGGATAGTAGCCACTGATAGTATTCCATGAATTCTAAGGGTTTGGTGCCAGCTTTCTATGTTCACTTCCTTTCCTAATCCCAACATGAAAGCCACCCTTTTCCCACTGCTGCTGCACATAGAGTTCATTATTTTTTAACCATGTACCATGATGCAACGACATCTTTCCTGGATAGTCACATTGCTGTATGTATGAAAATGGCTTTGTTGTTACTATTGCTCCAGTTTGTTTCATTTTAAAATGACATTAAACCTCATTTGCCGTTTTCTTGCCATTCACCCATTTGTAAAGACTTCCAAAAGGATCGCTCCATTTCGCTCAAGCCTTTGCCATCCTAAATAGTCTGTCTGCAAACTTGGCAAAGTTTGCTCACCTCTGTTTCTGTGTGATGCAGATCCTCCAAGAAGCATCTGTTCCAATACAGATCCTCACTGCTTATTTCCTTCCATTGTGAATATTGGCGTGTTCCTCTCCTCTGTTTCCCATTGTTTTACCAGTTTTTGTTCTGTAAGGGCACTTGCCCTTTTACTCAGTGACTACTAAGGGTTTCTTCACTGGTGTTTTTGTTAAGAGACTTTTTGAAAAGCATTTTGGAACTCTAGGTATGATTATCCCTGGCTGCACATGATTACCAACACTCAGAGAATTCTAAAAGGTTGTTGAGGCAGGACTGCACTGCAGAAGCCATGCTGATTCTTCTTAGTGATGCTTGTTCTATGTTAAATTGTACTTTGAATTGTGTTTTCTACCAGTTTATATAGGACAGAAGCTAGGCCAATAGGGTTGTTAGTTATGGACTCCCCTCTGCTTCTCCTTTCTTCCTTTATTTATTTATTTTCTTACATGACCTTCACCATAAGGTCTCAGGCAGTTTAGAATATAATAAAACAGTATTAAAATCAATTAAGCAATTTGCACCAGAAGAATAGGGTGGATCCTAAAAATGGATGTTGTATTGGCTACCTCAGAAAGGTGTGCTGATGGTTGTGACAAGTTTCCTATTAGTGAGTGTGTGTTAACTGACCAGGTAACATCTTAATTTGTCAGATCTAGAACATCATCTCCTGCCACTTCTATTTGACTTAGTTCTTCAGGTGCCTACTCAGGGAAACAGTGGTGAAGGCACAGTTATCTGCAGCAGGGTCCACAGTGAGAACGAATACAAATAATACATTCAGCTTCTCTCCTCCTTTAGGAATCCTTTTACTTTTCTGTTGTCTAGCTGTTCAGCCATCTCCTTGCTTGTCTTTTCTGCTTCTGATAAATGATATTGGATTGTTATAGGTCATAGAATAATAGAATTGTAGAGTTGGAAGGGCCCCTAATCAAAATCTAGTCCAACCCCCTGCAATGCAGGAATATGCAGCTGTTCCATATGGGGATTGAACCTGCAACCTTGGCATCATTAGCACTATATTTACAGGACCTTTTTACAGTAGGTCCATTGAAATTAATATGCCTAAGTTAGTCATGTTTGCTAATTTCAATGGATGGTATTATTGTGGAAGTGGAATATTTTCTGCTTGTGCAATGGGACTTCTCCCTTCTGGCCCTATGCATGCCTTGAGACCCCCAGAGCAGATTTAGGGGCATGCAAGGGAAGAATGTTTCATTGTGCAAGGGTAAATTCCACCCAGTGGGTCTGCGCTGAGTATTACTAACATTGTTGACTATATTTTTACCAATTTCGTTCCATAGTTGAGGGTGCATGCCATGGATTTTTTAGTCAAAGTGAACCAGCCAAGAAGAAGAGGGAAGTATTAGTATGCTTGAGAGATCCCCAAGGTTTGCAGAAATAGAAGAAAAAAAACCTCCAGGAAATGATACAAAAGAAAACCTGAAGCAAAAAAAATAAATGACAAGACTGCGCATGCATGTAGTCACATTGAGGAAAGGAGAGGGAAGAAAAAGCAGAGCTTGGATCCAGAAGTGTGACACTACTAAGCCACACTTACGAGCCGGATTCAAACTGTACAGGGACGTTGATTGTGTTGGCTGATGGCAGAGGAGGAAGGAAAAGGTAGGAGATGGAAGATGGAGGGAGAAAGCTACCCCCCCTCCAAAAAAAAACCACCACCCAGATGGTGGAGAGGGAATGATGAATGGAAACCATGGGTGAAGTGAGGGGGTTGTAGGCTGCACAATATCTTAAGAGAGAAATTTAAAAGGTGGCACCCCAGAGAAAAAGCGACGTGAAGACTTGGCATGCTCAAAATGTCAGTTGGAAAAGATAAACAGAAAACTTTGGGGTGAGTTGGGAAAGTAGTGTCCTGGAGGAGCACTGGGTGAGTTTGCAAGGAGCTGGCTAGAACCCTGAGCCAGGGATTTTTACAGATAAACATTTTGTTTCAGGTCTGACTTGTGCTCTAAATTCTTCATCATTTTTCTTATTGTCAGTTCATATTTATTTTGTTAGGGTTTATGCTTCTTTTTGTTCTCCTAATTCGGGTTAGACTTCCACTTTTTAAAGGAAACCTTGCATTTGCTTCTGCGACTGCTTGTCAACCGCAGACATCCGCTTGAACTTGTTTGTCCCTTTCGTAATCTGAGTATATTTTATCTGATACTGTATTTAGTAAGTGACCATGTTGCACTTTCAGAGCAACTTCTATCTATCTATCTATCTATCTATCTATCTATCTATCTATCTATCTCTCTATATCTATCCTGCCATCACATGAGAGCCCAGGACAGTTAACAAATACAGTGGTACCTCTGTTTTCTAGCGTCTTGGAAGGTGAATGTTTCAGAACCTGAACTCCAAAAACCCGGAAGTAATTGCTTCTGTTTTCAAACACGTCTTGGAAGTGGCACAGCTTCTGCTGCATTTTTTTCTTTTTTCTCCATTGACTTTGCCATCTACCCTTTGTGCCTTGGTTGTCGAACATTGAAGAAGTCTAACGTTCTTCCGGAACAGATCACATTCGACAACCGAGTTACATATATATAATTAAAATGAGAGAGACAGAGTCTTCAGCAGGAAAACTCACTAAATACAAAGCTCACAGTTAAAATTATTAACCCCACATTGATAAATGCAACAACACAAGTGACAACAGTTGAGAACGTAATTATGTTAAACAGAAACAGTTTGTTTAATCTAAAGGTCCTGATTAAAACAGGTGTTTCTTCAAACCTTGCCTTTAAAACTCAGTAGATGGGGTGGAACAACTGCATTTCTGGGGAGAAGGAATTCCACAAACAACCTGCCATGATCAGGAAGGCCCTTCCCTGCATCACTCCCCAATGAGTAATGCTTGTGGGGATCCCAAGAAGGGGATTCCAGCAGATCAGAAAACACCAACATGGAGCATTTTATAGTGGCAACCTTTGTATTCTGCAACCGCTATCTAGGAGTGCAGCTAATAACTGAGTTAAACGTCAGCAGCTTCCATTGTGTCCTTTACTGGTCTAAGGCACAGTTCCCCTAACGTAGCTAGAAGTATCATCTCTTTGCTGTAATCTGAATGTATATGTGCCCAGATAATGGGAGGTTAATTGAAGCCACCCAGCACTTTCTCATTTGGGCTGCCTTCCTGAGTTTTTGCCAGCTTTGAGTTTCATCCCAACCTTCAGTTTGGGTTGTGGACAGTTACAGTACAGGGAACATGAACCTGATATTTCCGCACTCTGTGATTCTGGGGACCTCATCCACACATTGAGACCGTGCAATCCTTCCTGCCTAGCTAGCTCTATGTGAAACAATATCATTTTTGAAATTCCCCCTCAGAGTGCTTGACTTAAGCTTCCTACACAACAACCTACCTCATAACTATTTTTTAATGTTGGTGCTGTTGCCTGTGTGCCTAACAACTTCTCCAGATCTTTCACTTTTACCTCAAGGGAATAGATTTACAAAGAGCCCCAAACTTGCTGCATGGAGCATGCACTCATAGCTTCTGTGAGCAGGCGGATAAGCAAAGTATTGTGTTATGAGATTTGTGGGTCAGGTGTGAGGCCTTTTCTTGGCCTTTATTTCATTGTTCACTCTCACCTTATTCTTGATAGCTTTTTTTGCACTTGCAGAGCTGGGTGTCCTCAGACTTCCCTAAATAAATAAACTGTTCCTGTTTGTTTGTTTGTTTGTTTGGTGTTTTTTTTTTGGGTGGTGGTTATCTTAAATACGTTGGTGTAGGAATGGGTGAGGTAGTATGGATCTGTTGTCTATACACTCCGTATAGCAAGTGTTTCAGTTTGAGCACCACTTTTCCTATCCCCTTATCTTCTCTTTTACATTTGTGGAGGGACTTTGTGGAAAGTAACCTAATGACCCAGTGAACACAAGGAACCCTGTACTCAAAATTTTAAAATAGAATTAACTGCCTTCAACATTTGGTTTCATTTTTCCAGTTGCTGCAGGTGGCAGCTAGAGTAGTATGCTTTGTCTGCAGTTCTCAAGTGACTTCCTATGAAGTTGTTGCATGTGTTTAGGTTGTTTGAGGACTGCATACATTCAGGGTGGTCTTTTGCTTCTTGTTTATTTGCTTCTTGGTATGAATGGAGCATGCAATTAAATGTTAGTGGTTGGTATTGCAGGACTCAAACACAGGAAAACGAAGGCTATGTCTCCATTTCCTAGCAAGTGGAATAAGACAGTGGCTGATAATAAAAGTCATTATAATACCATCATTAAACCATGCAAAGAGTACATGCTTTTCTGCCTTATGTTAGTGGGCTGTGTCACAGTATGACTGACTGGCTTTTGATTTCATCCCAACATTACAGGATGCAATTAAGTCACAGCGTGGTTCTCATGGTTTATAAGCTTTCCCCAGCCTAATGTACTCCAGATGTTGTTGGGCTAAGCTCCCATCAGCCCCCACCAGCTTGGCCAAAGGTCACGGGGTGGTGGCACTTATGGGCAAAACATCTGGAGGGCACCATGTTAGAGAAGGCAGGAATTGAGTGGCCTTCACTATAATTCTCCCCTATTCTTCTTGCCATGATCAAATTTTACTTTCTGCAAAAGGAGGTGTCTGTCTGGTTGATGAGAAATGTGAAGCCATCAAGAGAGGTCACTGGGAAGATCTGTGGGTCTTGCATGTTATTGTTAACAGTGGATACCTGGTTGTGACACTTCCACTCTACTTAGCAATCAAACCTAGTTCAGATACTCCAGGCTTCTGGCACCTTTTCTCCTTCAGGTGGCTCATGGCCACTGCATCACTAAAAAGGTTGAACGGCTCCAGCTGGGGAAGACTTGGTCAGGTCACAGTCTTGAGCAGTGTTAGAAACTCAGATATATAAGCTAATTGCCAAATAGCATCTTAAACCTAGGTTACAGTCACCACAGTGGAATGGCTAGGTGCCATTTCCCCCCAAATGTGCTTTATTGTTTTTTTCATTTCATTTCTATAGCACTTTATATTTTAAAGAAAAAATCTCAAATTGGTTTACAACCATCAAATAAATTCAAGCTTCAAGAAAAACATTTGGCTTTCCCCATTTCCCCCCTACTTAATTTATAGAGCTGCCCCATAACAGAAGTGCTCTAGGAAGCCAGGATGGGAGACCAGGGTTCAAATCCCCACTCCGCCATGAAGCTCACCGGGTGACCTTGGGCCAGTCACAGGCTCTTCAGCTACCTCACAGGGTCATTGTGGGGATTAACTGAGGGGAGGGAGGTGAACAATGTACTCCTTAGAGAAAAAGATGGGAGATAAAGGCAATAAGTAAGCTCTTCTGCTGACCTGCTTAAGAAAGCTGGAGAGACCACCCGGATGGAGATGTCTGTCACCAACCTGGTGCCCAGAGATTTCCACAGGGTCGCAACTGGATCTGCGCCAGTCACAAAATGCTCTGGCACAGGTCCAATTAAAGTGGTATTGAAATGAAATGAAATGAATAATAATAACAAATTCCATTGCAAAATCAGGAAAAAAAATGGCTCCTAGACATTCTGTTGTGGCAACTGCAACCTAGGTTTAAGGTGCCGTTTGGTGACTAGTTTATGTATCTGGGCTCCAAACACTGGTGACTATCCCTAAATGAGAGGAGAGAAAGTGTGTCAGGTTGCCATTCTGTAGTTGGTCTTCTCTCCAGTTGTCAGTTGCAGATTACATGACTACCCTACCAGAGGAAGTAGCTTTGCATTTAAGAGGAAACTAGTATTTTGAGATCTTCTGATTCGGTTGAAACTTATTTTTCCCCAACAAAAGCCCTATGTATTTCACAAAAGTTACTCGCTCACAAATTATTAATAGCCGTCTGCCCCCAAACAGTCATTTATAGTACAGTGGTACCTCGGGTTACATACGCTGCATGTTACATACGCTTCAGGTTACAGACTTCGCTAACCCAGAAATAGTACCTTGGTTTAATAACTTTGCCTCAGGATGAGAACAGATATTGGGCTCCGGCGGCGCGGCAGCATCAGGAGGCCCCATTAGCTAAAGTGGTGCTTCAGGTTATGAACAGTTTCAGGTTAAGAATGGACCTCTGGAACGAATTAAGTACTTAACCCGAGGCACCACTGTACACTGACATCCCATTAAGGAAATGAACGAGCAAGCACTTCAGACTCTGGTTTACAAATCCTTCCTTGCCTGAGGACAATTTCTATGGGTCACAAGCAGCCAGGCAAGTTACTGTTTTACAAGCCCAGTTTAATATCTGTCCGGCTTAGACTAAGCAGGTGTGTGGGGTTCTTGCACTTGAGGCAGCAAAGTGTTCAAAACAGCATTTTTCTCCTGCTTCAGGAACAGGAAGTGCTGTAGGAAAGAGATACTATAGGATGGCTGCTACAGACTTGGCAAACAATTGCAAGTACAGAGCAAGCAAGTTGTTCTGTGGGTTCTGGACTAGGAATGAAGTATAAGTGACTAAGCAGCCTTTTCACTGGGGGTGTTGACAGAGGGCAGCTGTAAATATAAGGGGAAGGAACCCATCTTGGAGCTTTACAAGTTTAGACGGAAGAGAGTGCAAGTGGGGGACTGCACTGTGTGTCTGTGTGATTTTAATAATACACTTAAATCAGATTTCAGCAGGAAATCTTCTGCAAATTCCTCACGAATGGGCTTTAAAGGCTATGGGGCCAGATACTTAGGACTTCCCTAGCTTCTATCAGGCAACCCAGTCTATTTCTTTTAAGATCTGCAGATGACTGCAATGCGTTTAAAACACCAGCACCAGACCCTGCAATATCCAGGCTTTCCATCCTCCCTTCATATGGATTTCTTTGTGACTGATTTCTTTGGGCAAAGGGAAATGTAATCTCCCACAGCTCTGTGCCAAGAAGACCCAGCATCATTTTCAGTATAGGCCTAAAACAGTATTTTCTGAAAAAATGCACACGCTCTTGTTTTTTCTCGCTGGTCGAGTAGGGACAGGGCTGTTGAATTCAGAAGCTAAAGTGGAGCTAAAGGCTGCTTTTTCCAGCCATCTCTTCTAATAA
This sequence comes from Podarcis raffonei, assembly GCF_027172205.1. Taxonomy (NCBI): domain Eukaryota; kingdom Metazoa; phylum Chordata; class Lepidosauria; order Squamata; family Lacertidae; genus Podarcis; species Podarcis raffonei. The sequence goes on from NC_070603.1 coordinate 1,043,487, forward strand.
TTCATTAGGACCTTCAAGTACAGCATACCTGCTACAGGACAACTTTATGGTTTCTTCTAACAACCAGGTTTGAGTAGCTAATGCTTTGCATGAAGCTGATATATGTGTGTTAATTTTGTAGCAGCTGACCAGCAATTGGTACTTTGGGCTAAATTAGTGGATTTTAGGCTTTGTTTTGGAGCAAGAAGTAGTTGTGCCCGGGCAGAGGGGTGAAGTATCCTGAGTGCACACATCTGTGTATTTTCTTGTACAATGAGGGAAAAAAGTTTTTGATCCCCTGCTAAATTTGCCCATTTGCCCTCTGACGAAGAAATGACCAGTCCATAATTTTAATGGTAGTTTTATTGTAGCTGTGAGAGACAGAATAACAACAGGAAAATCCCCAGAAACCCAGAAGACAAAAGTCAGAGATTGATGTGCATTATAAGGAGTGAAATAAATATTTGATCCCCTATCAATCAGCTAGATGTCAGGCTACCTGGTATCTTCACTGTGTGTAACGAGCTGAGATTAGAAGCACCTGCTGTAAGAGAGAGGTCTTGCCTGTAATCCCAGCTCGTTACAGTACCTGTACAAAAGACACTGTCGACAGAAGCAATCAATCCAGCAGATTCCAAAGTAGCCACCATGACCAAGACCAAAGAGCTGCCCAAGGATGTCAGGGACAAGACTGTAGATCTGCACAAGGCTGGACTGGGCCACAAGACTATTGCCAAGCAGCTTGGTGAGAAGGTGACAACAGTTGGTGCAGTAATTTGCAAATGGAAGAAACACAAAATAACTCTCAACCTCCCTCGGTCTGGGGCTCCATTGCAAGATCTCATCTCATGGCTTTGCAGTGATCAGGAGAACTGTGATGAAGCAGCCTAGAAATACAGGGGGGAACTTGTCAATGATCTCAGGGCAGCTGGGACCATAGTCACCATGAAAATAGTTGGGAACACACTACGCAGTGAAGGACTGAGATCTTGCAGAGTCTGCAAGGTCCCCTTGCTCAAGACAGCACATGTACAGGCCTGTCTGCAGTTTGCCAATGCACATCTGAATGACCAGAGGAGAAGTGGGTGAAAGTGTTGTGGTCAGATGAGACCAAAATCAAGCTCTTTGGCATCAACTCAACTCGCCGTGTTTGGAGGAGGAGGAATGCTGCCTACGACCCCACCGTCAAACATGGAGGGGGACATATTATGCTTTGGGGGTGTTTTTCTGCTAAGGGGACAGGGACACCGTCATTGCATCGAAGGGATGATGGACGGGACCATGTATCGTCAAATCTTGGGTGAGCACCTCTTTCCCTCAGCCAGGGCATTGAAAATGGGTCGAGGATGGTTATTCCAGCATGACAGTGACCCAAAACACATGGCCAAGGCAACAAAGGAGTGGCTCAAAAAGAAGCACATTAAGGTCCTGGAGTGGTCTAGCCAGTCTCCAGACCTTAATCCCATCAAAAATCTGGAGGGAGCTAAAGGTTCAAGTAGCTACACATCAGCCTTGAAATCTTACTGACTTGGAGAGGATCTGCAAAGAGGAGTGGGACAAAATACCTCCTGAGATGAGTGCAAACCTGGTGGCCACCCTTTGACTCATGTATGCATATTTGTGCAGGAAATATAAGCTGATGCAACCATTAAACATACGTTTGCAGCTAAAACTTTATAGGTCATTTTGACACTTCAATGATTTTGCCATTTTGCATTCTAGAATTGTATCTTATTTTGTAATATGTGGGAACATTGTGAAACTGTTGAGTTACTCTTTGGCCTTCTCTATCCCTATGCAACGACAATCTGCAAGATCACTTTCCTGAAAGAAAGTTACCCAGAACCTTTCAGAGATGAGGGTCTGTATTTTTTGGCAGAACAGTGTGTTTCTATGAGATGTAAAGTTAATGCATGTAGTTTGCTTGGCAGAGTCCTGAATATTTGAGAATGGAACATGCTGCACAGCTTGGGCAGTTAAGAGAAAGTGATAAATTACTGTCATGCTTTAAATACAATTTCGAAACATCAGTTGTTCCAGAATATGGCAGCAGTGCTAGCTGTGCAGAGCATATCACCTAATACTGCAAGAACTTTGTTGGTTACTAGGATAAATGCAAGGTGTTGAGGGAACACTTTCTCCTTTACATACCTCCATACATGGAGGACTAGTGATGAGATCTCCTTGTAGGTATTTTGAGAGAATAAAATTGGATTTCTTGTTTTAGTGTTGTGTTCTCTCTCCCCACTTTTATCTGGTGAATTTAAAAATTTCTGTATTTTTATATTTCTGATGCAGTGGAAAGTCACACGCCCCACCAGTTTTCCACACCAATTATTTGAGAAATTTCAAATCAAGTGATTTATTTATTTGGCCATGACAACAGTTGAAATAAGTTTAGTGCCTTTCCCACCACAGCCTCTACAAAGTTGACTGATTGGTACTGGACGTTCAAATTGCAGAGAATGGATAGGATCTCATCTTGGACACCATGTACCGGTATTTTTATGAATTGTGTTGTTACCTGATGCTTGAAGAGCTGTAGCAATTGAAAAGCAGGTGATACATTTGCATTTGAAACAGAAAATAAAAACCCTTGCCCAGTCCTAAATGTGTTTACTTTGAAGTAAGTCCTACACAGTTCAGTTGGGCTTAAGTCCTGGGAAAGTATGCTTAGCAGTTGCAATTTGGCTTATATCTATGCTTCGTTACAATCAGTTTTATCCTTTGGTGGCTCTTTTGCATATGAAAATTAGGCTTTTAACTGTGCCTTACAAAGATGAGTTTACTTGTAGGAGATTGCAAATGTAAGCTTTAATAGGTTTCACATTTTCTTTTTAAACCAGGCTTTTTTTAAACAGTCATGTTAAATTAAAAGTTGGTTTAATGTCTGTGTCTGTGTGTAATGCCTATTTGATTATAGTAATTCAAAGGTAAGGGAGAAAATCAAAGCAATTATCTTTTTTAAAATGGACTTTTATGCACCCTGATGGTTTATATTGTTGTTGGGGTGTATTTTTAAGTGTGTTAAGGTGGGGGGGACGGACCGGCTGAATCTTCCTGATTTACTGGCAGTCACTCTAAAGCTGCCAGAGATTACATTTAGCATTGCTTATAATCATGGCTGAGCTTACCAAAGCCAAAAAATACTCTGAGCTTTTTTACCCGTGTAGTGTTTCATATCACGTGTGTTTTGGCTCTTTCCAAAGAGTGACCATGCAGTTGGGCTTTCCCCCGAGAAACTGGTATCAATTTGGCAGGGCTCTTCTGATTCTTGCTTGGAGTTCCAGTCGCTGCGACCCTGCAGTGAAATGTACACAGGAAGGTTGGCCATCAGATCTATATTGTTCTTTCATAGTCATTTTCATCTTGTGCATGTTACTGACATCACAAAGGAGCTATATAATAGTGCTTTGCCTGAGTTGGTATCACATAGTCCTGGGAGGTACTTGCCCTTAGCTTGGTTGCAGCAGTTAGGGATTTAGCAGAAACACTACAAACTGGTAATTTTGAAGGAGGTAAGTGAGAGGGAATGGGCTGAATTTCAGGTAGGTAGGCTGTAAGCTAAAATAATTGGGTGGGATGGGTCATAAGAGAATGCATCTTAGAAAGAAGCTGATATGTTGTGCCCTACAACTAAAGTCTTTTTCTCCTGTTTTATCTCACAGGGCGTGTGTATTATTTCAACCATATTACAAATGCCAGCCAATGGGAACGCCCCACTGGAAACAGCAAGAATGGACAGGGAGAGCCGACTAAAGTGCGATGCTCACATCTCTTGGTGAAACATAACCAGTCTAGGAGACCTTCATCATGGAGGGAGGATAAGATCACCCGGAGCAAGGAGGAGGCCCTGGAGCTAATTAATGGCAAGTAAAAGCAAAGGAAAGAGAGCTCAATGTACTGAAGCCCTGCTTTCCACACCAGACAGTCCAGCCCCCAATGCAGTGCTTTCCTTTCAAAATTGTGATGAAGCCAGCAGCCTCTGGACAAAAGGAACCTGTTGACTCACTTCACTCCTCTTGATTGGGGCATTTCAGTTGCCTGTTAGGGCCATTTTTTCTACAAATTGTCTGTGCACCATATACATTAAATTTATATGCCTCCCTTCATCTGTGTATCATAGGGCAGTTTACAGTATAAAAACACAAAAGTACGTAACATAGTAACAGACAAAAACAATACTCCCCGCTCTCCCAGTTTAAAAGGCCAGAGATTGCTTCAGTAGCCAAAGGTCTAGGTAGAAGAGCAAAGTTTTTACCTGGCGCCTAAAGATATGTAATGAAGGTGCCAGGTGAGCTTCCTTGGGGAGAAGATTGCACAAGCACAGGGCCGCCACAGAAAAGGCCCTCTGTCATGTGCAAATGAGGCACACAAAGAAGGGCCTTAGATGATGATTGCATGGTCTGGGTCAGTTCATATGGTTCACATATAAAGTCTCCAGCTCTTAAGATTGTGGAGAAACATATGGAAGTGGGAACTGCCTCTGAAAGGCTGCCCTTTTCAAACCCTGCATGGCTAAGTGCCCTTCCTTCATTGCCATCTGTAGCAGCCTAGTCCATAGAAGCTGGCTGCCTCATCCATCCCACCTTGCCAAGAATTTCCAGTGCTGCAAAACATTCCTTGGTTATCATGTTCAGTATAAAGTAGGCAGACGGAGTGCGATAATGCAAAATTAATTTGCATAAGGTGGGGTTGGTGGCATGCGGTGTAGATAGCTTTTTGTCTGATGCATGAACAGCATAATCAGAAGAGGGTTCAGTTGGGCTTTATATCTAGAGCCTTAGGACCTATTTCATACAAACAGCTGATGAGGTGACAAAATTTGCTCCTGGACTTTCATCCTGCGATGGAGAAGTTTATAATAGTTTTATTCTGTCCTGTAATATGTGAATATATATATCTATGTCTGTCTAAATATATAGAATCATAGAATTGTAGTGTTGGACCTTCTACCATTATTAATGAAATGTATCTACTACTTGCCAGGGCTGAAATCACTGCCAAGACTCAAATTTGACTCAGCCACTCCTGTTTTCTTCTGCATGTGGAATAGAGTTTTGCAGGGCTGCAATAGAATCTTAGAATTCAAAGGCACCCCAAGGGTCATCTAGTCCAACCTCTTGCTATGCAGGAATCTTAGCTAAATCATCCCTGACAGATGGCTATCCAACCTCTGCTTAAAAACTTCCAAGGAAGGAGAGTCTACCACCTCCCAAGGGAGTCCCTTCCACTGTCTAGCAGCCCCTACTGTCAGAAAGTTCTTCATGAAGTTTAATTGGAATCTCCTTTCTTGTAACATGCCCCCCCGCCCCGCAGAGAATGAGCAAACAAGCTTGCTCCATCCATCATGTGACAGCCCTTAAGATGGCTATCATATCTCCTCTGTCTCCTCTTTTCTAGGCTAAACATACCCAGCTCTTTCAACCGCTCCTCATAAGGCTTAGTTTCCAGACTCTTGATCATCTTGGTCACCCTATTCTGCACACCTTCCAGCTTGTCAACATCCCTCTTAAATTGTGGTGCCCAGAATTGGACACAGTATTCCAGGTGTGGTCTGACCATGGCAGAAGAGAGTGGGACTATGACTTCCCTTGATCTGGACACTAGATGTCTGTTGATGCAGCCTAGAACTTCATTGGCTTTTTTTTGCTTCTGCTTCAAACTGTTGACTCGTGCTAAGCTTGTAGTCCACCATGTCCCCTAGATCCCTTTCAAATGTACTGCTAGCAAGTCAGGTGTCCCCCATCCTATATTTGTGCATCTGGATCTTTTTGCCTAAGTTCAGAACCTTACATTTGTCCCGACTGGAATGCATTTTGTTAGCTTAGGTCCAGTTCTCCAATCTGCTAAGGTAATTTTAAACTCTGATTCTGTCTTCTGTGACATTAGCTACCACTCCCAGTTTGGTGTCGTCTGCAAATTTGCATCCCCTCAGTTCCTTCATCCAAATCGTTTATAAAGACATTGAACAACAGTGGGCCCAGGACAGAACCCTGTGGCACCCAACTTGTCACTTCTCCCCAGGATGACAAGGAACCATTTGGGTTTGGTCAGTCAACCAGCTGCAAATCCACTTAGCAGTTACTTTGTTCAGCCCACATTTTACCAGTTTCCTTGCGAGAATATCATGGAGGACTTCATCAAAAGCCTTTCTGAAATCAAGATACACTATGTCCACAGCATCCCCCTGATTCACCAAGTGTGTGTGTGTGTGTATATCTATATAATCTTTGCATGTACAAATGTGTGTAAAGCCTTGGTGACAAGCTCTTTTTAAAATGTGCAACAAGGTATATGGCGGAGTGTTCAGTCCTGTCAACATTCCCCTTCCCAGTCTGCAGTCTGAAATTCTACTGTCTACAAACCCGTGACCATCTCATCTGGTGTATGTGCGATATATGCCCCAAAGGGCAAAATAGAGTTGGAGGTGCTGCCCAGCACACCCTGTTCTGAGAACACAGTGCCAGATTGTGGTCATAGTAATGCATTGCGGATGGAATGAGCAGAAAATAGGTGGAGCTGTATCAAACTTTGGCAAACCTCTGGACAAGGTAAGATGCTTTGTAGGAGAAGGAAGAATGTCTGCCAGTTTGCATTGTTTGTCCTTGTTCTAGAGTCTGTAGAGCTCCAGGAAAGGACAAGCATTGTCAAAGTTGCCAGACTTCTTTTTAGCTCAGTTCATCAAACCAGAACCGGGGCAACCCTGACTTGCTAGTATTTTTTGCTAGCAGAGGCTTGACAACCATATGTCAGGAGTGCTCTGATGGTGTTTCCTGCTTGGCAGGGGGTTGGACTCGATGGCCCTTGTGGTCTCTTCCAACTCTATGATTCTATGATTCTATGAATCATTTTGGAGCTGAGGGTTTCAAATGCATTTCTCATGTAGCACAGACACTTGGGGGAAAGGTCTAAAATCGCTCTTGTATGATTTGGTGCCTCAAATACCAGTTGCCACAATTTTGAGCTTGTTCCTTATCTATTTTCCCATTTAGCACTTTCTTTTGTAAAGCCACCTGAGAGGTTTGCTTGTATTTTCTTTGTAAAAATGTGTATTTTTATATTGAAAATAAAATTTGTATTTTAAGCCAAAACCAATGTTCTTTAACACATTTTCATGTATGTTGAATGTTCATTTCACTGGTGGGAGGGAGGCAAGAGGGCAACATAACTGTGGGTGGGAGAATAAGATACCACCTGCATATCTTCCACATGAAATCTGGTGCAGGGCTTGTTCGTTGGCCACCCTTGGCTTCAGCTGAATTGGATTAAGCTAATTTAAAAATACTAACATGTTCTTCTGGAAACACCGAACTCCTGATTCTTTTTGTCCTTGACAGTAATAAAAGTTCAGCTCCTAGCAGGGTGGGAAGAACCTTAGGTGCCAGTATGGGTAAGTAGAAAGAAAAAATAAAAAAAATCCTTCCAGTAGCTCCTTAGAGACCAACTAATTTGTTATTGGTATCTGAAGAAGTGTGCATGCACATGAAAGCTCATACCAATAACAAACTTAGTTAGTCTCTAAGGTGCTACTGGAAGGAATTTTTTATTTTGTTTCGACTACGGCAGACCAACACGGCTACCTACCTGTAACTAGAAAGAAAAATGTTAGGGTCTAGGAATCCTTTGGCATCTGAGCTCCATGTTTCTGGCATCCATGAAGCCATCTGTTGTGGCAGGCACAGAACAGTGATTCCTACTTAGACATTCTTCAGTGTTTGCTATTGTAAGCAATGAGCGTGAAGAGTGGGTTCCTTCGATTGCTCCGTGGCTCCTCTCTTTTTGAGCCGCAGGGGTGGCAACAACAGAACCTTTCTCTGCGAGGGTTTGAGTTATTTGTTTCCAGGCATGGCCTCCTCACAGAGTGCATTTTGTATTTGTGATCTGGAGACCCATTCTGTGGTTTGCATGCACGTTGCTAGGAAATGAACCCGTCCACGTGCTTGCCTACCCAAATTGTGCAGCAGGAGAACTGGCCTGCCTGGGTTTAGAAGAGGGATGGGGAGAACTATGCCTTCATGGAATCTCATCTTTTTTAGTGCCTTTGGGGAGTTCTCTCTTTTTGGAATTGTAGCTTCTGGTTCAGTCAAGGAATGAGGCTATGCAGTATTGGCAGCCATGGCCTCTGGTATTTCTAGCAGAATTTCCCTCCAGGTTTCAGGTTGTTAGAGAAGCGCAAGAGGAACTTGATGCTGGAACTGTGGATTAGCAACATAGGTGGTACAACCGGTGTAGTTTCCATGCTAACAGCAGTTGAGTCGCCCTCCCCACACTAGCCCACAAGTGTCAGGTGGGATTTGGACATAACCCAGCAGAAGAAAATCTGATCGCAGTTGGGGAAAGTTTAAATGGGTGCTTAATTCCCCCATTGAAATCAAGACACAAACTTCAGGTAGATCGTACCTTTATTCCTCTCCTCCCTTGCTTTTAAGGACAGGTTCTCTTATGAGACCTTGAATTCATTCAATCTGGGATTAAAGCAATGTACTGTATACACTTCTTGTTCTGAGTAGAATCTTTTTTAGACACTTTCCCATCCTAGAAAACATAACCTTAAAATAAAATAAAATAAAATAAGAAAAGAAAAGAAAAGAAAAGAAAAGAAGGATGCATATTTCTTGCCACTTAAAAGAATTCATATGTCTAGCCAGGGGTCCACAAAATGTATTTGCCAGATCACTGGAGGGAGCCATATATTTTTGTCCAGCAAACATATCTTGTTCTTGATTCTGTGCTGGACTTCAGAAATCCAACATGATGCCCAAAATGAGATCCTATCCGTTCTTCCAATACCAGTCAGTATTTGTAGAGCCTGTGGTAGAAAAGGCACTAGACTTATTTCAGCTGTTGTCAGTGACCAAATAAGTAAAGCACTTGGTTTGGAATTGCCCAGATAATTGGAGGGAATATTTATTGGACTGTATGACTTTCCATCCTTAGGACTGAATCAGAAATATAAGATGGGTTGAAAAACTGCAGTGAACCTGTATTTAGTCAAAGCCATTTGCACTCTTTTAATAAGTGCAGAACATGGCTCTCCTCAGCTGGATGCATTGCGCATTGCTGTTCTTAGATTGGAGGGAAAAACCCTTCAAGTGTGTAGTTATGAGAGTGGGGAAAAAAATTAACTTCTAAAAAAATGGCTTTTTGTTTTTGGCATTGACTGCACACAGACACACAGACACAGTTTCAGCTGAGCAGTTTTTCACTTCATCTTGTGGGATGGTGCTCTGTGGGTTAGATATACTTGCATGTGAAAAGTCTGCATGTTAAGGAGAAAGGCAGACTTGACACCTGCCCGGTGCTTTCTGTGTGTGGTTTGGGGACAGCCATCCTACATGCAATTGCCCCTCCTGCAGTCTGACTTGGTGTCCTCGCTGCATATTTGGAGCAGTCTTACAATTGTTAAAAGGGAGAACATCATACCTATAATTAACTGAGGATGTTACCAAAATTTTACAAGACATGTTCCGTCAGGTGGCAAAGCTGCTAATAAGGGGAGTAGAAAAATTGATGACAAAATATAGCTTAAAAATAAATAAATTGAACCTAGATATTAAAAAAAACAACTGGGAGCATGTATGTTAATCATAAAGTGCTTAAAATCTGATTTTAATGCAAATGTATGAAAAGTACATCTCTAGTTGAATCCATTTGCCTATAAAATGCAGCACTGAAGAAGGCTTTTAAAATAGCAAATAGGGACTTCCGGAGGCGGCGCGAAACCGTGATGGCGGACCTCTTCGAGCTCTGAAGAGGGGCACCGCAGAAAAGGGTTGTTCGCGACGGCGCAGCGGCAACCCATCAAGACAAACCACGGGCAGAGTGAGTCCGTGGCCGTGGGACCCGGCGGGCACCTGGAGCGACCCCGAAATCACAAAAGGAACCCCGTAAGGGGCTCCGGAGTGAAGGAGGGGGAGCGGTGCTGTGGGTTCATCGCTCTTTCTGCGGAGGCGAAGCCGCGCGGCTGTCACGGATGAGCGCTGACCTTTCTTCCAAGAAGCATCGGGCTGAAACATCAAACCCGTGAGTAAGGACCTAAGATCCTACAAATTAATTCGGAAAATTCGGCTAAAAACGGGAGACGAGAAAGAGGAAGTCCGTCTTCCGGCACTGCTTTCAAGATCAAAGCAGACGGACTAAAGAGCGGAAAGCGCTGTGAACAGGGAAGCTTTAAAGCTTTAAATTGGGACTTTCGTGCACATCTGAATTTTTCTTTTAAAGAATAAATACAGCATAAATTTGACCTGGAGCGGTCCCCCAAGGGGCAAGGGAAGACTCTAACCCCAAATTCCCGGGTGGCCGGGTAAAGTTGTTTAAACTGCGGAACTGTTGCAAGCTTCCTGATACTTTTGTAACTGGAGAGTGTAATTTTGAGCTCTGCTAGCTGAAGTGGATATAACTGTAGGCACCTTGCTGGAATTTTGTTACATGTTTAAAAGTGCTCTGCAGGACTTTTTTCTTAGCGTGCTGGAACTAATTTGCTTTTAAAATTGTTTTTAAAGTTGGAACAAAGAGACTTTAATCGTGGAAAAGTTACCTTCTTCTTACTAAAATTTTGGTGGCACTCCCCCTAGAGGACATTGGGAATATAGAGGCCTGGGAAAAGTTTCTCTGTTTACCTTCTCTCAATAGACTGTTTTCAATTTTGGGCTTGCCTTTCCCATGGGATTACAACATTTGACCTTGAACATTGACTGATGAGTGGCACGGGAAAGACAAGAGCAGCCAAAGCTAAGGAAGCTAAGGAGAAAGAGAAAGTAAAAAAGCAAGCACAGCTTTTGCAAACAACTTTAACTCAGGGACGTAGACTATCAGTTCCAGCTGTGCTTGCGACACAAAAAGTAGAAACCGAAAAGCCTGAAAAATCTGAAGAGGAAGATATGGCAGCAGGAGGAGCTGAGGCAGTACTGAAACAAGTTTTGGAACAATTGTCAGCAATAAATCAAAAAATTGATAATCAATCAACAAAAATTGACCAAGCAACATCCTCGATCCAGAAATTGACAGATCAGGTTTCCCAACATACCCAAGCAATTGAAAAATTGCAAGGAGCAACAGAAGAGAATCGTAAACTGGCAGGGGAAGCCGTTCAAATTGCAACATCAGCTAAAAAAGAAGTCGAGGAAGTTAAAGCAGAAGTCAAGCCTCTCCATAAACAGATAGGGGACCAACAAACCTATCTTTCGTTGGTGGAATTGAAAAATCGCGAGACCAACCTCAGACTAAGGGGAGTCCCAGAAATTGAACAAGAAGACCTAATAGGACTTTTGACAACAGAGTTTACAAAGTTCTGGGACTTAAAAGAAGAAAGTGACTTCAAAATTGTATCGGCTTTTCGGTTGGGAAGATTAGTAAGAAAAGATAGATCCAAAGACTGCCTAATAGCTTTGAGATCAAGGGAGGAGAGAGATAAAATATTAGGCCTACACTTCAAAAACTCAATTGTGATACAAGAGAAAAGGGTGGAAATTTACCGAGACATTCCTAAACAGTTATTGGACTTGAGAGCCACCTATTCAGAATTGGCTAAGTTGTTGAGACTCAACACAATTCCTTACAGGTGGGAGTTCCCACAAGGGCTATCATTTACTTACAAACAGAAGAAGGTTAAAATAAGATCACCAGAGGACCTACAAAAGTTCCAGCACGATCACGGAGAAGATCTCCAAAAAGAAGCAGCAGCTAATTGGCCTATACCCAACCCAGGTGGAGCAATACCTGCACCTTCGGAACCAGAGGAGAAAGAAGACACACCGCTCTAGGTGTAGCAGAATAGTTCAGGATGTCTCTGCGGCTACTCAGTTGGAATATAAATGGCGGAAATTCCCCGGAGAAAAGAAGGAGGTTATTTCACATATTGAAGAAAGAACAATTGGACATTATTTGCCTACAAGAAACCCATGTGACTAGGCTCCACAGGAAGGTTTTGGTTAACAAAAGATTAGGCCAAGAATTTATTTCGTCTGACAAAGTAAAGAAAAGAGGAGTGGTGATTTATGCCAAGGAGAGCCTGACACCTAAATTTCTATTTAAGGATGAACAAGGAAGAATTTTGGCAATTGAAATTCAAACCCAAGGAGTAAAAATATTGATTTTAGGAATTTATGCTCCAAATGACGGGAAATCGGAATTTTTCAAGAAGCTGCATGAGACGTTGCTGGATTATCTGGATTATGCTAACATCATAATGATGGGAGATATGAATGGAGTGGTGTCTACACACATGGATAAGTCTTACAACCAAAACTTAACATTAGACGGCAGACTGCCCAAAACTTTTTTCGAATTGACTGACAATCTGGATTTGATCGACATATGGAGGACAAAGAATCCCTTAGGTAAAGAAGGAACTTTTTTCTCTGAGGCCCACCTGTCTTGGTCAAGGATCGACCAAATCTGGACCTCCAGGGGGCTGGCACCCAAGATTAAAAGGGTGGAAATCTGCCCAAAAACATGCTCCGACCATAATGCCTTGAAAATAGAACTTAGATTAACTCAACCTGGTTCCTTCAGATGGAGAATGAATGACACACTACTAAGAGATCAAGAGATTGTGAAAAAGGCCCAAAAAACATTAAAGGACTATTTTGAGATAAATCTGAATACTACAGTTGAAAAAAGAACGATCTGGGACGCAAGCAAAGCTGTTATGAGAGGGTTTCTGATACAACAGAATACAATCAAGAAAAAACTCTGGAATGGAAAGAAGGACAAAATATTGGAGAAAATATACCAAGGAGAGAAAAAACTGAGAACCAAACCAAAGTCCAAGGAGGTGCTGAGAGAAATTAAATTCCACCAAGCAGAATATTCAAAATTGATCAATCAGGAGATTGAATGGAAAATAAAACAGATGAAGCAAAGATCCTTTGAATCAGCAAATAAATGTGGAAAGCTATTAGCTTGGCAGCTGAAAAAAAGACAAAAGCTAAATACGATAACAAACCTAGAGATTGATGGAAGGATGGTACAGAAACCAGAAGAAATTAGGAAGTGCTTCCACAGATACTTCAAAGAACTGTATGCACAGGGGCCCCAGAAAGAATCAGAGATAGATCAATTTTTAAAGACAAATGGACTATCAAAAATAACTCAAGATAAAAGATCAATCTTGAACTCTACAATAACCTCACAGGAAATTGAAGGTGCCATTCAGAATATGCAACTAGGCAAATCTCCAGGCCCGGATGGACTTACCTCCAAATATTATAAGGTTCTGAAGGACTATTTGATACAACCTTTGTTGGAGGTATGTAACCAGATCATGGATGGGAAGAGGGCACCAGAAACGTGGAAAGAAGCCTTCATCACATTGATACCTAAGTCAGAATCTGAAAAGACTCAGCTTAAAAACTACCGTCCCATCTCACTCCTAAATGTGGATTACAAAATATTTGCAGACATTTTGGCAAATAGACTTAAAAAAGTTTTAAATGAAGTAATTCATAAAGACCAAGCAGGCTTTCTCCCTGGTAGACATTTATATGAGAACACTAGAAACATCATTGACATTTTAGAACTTTTGCAGACTAATAGGAACACAAGGGCGGTGTTAATTTTTATTGATGCGGAGAAAGCATTTGACAACATATCTTGGATGTTTATGAAGAAGAACTTGGAAGGGATGGGAGTGGGACGGGGGTTTGAGAATGGATTACATGCAATCTATTCAGAACAAAAAGCTAAACTAATAGTGAACAATGTGGTGACGGAGGAATTTAAAATTGAAAAAGGGACACGACAAGGGTGCCCTCTATCCCCTCTGTTATTTATTTCAGTCCTGGAGGTGCTATTGAATATGATCAGAGAGGACCGGTTGGTACAAGGGATAGAGGTCGGAGTGAAACAATATAAACTGAAAGCTTTTGCAGATGACCTAGTTTTGACACTGCAGGAGCCAGAATCCAGTACAAAAAGAGTTCTCGAACTTATATCGGAATTTGGTCGGGTGGCGGGATTTAGGTTGAATAAACAAAAAACTAAGGTTCTGACCAAAAATTTAACAAACACAGAAACAGAGGGGTTTCAGAGAGAAACAGAACTGAATGTGGTTAAAAAAGTGAAATACCTTGGGATTTATTTGTCCTCCAAGAATTTGAATTTATTTAAGGATAATTATGAGAAATGTTGGTTGGAAGTTAAAAAGGATTTAGAAATTTGGTCAAGATTGAAACTTTCCTTGTTGGGAAGAATCGCAGCGATAAAAATGAATGTGTTGCCGAAAATGTTATTTTTGTTTCAAACCTTACAGATCGTGGACAGAGTGGACTGCTTTGGAAAATGGCAGAAGGATATATCTAGATTTATCTGGCAGGGCAAAAAGCCCCGAATAAAGTTTAAAATATTAACAGATTCAAAAGAAAGAGGGGGGTTTGCCCTGCCGGACCTGAGGTTGTATTATGAAGCTGCAGCCTTCTGCTGGCTGAAAGATTGGTTCTTGTTGGAAAACACTGATGTCCTAGATCTGGAAGGTTTTAATAATGCTTTTGGATGGCACGCATACCTATGGTACGACAAGGTTAAAGTACATAAATTGTTTAAAAGTCACATTGTCAGAAAAGCAATTTTTGCAGTCTGGATGAAATATAAAGACTTACTAGAGAGTAAAACTCCGAGGTGGCTATCACCAGTGGAGGCCAAGGCCCGAAAAAGACCCAATATGGAGGCCTATTGGCCGAAATATTGGGAACTGACTGAAAAAATTGGAGACAATTGGAAGTTGCAGAGCCAGGACAAACTAAAAAATAAGGTGCGAGATTGGTTACATTATGCTCAAATTCAAGAGGTTTTCAAAATGGATAAAAAAGTTGGTTTCCAGGTGGAAAAGTCGAAACTAGAGACAGAATTGTTAGAACCAAAGACAAAGCTGTTATCTAGAATGTATAACTTGCTGCTTATGTGGAACTTACAGGATGAGACAGTTAAATCTGCTATGATTAAATGGGCACAGGATGTTGGACACAACATTATGTTTGAAGACTGGGAAAGGTTATGGAACACCGGAATGAAATTCACGGCAAGTACGGCCTTGAAGGAAAACATTATGAAAATGATATACCGGTGGTACATGACCCCAGTCAAGTTAGCTAAGATACACCACCTGTCTGACAATAAATGTTGGAAGTGTAAGGAAGCAGAGGGGACTTTCTTTCACCTCTGGTGGACATGCCCAAGGGTTAAGGCTTTCTGGGAAATGATTTATAATGAGTTGAAAAAGATATTTAGGTATACCTTTCCCAAGAAACCAGAGGCCTTCCTGTTGGGCATGGTAGACCAGAAAGTGTCAAAGAAGGACAGAACTTTGTTTATGTATGCTAGTACAGCAGCAAGAATACTTATCGCAAAGAACTGGAAGACACAAGATTTACCCACGCTGGAGGAATGGCAGACGCAGTTGATGGACTACATGGAGATAGCTGAACTGACCGGCAGAATCCGAGATTTGGATGTAGAAACAACTGAGGCGGACTGGAAAAAGTTTAAAGACTACTTGCAAAAGTATTATAAACTGTATGAATCTTAAGATTGTGCATGATTTCGAAATGATACGCTTTAGCAATTATGATTAAGTAAATAGTAAACTAAGTGATAAAAGAGAAAAGGAGATAATATGAACTGAACATGTTACGTTTATTTTAAAGGTATAAAAACTGTGACACAATATATTGAATTTAGATACATAACATGTAAAAGTTACAATAAGGTATGACATAAGGTAACAAATTGCTGACATTGTTAATATAAAGAACGCAGAATCGGAAGGGGTGGGGAAGTCCAAATTGGGATTTTTGTTAAAAAAAAAAAAAAAATGGTTTCTTGTAAATTCCTTATTTGCTTGCAATGTATAAAAGTTGGAAAGAAACGTAATAAAAAATATTATAAAAAAAAAAAATAAAATAGCAAATAGGGGTGAGGAAATTTTCTTTTGAGGTTAGCATTGTAGATCAGATGTTACAGGCTTTGAGGGGGTTAGAATCCATGAGATGTCATCCATGCCAGGTTCATCTACTGAACCCACCTAGATAACTTTGTAATTCTTATGCCTTCTAAATTTGTTGTAGTAGCATACATGGGGTAGATAGAAATTGGTATTGTGAAGGTATTGTTTTGTAAATATACGACAAAATACCTCCTACTGATACATCCTTCTAAGATTCCCACTTCTATCTTCAAATAACACCCTCCATGGGTACAAAAATCAGGACTGTTCTTTATTTAAGGTTCACAGCATGCAGTGGAGTCAGGCCCCCATGCAATCAGGTTTTGGGATCTACCAGTTCTCAGTCCAAGAGAATTGGAGGCAAATACAGTGGTACCTCAGGTTACAGACGCTTCAGGTTACAGACCCCGCTAACCCAGAAATAGAACCTCAGGTTAAGAACTATGCTTCAGGATGAGAACAGATTGTGCAGCGGCAGTGGGAGGCCCCATTAGCTTAAGTGGTGCTTCAGGTTAAGAACAGTTTCAGGTTAAGAACGGACCTCCGGAATGAATTAAGTTCTTATCCCGAGTTACCAACGTAGTGTGGTTGAGGACAGCTTTGGGTCTAAATTCCAGAAGCAGCAGCTAATGTTCAGAGCATTTTCTGGCAACTAATGTAGTCTAGGACAGGCAATGAAGACAGTCCCACAGGCAGCAGCAAAAGCCAAGAGGTAGGTAGCATAACCCGAGAGGCAGAGGCAAGGGATCAAGTTCTGGAAAAGGAGTTGGATCTTAGCCAGGCAAAGTCTTCTCGGGTGAGCTTTCTCTGACAAGTGAGCAGATCCCAGGGTTAGGACTTTTGGGGCAGGGATGATTGGTTGATGGCGCACTAAACTGATTGCTGGGGCCAGTGCAGCAGCCGGGAGGGTGCTTTTAACCCTCTTCAAGGTTTGTGTTCAGCACACAGCATGGGTGGCAAAGGTGAGCTCTGGTTTGATACCCCTTTCTACGCCCACCCCTCCAGGGAAAAATATTTCAGATTGTTTGTCTTATTCCCTTCTCTTCCTCATTGGTCACGTAAATGCTGGCCTGTTAAGTTGGTTCTAGGTGAAGTACTAGAATTGCAGAGTTGGAAGAGACCATGAGGGTCATCTAGGCCAACCTCCTGCAGTGCAGGAATCTTTCCTCCAACTTGGGATTGTAACCCATGACCCTGAGATCAAGTGTCTCATGTTCTATCAACTGAGCTATTCCAGACGTCCCTTTGACTTTCCTTGTGCCCCTAGACATGCCTTCCCAGGTACAATTAAAAATTATTTAAGTAAATAATATTTCCCATTCTAGAACCCTCCATCACTCTAATACGCAACATTCCCTCCGCTCCCTGTTCTAGGTGATAATAACTCACCTTAATTGCTTCTAGGAAACTCGTTAGCCTTCTGTGAAACAAAATACTGCCAATTGATAGTATGTGAGCAAAATCAACATTTAATAGGAATTGGGCCATTTCATTAGAAAATAAAACCAAGAAATTATTTCTCAATGTTTATCTTATGCCCTGTATACAAGCCATACTTCGATTATGTGTTTCTGAAGAGACCAGATTTATTTCCAAATTTGGGTCCAAGGAGATGGCTGTCTTCATTGTCCCCATGAACATCACCATCAGAGAAGCATGTGAAACAGGAAAACTGGAATCTTATTCTCACTTAAAAAATCTTCCACACCTCAGTAGGTTGAGAAAAAGACTGCCACCCACCCTTTATGGCATGGGGCCAAGAATGCCTTATAAGTCATATTAACTGCAAGAAGCAGAGCTCATGGAGCCTGTTTGGAAAGTGAGTTTTAGGATGAATTCTTCCACGCTAATGATTCACTATCCTGATGATCCAAACAGCCCTTAAAATAGTTCTAAAGGGTAAGTGTTAGCAGTTGGCTGTTTGATGTAACCAGGATGGTTAAGGCAGAAATCTGTTTTGCTTTCCAAGTGAGAGTTGTAATTCTCTCCCCATCCCCTCTTAAAGTAAAGGAAACTGAACTTTTAAAGTTATACCAAGCAACCATGCCGAACAGATTGTATCCAACAAAGTTGTTCTGTTGGTGCAAGGACTTCCCACAACTTTCCCTGCCTCTCCAACAGTCTGGAGCAGATTTGTGGGGGAGCCTGGGGTGTGCGCAAGGAGAGGGAGCACAAGAGCCCTCCTGTTGTGCAAGCAGCGCAATTGTGTGAAATGCAACCCGGTGTGTGTGAAGATTCACCACAGCTCCCAAAAGCTGGGGCAACCTTCCTTCTAGTTGGGCTGCTACTCAGATTGGCTTTTCTTGAACTCCTAGAGCGTTCAAGATGGTATGCTGTTGTAGAGGAGGAACACATTGCCATTGTTTCCTTTACCTTGAGCAAACTGTGGCATCTTGGGATTGTTGAGAAGTTCCGTTTGGATGCAGACCATGAGAGGCTTATCGGCCAAGCGCTGTCCCAGAACCACATCTTTCATTAGAAGTTCCGATAACCAGCTTTTTCTGTGCATGTTATCTTTCTTGGATAGAAGGCTAAGCCAATGAAAATTTGTTGCTGGGTGCAGCAGCAGAAGGCTTCCATCATCTGATAACATTATGGAGAGAGACATTTTAATCTTGTTTTGTATGGGATTCTGATGTAATTCTTATATTCAAGTGATGTTTAAAATGTATTAAACTACCGGTTTGATAGCCCCAGAGACGGGAGTCCTTTTGCTATCAGATAATTTTTGTGTTAGAGCAATCTTCTGTGTCACCTTAAGGACAGAGGGAAAGGCGTGATTAAAACTTATTTCATCTAGCTCTCCTGCTGTGAGGTTGATAAAACCCATTAGGAATTCATTCATTTGTCTCTTTTATTATCATTGTTTCTTTTTTTATATGAAATGCCATGATGAGGAGAGCTGGGCATGGGGAGAATCTATTTTCTGTCAACAGCTGCATCTGTCCTTGATAAACACCATTTGTGGTAAAGGTCATAGGAGCTTGCATATAATTGTTTAAAAATGGCGGTGTGCATTTTGGCTTGATAACGGTATAAAGGGAGACTGATACTGTTGACTTGGCAAGAGCAGTCTGTTATTATCTTCCTAAAAATGAGCAGGTGAAATTATGAACAACAACAAATATATCACTAAAGAATTTATTGCATGAATGCCCACCTTAGCCGCAATCAAACAGCTGAGCCTCATTGAATTTCTCTGAACAAGCTTACCATACCTGATGAACATAATTATAGCCTAGAATTGTTAAAATAGATCCCCTGGGAAGCATCAGTTTGACAGGCATATCATCATCGCCTTTGATGTTATTGTTTAGAGAATTTTAACTCTGATATTGCCATGTTTTTCTTAAACACTGTGGAGGTTGAGAGTTGTCAAAGGGCTTGTGAGTGTGTGTTAGATTTTTGTTGTGTTTAAATCTGGGCTTGTAAATAGCCTCTTACCTGATTTCCTACGGCGAGTAAGCATCTGGTGGAGGTGACCACACATAGGTGTGTCCCCCCCCCAATATATGTGAGCAGGAGGCTGGTGTAGAAAATGTTTGTGGGCTACTGATTTTTCTTTGGTTTTTTCTGATTTTTCTTTCCAAAACTGTACCACTGGGCAGATTAGTTTTAATGTGTTGTTCCCCGGGGGTCCTGTTGAAAAAATTTGACTGCTTTCCTGCATACTCCTTCAGAACTCCAGCAAGAGTGACCTGTTCTGCCTTAGCAGCTGGGGCAGGGGGCAGGGAGAGAGCGATGGGGAAGAAAGCCTGGGTCCTTCTCACCACCAGCATGCAGACTTCAACCACTGATGCCGAGGGAAGTTGGACCTCAACAGAAGAATGAGATCTTCAGCACCTCTGTTTATAGGCGGCATCTCATAGAAGGACTTCTGTGGGTGGTTTTGTTTGGTTTTGTTTTAGTATATAGAATCAAACAAATAATGAGAGAATACTAGATAACACACTGAAATAATGTAGCATCTATTGGATGCATAGTATTGGATGCACAATTAGAAAAAATGCCTCAGAGATATTGAAGAGTTGCTGATAGCTGCGCTAGATCTACAAACACCCTGGCTTGGTAGTAGCTTCCTCTTCTGCTCATGTTTCAGAAGGGATATTTTGGACTGTTAGCAGTGTTTGCTTTGGCCCAAACATCCCATTGGGTGGGAATTCTGTGTGCCAGAAAAACCAGAATTGTCCACAGGAAGGCAGTCAGGTGAGAGTTGAACTCCTCCTCCTTAGATAGCAGGGTTGGCAAACACGACTCCTTTCTCAAAGATGACCTGCTCTTCCAGATGGCAGCAGGGTTCTAGAGTGGTTCCTGCTGAACGGGGCTGCACGGCAACCAGCTTGGCTGCCTCAAGACAAACCAAGAAGTCATTAGCCCCAGTAACAGCTGCCCTTTTCCTGAGTTTGCTGCATTGCTTGCTCTTGCAAGTGTTTCCTCCTCTCCTCTGACTCTCCTGCTATGTTAAGTGGGAGGCAAATCAAATCACATGGCTCAGCTGTGAACTAGGGACTCAACATTATCTCTTCTGCCTTCTTCCCTGCCCAAGTATAGAGGGGTGATGCTTCTGAGAGGCCGCAACCCTGTGTTCCTCATTCGCTGTGCTACATAAAATCAGCATCCTATGTCCAGGCCCATGAAGTCACCAGGCTGGAAGGCAACAGGGCAGATTGCCTGTGAAGCAAAGTGCTTGGCATCTAGGTTGTTGCAGCTGACATCTTAGTGCTGGCACGGCCTTCCCCAAACCATGGTGGGAGGTGGCCCTGCTGGAACTGTATAATGGAACAAGTGAAAACTGGCAAGAGGGAATGAGCATGACCAAGGAGCCTTCTGACTTCCCGTTACTGAATGGGACAGGGAGCAGGGGAAGAGAATTCATCCAGTATCTTGGTCAAGGCAGGGCTAGGTGAGGCAAGGTGAGGCAACTGCCTCAGGTGGCAGGATCCACAGGGGCAGCAGATTCGGCCTCCAAGGAATACATTGCCCACTGCTGCTACTGTTTCTGAGGTGGCAGCCATGGCTGTGGCACATCCTTGGAGGCTTGGTCTGCTGCCTCCTTGGCAGCCCCCCTCCCAGCCCTGGGGGTGGGTGGAGACCAGCAGTTCGTCCGATTTGCCCAGAGGCTGCTGTGCAATGTCTTCTCCACAGCTGTCTCTAGCTGAGTAAGAGGCTCTGGTCTCCTTCTACCCCTAGGGAGGAAATGGCCGGGGCTGCCCTGGGAGGTCTCCAGGGCCCTGCAGTTGCCTGGCATGATTCTCAGTGGGCCTCTTTTCTCCCCATGGCTGCCTTTGATTTCTACTTTGACCAATGGGTAATGTTGATTTGACACCCCTGTTCCCCCATTTCCGATGTAGATCTTCTTCCTTGCTTGTTTCTGATAAGATCTTCATTCACCCCTTTTTCCCTGGCAGGAAGAGGGTGCCATTTGGTGGTTCAACTCAGGTGTCCAAATGTCTTGGGCTGACGCTGGGTAAAGGCTAATGGGAGAACAGGGAGGCAAGGGAGGAAGACACACCTCTGATCATTCCCCAGGGACTCTTGCTTCTTCTGCCCTTCCCTTCCCATTCTGCTTTCAGCTTTAAGGCAGCTGCGGGCGAGGCCAGCGCTGGAGCTGAAGATGTCCAGAATCCTAGAATTGTAGAACAGTAGAGATGGGACCCCGAGAGTCATCTAGTCCACCCCCCTTCAATGCAGGAACCGAGGACAGGTCACAAGTTAGAACTGAAGGTCATCTCGGGAGAGCTTGGGGCATGGATGGCTCTGGGTGAAACACTCATAATTTCTGCAACCCACGGCAGGCTGCACCAGAGTAGCCTGCCAGCCCCAGGCCCTCTGCAGCTTGGTGCAAAGGGGAATCAAACCCAGGGCCCTGGCTCTGCCCTGGCTGGGTTAATCTGGTTCTCTCTTAAGCTTCTCTTGTGTGAAAAATCTATCCAACATGTAATTCAAATTTGCTGCAGTGAAGAAGCAGGTGGCTCCTCAGTCCTTGCTCACGTGAGCTGCCTGAATTGGCATATAGCTACTAAGTGTCTCCCCTCTCCCGCCTTCAAAATAACTGTTTTTAGTCAACCCAAAATATCACAGAGGCATTTGGCTTCTACGCAGGTGCTGCTGATCTGCATAAACAGTTTTCACTGTAGGAAAGCAAACAGGGAGTGATTCCAGACTCCACTTCTAGAATAGATGGTTGTAAAATCCAACTCAGAAACCTCCGTTCATCTTTTGGGACAGTAGCATGTTTTGTATTTTCAGTCTTCTGCATATTATTCCACTTCTACAGCTTATGCTCTAGTAACATCATCTCAACTCCCTTGCAGGTCACAAGCAGCAGGGTGAAATTTTTAGATGGCCCGGGAGGAGAAATTGGAGGCCCCGTGGTGTTCTGATCCTGCTGTGCTGTGATTCCCCTTTTGAGGATTGCATACAACGTTGGGCAGATGATAAAACACAGTTCTGTCCACTTTTGTAGCTAGCCCTGTCTGTGGTTTATAAAAGGCTGGCAAGAGTGAGCAGGGCTACAGTGTAGTGATTTCCCTGTTTCTGAAAGGAATCTTCTACAGCACAATCCTGGGCATCTCTACACAAAAGCCAGTCCCCTTAAGTTCAGTGGGGCTTCCTGCCAGCTAACTGTATAGCAGACTTTGCCAACTGAGTGTCCTGCGCTAGAAGTTTCATCAGCCCCAGTGAGCGCTACCCTCACCCCAGGAGCTCCTCACGTGGAGGTGGCTTGGATCTGTTCCTCTCAGTCCCGCAGCTGGGTGGTTCTATCCAGGCACAGAGCCCCTGAGGAATCTGTTTCCTGTGTTCTGCTCATGGCTCCTCTTAGCCACACATTGCATAGATGTGCAGTGGCAGAGCACATCCTGCGCATGGCAGAGGTCCCAGATTCAACCTTTGGAGAGCAACTGCCAATCAGTGTGGTCTTCCCTAGCTTGGTGCCCTCCAGATGTTGGAGTACAGCTGCTCTGGTGGGTGAAGTTAGGAGCAGAAGTCTAGAACACCAACCAGGTCGAAGAAGGCTGGTGTATAGGATTGCAGTCCTAAGTCTATGTAGAGGCAGTGTAGTGCACTGGTTGGAGTGTTGGGCTTGAAGCTGGGAAATCTGTGTTCAAATCCCCAGGGCTGGGCCACCCATGAGGCAAGGTGAGGCTACTGCCTCAGGCAGCAGGATCCACCAGGGCAGCAGATCTGAATGTTGTTCTTCCTCCCCCCTGTAGATCTTTCCTCATCCCTTCTTCCCTGGCACCATTTTGGGGTCTGCCTCAAAATCCCTACAAAAGCCCTTCAAATCCCTACTCTTTGGGTGACCATGGGCCAGTTACCCTCTCTCAGGCTATAATCCAACTCCACAGGCTTGCTGTGAGAATAACCTTGTGCACTGTCCTGAGCTCCTTGAAGGAGCAGAAGGATACAAATGTGAACCAGGTTTCTACAGCTAACACAGTGACAGTGTAGTAATTTTAATGTGGTTAAAAAAACGGATTTATGGTCTAATGTTTTACAATTTTTTATGTGCTGTAAGCAGCCCAGAGTGGCTGGGGAAGCCCAGCCAGATGGGCGGGGTATAAATATCATCATCATCATCATCACCAAGGTATACTTAGAAAAATGCAAAAGCCAGTATCCAAACCCCCCTGCACCATTGCTTTTGTGCTCCCAAGAAAAGTAGAGTTTCTTGAGAAGTTTTGCCATTTGCACAGTGGATTGCTTCTGAAACATACAGTGAAACAAGTATGTGTCTCTGCTGTTCAAAAGGAGGGAGCATCTCCAAGGGTGGAATGAAGCCTTTGGGCATGCCTGAAGTAGCTCTTTCAGTCTCGCTTTTGTATCTTCGTCATATCTGCTAACAAAGGTTGAACACCATTGGGTGGAAAGACAAAAGCAAATCAACACAAACTAGGGATGTCATCAGGACAAGACGATTTGTGCTTACGTGTAAACTATGTGCAAACTTCAAAAACACAACAAATTGTCAGAACTCAGCAACTTCGGCAGAACTTGATCAGTTGCTGCCCTGGGTTCCTTTTGGATATACATTAAATGATGATGATGATATAGTTAAATTGTACCGTTATTAACTGGACACAGGAACCTTGTACACTAACACTGTTGTAATACACACTGAGATGGTAAACCGCTTCTCTGGGGTAACCTTTTGGACAGCAGGTGGGAGCTTTCATGACTCTCTGTTGCCTTGCCTTAGTCTCAAATTGCTCTCTTGTCCACAGGCTACATCCAGAAGATTAAATCTGGGGAAGACTTTGAATCCTTAGCATCACAATTCAGCGACTGCAGCTCAGCCAAGGCAGGAGGAGACCTGGGTGCTTTTGGAAGGGGTGAGTAGAGCAAGGGTTTCACATGGTGCATTGTGTGAACTGCCCTGAGATACGACTATAAAACTTAATCAGTCAACAAATGATAAATACCACTCCCCAAGCAGAGGGAGGTGTTAAAAGGAGGACTGCAAGCCTGCCCCTCTCTGATGAGAGGTTTCTTTCTGCACACACCTTACAAGAAATGGAGTTGGATGCCTTGGAATACAATGAATCATGAAGTCAGTGATGGTGCTTCAAATCACTCACGTTGTACGCAAGCACTGGGTTATTGGCTCTCCGGTTTGAAGAGGCACACACTGATTGAAAATAGCTCTGTGCTGAGCCTCAGACGCCTTGGCTAATAACAGTGCAGACCTTGCCGGACAGATGGTGCATTAGGAAGCAGGTTCCCCAGCACAATTGATGTGGCCTTGATAAGAGCACTGTAGAGAGAGAGAAAGGCCTGCTTCCCCCCCTGTATGAAATGTGAGGGCCCCTCTCCATTCTCTTGTCCTCAGCCACCGTGGAGGAGGCAGCCTCAGTCCTGGGTGTCCTGAGAGTCCTGGCACGCTGACAGAGAGAGACTTTCCTCAGCACCAGCCGCAACTCTTTTATATCCTTCAGGGCTGCTGTTGTTGAGGGCCACATGCCCATGGCAGGGACTGCATACAAGATGAGCAGAGACAAACGTGTTCTGGATTAACTCATCTGGAATAAAGATTGCCCTCTTTCAACTGTCAACTTAGATTAGAATTCCCAATCCTATGCTGGCCTACTTGGGTTTGATGGGACTACTTTCAAACAAGCATACAGCGGGATTTTATATTTTTCCTACAACAGACGAATACATCCATTGCCATGGAATACAAGTGAAAGTAATTCCTAAGTGAGAGTAATTCCGACCCTCGTGTGCTGCCCCCACACAAAAGCACATGGCAGAAGTCTCTCAAGTTGTTCTTAAAATTACTGGGGGACAATGATATACTGCCCCTTCCAATTGTTCTGAAGTTGTAATGCTGGGGGCACATTTTAAAAGCCACACCTTGACCCATAGCTTCCCACTCCCTGTCTGTTTTTCCACTGCTGTGGTTGCCCTGCGCCATGGCTGGCCTTGCCTTCTTAGGCTCTCCAGTCTGACTTACTAAGGGTTCCCCCTTACCTTGGGGGAAATGCTGCCACTCTCTTTGGCTTGAGTGTCCTCAGAGTAGTAAGCTCTGCATGCTTGCTGGAGGCCAACCTTGGACACGGTGAGGCTGTTTACATCCTCCTCTTGCCTGTGCTTGACTTGCTGTGACTATAACAAAGAGAAATGCGCAGAGAGGGCACTGTGGTGCTGTGTGCGCATGCTGCTCCAAGTCTCTTATTTGGACTGTGTTGTGGTCATGCTGTGTTGCTGTGCTCTTGAAAGGAATTTGGAGCAGTTTCAGAAGAGAAGGATCCTGGTTAAGTGAACTGGGGTCTCTGGCCTCAAACAAGCCGCTCACAGAAGTTCTTTTGCTATTATTGTGGCGTTCCAGGGCATTGTAGGCTGAGCACTGCATCATCTGCCCTCTTGCTCCCCAAAGGATCACAGGGAATTGACTGGTCTTTCCCATCTGTTACAACTTAAGGCCTTTCTCTACTTTGTTCCATATGATTAAGCTTTCTGTCTACAGCATCACACCAGCTGAGGCATGGCTTCTTTCCTTCAGCAGGCTTCCACTGTGTGTTTTGTATTAAAGGATACCTGCTCTTTAACGATTTTGCCACGTGGAGGTTGTTCCTCCTCTGTATCGCACCCCCGTGCTGTGTTACACATTTCATTGATCATCTGCCTTTGGCCCAGCATCATAGAGCTGGAAGGGATACTATGGGCTATCTAACTTTGCCCCTAGGCATGTGGCCTAAGGCTGGTGGGTCCTGCATTTCTGCGGTTTCATCCTGAAACTGAAGAAATGAGATATCCTTGGTGGGCTGCTTCTGCTATTTCCCCAAATTCTTCAAGTTTGCCAAAAGAAGCTTGGGGGAAACGAAGTAGTGCCCAGAGGTGACTGGGCAGCTTCTGTTGCTTCAATGCCTTGCACAGCTCTCCTGTCTTTCACGTTTAATATTACTTATTTTCAGACCTGATTGTATCCCGTGGTGCTGACAAAAGGCACTTTAATTCACTGGAGCAGGAAGACTGGCTGTTTTTTTAATTCCCCTGACCCCACCCCCACCCCCTGGAGCCCTCCAAAGAGCCCCACAGGTCTCTTAACTATCAATGTGCCTCCAGTCCGCGGATGCAGCTCCCTTTAGGCTTCACACTAAAAGGGGCTGTAGCTCAGGAAGAGGGTACGTTGTTTCTATGGGGACGTCCCTCCCCCACCCCCGCAACCTGCAGCATCTTGCATGAGAAAGGACCACAGGGAGCAGGCAATGGGATATACAGGGCCAGGTAGACCAAGAGTTGCCCCTTCAGCACCTGCATCTTCATGTATGCGCCAGGAGCAAGGGAAGCGGGTGCATAGACGTTTGCTTCTTGTAAATGGTACGTTCTGCTTCTGCTCATGATGGGGAAGAGGATAGACCAATCCTGAGTGCCGGAGCCCTCCAGTTTGCCAGTTCTGTTGCAGCCTGAGCTTCTGAAGTCATGCTTGCAGGCTTAAAGGCCTGAAATTGGCTTTAAAAAATGGGTGTTGTGACTGGTGCCATTTTCTGTTCTT
This sequence comes from Podarcis raffonei, assembly GCF_027172205.1. NCBI lineage: Eukaryota > Metazoa > Chordata > Lepidosauria > Squamata > Lacertidae > Podarcis > Podarcis raffonei. The sequence continues at coordinate 1,070,405 of NC_070603.1, forward strand.
GCATTGGCACAGTTTCTGGATATTGGGTGGGGAATAACATTGGATTACACTGGACAAGTGAGAGGGATTTAAGATTAAAGAGCAACACCGGGGACTATTGAAAGTGATGTAGACAGTGAACCTCATCTATCTATCTATGGTGCTTTTGAGTTCGTATCTTGAAACTGTCCTGCTACTTTTTAAACTTGAAAGATAAGGCTCTGAGAGTCTGAGTGAGCAAGACGAGCCTGTCCGTAGGGTTGCTTGTCCTCAAGGGCCAACTGAACCACCAACACAATAAAATAAATTGTATGAAATTTGTTTTGTGTGCCTGTGCATTATTCTGGGGAGTGAGTCCCCAGATTTCAGCAGATTCTCCAAGGGGTCCAGGACCCCCACTGATTTCAGAACAGTGAGTCAGTAGACCTTGGCATTCTCCCAGTGATAGCTTTTCAGGAGCACAGCAGGGTGTAAAAGCGTCTCCACAGCAAGTGACCAAGTGACCTCAGAGCGGGAGGGTGGGTTTTTGTCGGGAGCCTGATGGGAGACGGGTGGCAAGTTATGAGGTCCCTCTGGCCCTGTGTGCTGCCAGTGTCATTTGCGGAAGCACTTCAAGGCCAAGAGGCTGTTTCAGACTCTCTCAGCCCCATTGTGGGAACTGTAACTTTGATGAAGTGGGGGAAGCGTTCTCTGGCTTTTGACAAAGTTGAAAGAAAAATGCCCAGCTCCAAGACTTTGGTGGCCATGGAAAGGAGTCCATCTTTGAATAGGGGTGGGGTGGGGGGAGCCCCTGGCTTCACCCAGGATACATTTATATAGCCAAAGCTCCTGTGGGCATCTCCCAATGCCATAATCCCTAATAGGGTTGAAAAATGCCTTGGAAAATCTTGATGTATGGCAGCCCACGTTGCTAAAAAACAGCATTTTTTGTGATTTTTGTCTAAAAAGCTCAACAACTTCTTTTCGGCCTTGCCTGTATAGCATTGGTTTGTGTTTGTTTAGCTGCTAGCCAAGGCACTGCTAACTTTATCTAGCTAAAACTTATTGTCAGGAATCCGAAGTCTTGATTTGCATGGAGACACTGCTTTATGTGCTCTTCATCTTCATTTCCATGCAGGGCGCTGTTTTGATGACAAATGGCAAGAATTTCTTCCTCAGTCAAATATTTCCTGTTTTTTTAAAAAGAAAAAGAAAAAAGGATGGTTACTAATATTGGCACATTATGGATTGGGAAGTAATGAAACAGCCATTAATCTTGGGCTGCTGGTGACGGGTTGTTTGGTCTCATTTAGGAACTGTCAGCTCAGGCATAATCCTGGGTGACTTACAGAGGGAGATGCTTTTAGGTATGCAGCAAAGCTGCTGGAGTCCCTTTTGTCCACTGGGTGGCACTAATGGCACAAGCAGCTGGTCTGCTCTTCCCAGGCAACACTGCCAGTCTCCTTCTCCCTATTCATTTTGGGGGGCTGCAAACCATAATTTATGAGAGCTATGAATTCTGGTTACGTTTAGAGATGGAATGGCTCAAGCATTCCAATTTATCTTCTTCAAAAAATATTCCAGGTAATTGACGTTTCCTCTTTTGGCTTTATTGAAGCCCAGGCTGGGAGGCTAAACCTGTTTTTCCTCATTCTGAAATGAAGATTTCTTGGCTTGAGAGTGAAATTGGCTTTTAAAAAGATCAAGTTGGGGAAGGGTTGGAATGGGGCAGAGGAATGTGCATTCTTAGAGGCAAAAGGAATCTCTCTCTCTCTCTCTCTCTCTCTCACACACACACACACACACACACACACCAGACTTGTTTGTCCATGGGTATGCAGCACCCTGGAAGCATTCTAAGGATCACCTCCTTGCCAGCCAACCATGATCCCCCATGTCTTGCACTTGGGCTCCACCCTCCCCACCTGTTAGAGGAGCACCACTTCTTCCTGACAATTCTGCTGCATCCTCTGGCTATGCTACTTCATTTCTCAGTGCCACCAGCAGTCTGAGACCCCAGCCTGGCACCATAGCTTTTCCATAAGCCTTTTGCTGGTAAAACATCTTCTAACTGCATTAACCCAACTCTTGTGATATCCTAGGCCCCATCTATCCCCAACCCACCCCTGCAAATGTTGGATTTTTATTGTGTGAAATTTCATCTTAGCTCTGTGGGTCCTCTTTCTATTGTGTTGTTGAGGGCTTCCTGGGTGTGGTTACTGCTTACAGTGTTGGGCTGTGATCTTGGAGACCAGGGTTCAAATCTCCGCTCACCTGGTAGCCTTGGGCCAGTCACTGGCTCTCAGCCTAACCCACCTCACAGGGCTGTTGTGGGTATTAAATGAGGAGGGGGAGAACCATGAACCTTGAGCTCCTTGGAAGAAAAGGCAGTATAAAAGTGCAATAAATAATCCATATCTTTCTTCTGCCCACCTGCTCTATATTACTGTTTCGGGGGTGGGATCACCTTTTTGGAGGTGGCCCATCCTGTGTACCCATTTTTAAATACCCATGCAACTATGTACCTCTGATTTTTAGAGTCTTGGATAGATTGCTGTCTCTCTCTCTCCACACCACCCCAGCCCTCTCATGAATGACACTTGTGGAAGACAACGGGCCGAAGTTGTAATGACTAATCCTGGAAGAGGAAGTTCGGAGCTGCAGCTGGAAGAAAAGGCTGTGGATTTAAAGCCTAAAGTAAAATATATAAATTGCACCCAGCCACCTCAGAGGCGTGATGCGTCCGCAATGCATGGCCCTGTGCAGAGCCTGCAAACACATTAGTATATCACCCAAATGTCTTCCATCTCAAAAAAAAAAAAAAGGACAAACAAGAAAAAAGCCCTTCAAAGATTCATCTGTCAGATGGTCATTAAGCTTTCTGTGCCCATCTCATTCCTTTTGCAGTGGACTTACAAGGGTCGTAAACTTACATGAGATTTACTTGGCCTTTTCTGACCTGATCCCTGTCACGTTGGGCATCTCAAAACAGCAAGTGTTCGTGAAGGCTGTCGGTGCTGAGATCAGGCAACAGAACATCCTTCTCCCTGCCCTCTCCTTCTTCTTGACTCTGGGCATGCAAGTCTGCTGTGAGCGGTGCCCTTTTCTATAGTTAAAAGCCTCATTGTTTTGAGCTGGGAGCCGCAGACGTCTGGACCGCCTTAAATTGGATGCAGAAGACGCTTGCTCTTCTGGTCTGCTGCATCAGCTTGGGAGCTGGCTTTCTTACCCAAGCATTTCTTGAGCTGTTGCTGTAAAATGAACCCCGTGGCATCTGCGTTGTTGCAGGGCAGCATTTGTAGAAGTTGGGTCCAAAAAGCAGGCCTGGTGCCTGATCTGGGGCTGTTCACAGAGAGGCCTACAAAAGAAATTGGGCAGGGAGGAGCAGTTGTCAAGGAAGGTGGAAGCACAGAGCAAGAGCCATTTGAGGGAATGGTTAGTCCTGCGACTATCCTGGGACCAGTCTTGGCCCTCCTTCCTTTTTTCTGCTGTCAAATGGGGACCAATGGGGGTCTGGCAAGCAGGAGAATCTCAAGTAAGATAATTTCTCCCTGGAATCCATTGAACAGCTGTCATGGCTACGTCCAGGGCATCCAGTTTCCAAGGGCACTTGAGCAGAGTGGCATTCTGACTCAAATGCTCCATCTGTACAGCAGAGGGGCACCCTCTTCCAGGCTGCTGTTGCAACCTAGCAGTTTGAGTCAACCCTGTGCAAGGAGCTGTACAGGGTTAAGAGTCCTTTGTCTAGAGGGCTTGTTGCACAACACAGGGGTGTGTGAGAGGGAGGAGGGGGGGGAGGCATGGCCTACAAGAGGTACATCTGGCACCTTAATTGTCCAGGTTTTGTCATATGTTGACGACTCACCTCTTTACCCTTTCCTTCGATGCTTGAGAGAAGTATTTTTGAGACCCACCCTGTTCTGACTTCCGGGTTAGCGCCAGCGCTGAATGGCGGATTTCTCCCGGAGCTCCGGGAGAGATCTGCTTCGCGGGTTCGGGTCTTGTTGCTCACGGCGGAGCAAAGACCCTTAAAAGTCACAGGCGCGTAGCCTGTGAACCGGAGACTCGGCGGGCACCTTCGCCCCCCCCCGACGTTGTGAAATAGCCTTTTTAAAGGCTATAGATCAGCGGAGGGGTGCGTGGAGCGGTGCTGAGAGTCGCTTTTACCCAGCCTGCGAAGCGAAGCCGCGTCGCCATCAGCGGAGAGCGCTGACTTCTTCCGAAGATTTTGGACTAAAAAAGAGCAACTTTCCGTGAGTAGGATTGAGTTTGCATTACAAATTGGACGTCAAAATTAATGAATTTGGGCACCGAGACGGATAAGTACTAAAAAGGAAGTCTGCTTACCGTCCTGCAGCAAGATTAAAGCGAAAGACAGTGAAGCTGTAACTTTTGACAGGAGCTTTTATGAGCTAAGAAACCCAACACCAAGCAAAGAACTCCCCCCCAAAAGGCAGGGGAGGGGGGGAAGAAGATTTTAAAGGGATTTTCTGCCTAATTTAAAGGAGATTGAACTGATTACCGCTGCTTATCTACCTGGGGGTCGGACTGCCGGAGGAAAGACACCGCTAAAGACGGTTGCTACAAATAAGGTTAGAAAGTAACTGACATATAGACTTTGGTTACTCTCAACTTGAAACATCGAATTTGGTTACATAGTAAGTCATTTGCAGGACACTTTTAATTTGGATCTTTTACAAAGTAAGGGACTTGGAGGGCTTTTGTTTTTTGGAAGTGTGGGAACAATTTAAAGTTCAGAAACTGACTTTGCGCCCTCTAGAGGATTTGGCTAGCTTCAGCAACTAAGTGGAATTTAAAACCTGAGAACTCTTTATTGTTGACAGTTTAAGAGTGTGGAAATGACCTTGAACGAAAAACTTTGTTATGGCAGATGGTAAACAGAAAGAAGATCCACAAGAAACAACTTTGAGATCTGGTAGACAATACAAAGTGGACTCTTCTATGCAAAGAAGGGCCTCTGTATCAGGGGCCCCGGGAACTGCAGCTGCAACAAAGGCAAGAGTGAAAACAATGTCTTCAGAAGATGCGTTTACAAAGGCCTTGGGAAAAATAAGTGATTCTTTAGAGGAATTAAAGAAGCAAGGTGCTGAAACAAATAAGAAAATTGAAGAAATCTCTGGGAAAATTGATCTGAATACAAAAAGTATAACTGACCTTGGAAATAAAGTGAACTCTAATGCAGAAGCAATTGGGAAACTATTGGAAGAGTCATCTACAACGCGAAAGATAGCCGAAGAAGCGAAGGAAATTGCTACTGCTGTTGAAGGGAAACTTCCACCGGTGTACAGGAAATTGGATGAGTATGAACTGACACTTTCTATGCAGGATATGCAACGCAAGGAGAAAAACCTAAGGATTAGACTTGTGCCGGAAAAAGGAGACAACCTGGTGGATTATTTGACAAAAGAGTTTTCCGACTTTTGGAAGCAAGATTTGAAAGAAGAAGAGTTCAAAATAGAGAGTGCATTCAGGTTGGGAATAAGGCAGAAGAAGAATAGACCCAGAGATTGCTTGATAACTCTAAGATCCAAAGAAGAGAGGGATAAAATATTGAACCTGCATTACCAAACAACCCTTCGGATTGAGGATTTTTGTATTGAGATTTTTAAAGACATCCCTAAAAGTATCTTGGATGCAAGAGGTCCTTATAAGGATTTGGTGACACTACTCAAGAGGAACTACATACTATTCAGGTGGGAGTTTCCCCAAGGCTTGTCTTTTAAATACAAAGGAAAGAAAAGAAGAATAAAAACAGTGAGTGATAAAGACAAGTTCTTGGGAGAACACGAAGAAGACCTACAGAAAGAGACCCATCCAGGAGAAGGACATCCTTCAAGATTAGACAAAGACACAGAACCACCGACAAAGGACGAACAACAATTGGGAGCTGTAGGAGGAATTAAATAACCCCATCATGGCTTTGCAACTTCTAACTTGGAACTGTAATGGTCTAAACAACCCCCGAAAAAGAAAAAATATATTTCATGCTTTAAAGAAAGATCATTTGGACTTGATTTGTTTACAAGAGACCCATGTGACAAGAGCACATAGAAAATTGTTAATAAATAAGAGACTGGGACAAGAATTTATATCTTCAGATAAAGTAAAAAAGAGAGGAGTGGTGATCTACGTAAAGGAAAATCTGCAGCCGAAACAAATCTTTAAAGATGACCAAGGAAGATATTTGGCAATTGAAATTCAATTTCAAGGAGAAAAATTTCTGATAGTGGGGGTATATGCACCAAATGAAGGGAAAACAGAATTCTTTAAGAAGTTGTATGAGACTTTAACAGACTATATGGACTATAAACTGATTATGATGGGAGACATGAATGGAGTAGTTTCAACAAATATGGACAAAGCACAAAGACAGGTAGTCACAAAAGATGGAAGACTACCAAAAACCTTTTTTGAAATGACTGACAATATGGATTTGATTGACATTTGGAGAACAAAACACCCATTAGAGAGAGAGGGAACCTTCTTTTCTGAAGCCAAAATGACATGGACTAGGATCGACCAAATTTGGGTGACTAGCGGTATGGCGTCGAATGTAAAGAAAGTGGAAATCTGCCCAAAAACTCTCTCCGACCATAATGCAGTAAAGATGGTGATGAAGCAAACAACAACTGGCTCTTTCAGATGGAGAATGAATGACACCTTATTTAGAGACGAGGAGATCTGTAAAAAGGCCCAAAAAACCCTGAAAGATTATTTTGAAATTAATCTAAGGACTAAAGTAGAAAAAAGAATAGTATGGGACGCAAGTAAAGCCGTGATGAGAGGGTTTTTGATACAACAAAATACATTAAAGAGAAGAAAGCAAAATGAGAGGAAGGAGAAAATTTTGGATAAGATAAAAGAAGGGGAAAGGAAATTAAGATTGAAGCCAAAATCGCAAGAGATTCTAAGAGAAATTAAATTGTACCAAACACAATATATGGAACTGATGAATCAAGAAATAGAATGGAAAATTAAACAAATGAGACAAAAGACTTTTGAATCTGCAGATAAATGTGGCAAGTTATTGGCTTGGCAAATAAAGAAGAGACAAAAGCTCAACACGGTAACAAACTTAGAAGTGGAGGGAAAGAACATATGTAACCCAGTGGAAATTAGGAACTGTTTTCAGAGCTACTTTAGACAACTGTATACACAAGGGCCGCAGAAAGAAACAGATATACAACAATTCCTCGAGAAAAATGGGCTGAAAAAGATTTCGCAGGAAAGTAAGACAATCTTGAACCAGGAGATATCAGCACAGGAAATAGAAGATGCCATTCAAAACATGACGTTGGGCAAATCACCTGGACCAGATGGACTGACTTCCAAATATTATAAAGTTTTGAAGGAAGGGCTTATACAACCTTTGAAGGAAGTCTGTAACGAGATTATGAAGGGGAAAAGGGCACCCGATACGTGGAGAGAGGCCTACATTACACTTATACCAAAGACAGAGACTGAAAAGACCCAACTTAAGAACTACCGACCCATCTCCTTACTAAATGTGGATTACAAAATCTTTGCTGATGTTTTAGCAAAGAGATTGAAAAGAGTTTTGATGGAGGAGATTCATGGGGACCAAGCGGGCTTTCTCCCGAAAAGGCATTTGTCGGACAATGTAAGGAATATAATTGACATTTTGGAGAAGTTGGAAGTGAATATAAACACTAAGGCTGTTTTGATATTTGTGGATGCCGAGAAAGCCTTTGACAACATTTCTTGGAGTTTTATGTTGAAGAACCTCCGGGGGATGGGGGTAGGCCAAGGGTTTGAAAATGGTATAGGTGCAATATATTCTGAACAGAAAGCAAAATTAATTGTAAATAATGTTGTAACAGAAGAGTTTAAGATTGAAAAAGGGACACGACAGGGGTGCCCTATCTCCCCATTACTTTTTATATCGGTCCTTGAGGTTTTGCTTAATATGATTAGGAGGGACCAGTTGGTTAAAGGGATTCAGGTCGGAGTCAAACAATACAAATTGAGAGCATTTGCAGATGACCTGGTACTTACATTACAGGAGCCAGAAGCTAGCACGAAAAGAGTTTTGGAAATAATCCAAGAGTTTGGTCAATTGGCAGGATTTAAATTGAATAAGTTAAAGACTAAGGTATTGGAGAAAAATCTAACACAGATTGAAAAAGAAAGGTTTCAGAATGAGACGGGGTTGACTGTGGCTAAAAAAGTGAAATATTTGGGTGTGAATATGACAGCTAAGAATGTGAATTTATTTAAAGACAATTATGAAAAAACTTGGATAGAAGTGAAAAAAGATCTAGAGATATGGTCAAACTTGAAGCTTTCCTTGTTAGGTCGAATTGCAGTTATAAAAATGAATGTATTGCCAAGAATGTTGTTTTTGTTTCAAACATTACAAATAATGGATAAAATGGACTGTTTCAAGAAGTGGCAGAAAGATATATCTAAATTTGTCTGGCAGGGCAAGAAGCCCAGAATAAAATTTAAGATATTAACGGATTCAAAGGAAAGAGGGGGGTTTGCCCTGCCAGACTTTAAATTGTACTATGAAGCGGCAGCTTTCTGCTGGCTAAAAGAATGGCTGCTTCTTGAAAACACAGACATTTTGGACTTGGAAGGATTTAACAATATTTTTGGGTGGCATGCATATTTGTGGTATGACAAGGTTAAAGCGCATAAAAGTTTCAAAAATCATATTGTCAGAAAAGCACTGCTGAATGTCTGGGTTAGATATAAGGACTTGCTGGAAAATAAGACTCCAAGATGGTTATCACCAATGGAAGCTAAGGCAGTTATAAAGCTAAATATGGAGTCGAAATGGCCAAGATATTGGGAAATCTTGGAAAAGGAAGGGGACAAACTGAGATTGCAGAGTTTTGAAAAATTAAAAGGGAAGGTGAGAGATTGGTTACATTATCACCAAATAAATGAAGTGTTTAAACTAGACAGAAAAATAGGCTTCCAGGTGGAAAAGTCAAAATTAGAGACTGAACTGTTAGAATCCAGTACTAAGAATTTGTCAAAAATGTATAATCTGCTGCTGAAATGGAACACACAAGATGAAACGGTTAAATCAACTATGATTACATGGGCTCAGGACATTGGTCATAACATCATGTTTGCTGACTGGGAAAAGTTGTGGACCACCGGGTTGAAGTTTACGGCGTGTAACGCCTTAAGAGAAAATATAATGAAAATGATTTATAGGTGGTACATAACCCCAGTCAAGCTTGCAAAGATCTACCATTTGCCTGATAATAAATGTTGGAAATGTAAGGAAAAGGAAGGCACATTTTTTCACCTCTGGTGGACATGCCCGAAGATTAAGGCATTCTGGGAAATGATTTATAATGAACTGAAAAAGGTATTTAAATATACTTTCCCCAAGAAACCAGAGGCCTTTCTCTTGGGTATTGTCGGCCAGGGGGTGCTAAAGACAGACACAACCTTCTTTATGTATGCTACAACAGCAGCCAGAATACTCATTGCAAAGTACTGGAAGACACAGGATCTACCCACACTGGAAGAATGGCAGATGAAGGTGATGGACTATATGAGCTTGGCAGAGATGACGAGCAGAATCCGAGACCAGGGAAGAGAAGCGGCGGAAGAAGAATGGAAAAAGTTCAAGGACTACTTAAAGAAATATCATAAAATTGGAGACAGTTAGAATGATGTTGGATTAAAATAAATGGTTACTATCAGTAATGGTTATGACAAAGAGAATAAGGGTGATTAGCATAAATTTATAATAAAATAAGGCAAGATTTCGCTGAATAACTGTAAGAATTTGGAATACAGAAACGGGAAGTATGAGGAGATCGAGGAAGTAAGGTTTAGAAATTGGGTCATGAAATGCTACTTGTTTTATGTTTTATTATTGTTGAATGTTTGTTCATGTATGTTTTGTTTCTGTTATATAAAAAAATTGTTCAATAAAAATATTATAAAAAAAAAAAAGAGACCCACCCTGTTCTTGTGATTGCAGTTTGTTTCCAACTCTTAGTAATGTGTTATATGGTTGCGACCCTCCTGGGACGTTATGGTGAAGGGCTGGTAATAAATCAAATGGTTGATTTTTATATATAAATGTTGCTGAATGAGGTGGTAGGATAAACTGTGGAAGGGGAGGGGGTAAATCAATTTTTAAGATCCTCTCCTATTAAAACAAAAACAAAAAACCTCTGCAGCTAATTGGCACAACAGGAAGAAGATGAGATTAGAAGCTTCTTACCTGATGTACTAGTTTTCTACTTGTAGGAAGCCTTGTTCATTGGCAAGTTTTTATGCAGGGAGAGCATTCAAACATAGAACCCCCCGCCTGCCATCCCATTTGGTGCACTCCATTCTGACCCATTATCTCCCCCTCATTTTGCTCTCTTTGTGGACCATCCTGACTGTGAGTAACAAGGAGAGATTGGGTAGCAAAGGAGGTGCACATAAAGGAGGACAGGAGCAACTCGGGACTCAAGTTTTAAATGACTTGGAGTGCTTGATTTAGAAGGTGTTTGCTCATATCTCTCAGATATTTGAGTCTTGGCTGAGGATGCACATAGCACTATACTTAACCCCCTTTTTTGCCGGTGAGCTCATTTAAGGCTGGCCTGTTCAGTGTGTGTGCATTTATGGATCACCCACATGTCAATTTGGTACAACTCAAACGTTGGACCGTTTTTGCAGAGTGGAGTGTGTGTTTGTGCGCCTAGTATCAGAGACATGGCAAGCTGGAGACTTGCCAAGAGAGAACATGCATATGTATCCAATAACGAAGAATTAATTATTTTACGTTAGCCCTGATGAAGATCTTTTAGATTGTCCCCAAACTTTCAGGCTTGTTCATAAGATCAGAGCAAAGGTCACATCCAAATCCTAGACTAGGGACCAGTTGTCACTGGCACACATTGGCCACCCAAATACTTGAGCTCATGTAATTGCTTGTCTGCTTTATTTTCTTACCTTGTTCTGGTCTCTTGAGGAGCCAACCATGACAAAATTTGCTATCCCTTATATGTGTTCTTGCGGCTTGTTTCAAGGTAACACTTGATCTGATGTCTTTTGTCCTCTTCCAGTGTTTAATTGAAATCTCTTTTCCATCTGACAGGTCAAATGCAGAAACCTTTTGAAGATGCCTCGTTTGCGCTGAGGCCTGGCGAGATGAGCGGACCAGTATTCACAGATTCAGGGATCCATATCATCCTGCGTACAGAGTGAAAGTGCCTTGGCGCGACACACTTGGAAAGGAAAGGGTGGCGGGGAAAAGGAACAAGAGAACCTTTATTCCAACCCCTCTGTGCGCTCTCTATCCCCAAACAAACTCCATATCTAGCTTTTTGATTTTTCTTTATTTTATATATGAAAAAACACACCCCTTGTTTTCATATCTCAGTGCCTCCTTTGGCACCTCAATGCAATGTCTTTCCCCACCTGTAGAGATGCATGGTTAGCCGAGGCAGAAAATCCATTTGAAACTAAGAGACAGCAGCATCTTTCATAGGCACAGTGAGGAGGATGTTTTAAAGGAAATAAATAAATAAACCCACAGCCACTTGAGTCTGATATTGACGATTTCTCCAGTTCAGGAGACGCGCCTGTGCTGCAGGGTCATACTTCAACACTTTCTCTCCACATCCAACTTGTAATAGAGTTATTTATTACAGGGCTGCACTGATGGTGGCAAAACTTAGCTCTTGGTGTTTTAGATAGAAAGAAAATATATTCCACTAGTGTCCGCCCTTGTTTAGGTTAAAACGTAATGCCTCCTCCCCCACCCCACCCCACCCCTATCCTCTTCTCTCGCTTGGAATTCAGGGCATTGAGTTTTCCAGTTGACCAATCATTGCTAAATTGCTCTTGGATCCGTAATGAAAGCCATTATTCTGCAGTATTGCCTGGCAGATTCCCTTTAAATTGTGAATTCAAATAATATATACAGTGCCCTAACTGAGCTATGATAATCCATGCATGGAGCCCACCAGGCTTCTCCATTCACTTCCATAGGGGGGAATTTTCCATGTGTGCAAAGGGATGTGCAGGCGGCATTGCCCCCTCCATGGAAGTGCATGGAAGAGAACTGCTTGTGTGGGAATTTGGAGCGGGTGTCTGAGCATGCCCAGGGCTCTGGATCCGGAGGCCCAGCTTTGAACCTGTCATGTTGGCTTCCAGTATGTTTTCAGGTTGAAGATGCCTTTTAAGGACAAGCAAAGACTTTAGCCATTGATGCCCTTCCCATTCAGCTCTTCCCCCTCCCCAAATTTATACCTGTGTCAAATTATATTACAATTACTTGTATGTTAACCATTCCTGTGTGCAGTTCTTGCTGTTGAAATGCCATCCCAAAGGAAGACTGTTAGACATAGACTTACAGGTTCCCCCCCCCCCCTTTTCCTTTTTTTTCAAAGAGGCAGGTCATGATCCATTTGTGGTTTAAGAATACTGTAAAGTCACCCTTTCAGTTATGCTACGTTGCTTTCTGTTTACTAAGATCAGTAAGATTCCTACCAATTTCCTCGCTTTTGGTCTGATGCAAGCAAGCTTTGTGTGTGTATATAGCTGTATAGAGAGTGTGTGTTCGAGTTCTCTTATGCAAGAAGAATTAAAAAAAACCCTCACCTGTTAAACATCATAGGTTTGACCTTGTCCCTTTCTTTCTTGACATCTCCTTGTATGTATCTCATTTTGTTGTTTCTCTTGCAAGGTTTGATCATAAACTGGAATTCTTCAGGTATAAATAAATAAAGTTTTTAGTGCAGGCCCCTGCAGCTTGTGAACCACCAATCCCAAATGCCGTTTGCCTAGCCATTTGTGGCCACTCCTTTATTACTTGCCAACCTTGTGTGCATGGTGTATGTTGGATTTGCAGTGCTGAGCAACCTGGGGGGTGGAGAAGGCTGGTGGGCAACTGCATGTATCTGCTGTGTGGTGTTTGGTTGGTCACACGCTGGATGGGCAGGCTTGCACTAAAAACCTGATTTGAAGTGTTTATTGGAACAAAACCTTTCTGAGTTGGAAGAGTCCGTGGAAAAGATCAGGTGTTTGTTCCAGGTGTCAAGGAGCCAGTTCACCCAAGGCTGCATGTTGGTAGAGCTGGAGAGGGCTGCTGAGCGGGAGACAGGGTGAGTGGCAAGGGAAAGCTCATGTTTTCCAAGGTGGCCAAATGCCTTGGACTATTATTGTTGTTGTTGTTATTATTATTATTATTATTATTTGAATTTGAATTTATATACCGCCCTATACCTGGAGGTCTCAGGGCGGTTGACAGAACAAAAATCTCTTGGACTTGTTCACATTTAGTGGGATTTTTCTCCAGGTCCATTTTAAACAGGAGGCCCTGCCTTCAGCTGCGTGACTAATTTGGTTTGTGTGTGAGAGAGATACATACCAATTCCAATATGGCAAGTTGGGATCTAAGTTTTAATCTTGCTTTGACACCTTCTAAATGTTCCATATTGGAGGTTGGATGTACATTTAACCTTGAGAGCGCCAATTTTTGAAACAAAACTTGGTCTTTTTGATCTTGCATAAATTAGGAATAATTAAATAGGACAATTATGTGCTCCAGACAGAATGTATTACCCCCAACGCCACAGAAAAACCCACACAATTTAGGCAGTGAGCACAAGCAGTGCATTGGATCTGGCTGGGTCCCAAACCAAACTGGTTAGATTACGGTTGACCTGGGATGTGTCTCTTGGTTGAGGCAGCCCTGGGTCACCTGGGGTTGGGTTGAGAGGGGTGGTGTGGTGGCTTGAAAGGTGACAGGAAATGTGCAGGAAGCCTGTGTAATCTTCCCCCACCCCCAGGGCCACATGTTTAATTTGATTTTAAAATTGTAATTAAACATTGCAAGGCCTCCAGATCAGATCAGGGCCTGGATTGGAGCAGGGCTGCTCTGAAGCACTGGATCAGGCCTCAAATTGGATTGGGGGAACAGTGTACAGCCCTAACATAGACCCATTACACCAGTGTCAGCAGCACCCAAGATTTGACACTGGCTGTTAACCAAACAACAACAAGAAGAAATTGAATTTTGGGCAATTGACCATTTTAAAGTTGTACACCTTTCTATTTCAACTCAAGTGAAGAGTGACAACTTTTATGTGCGCTGTGATTTCTGTGAACCCTGATTCTGAAGCAGCCTGGTATTTACCAGTAATCCAATGATAGGATTAAATAGAAACATTCATCAGGCCCTTGTCTTCAGTTTAAGAAGCTTCTGCGGAACTGAAACTCATGGAAATAAGTCTCCTGAAATCGTACTCAGTTGCTAACTTGTGCCAGTTGGCTGAAGTCCTGCACTATAATGGAATTTATGTTTGCAAGGCAGTGTCAGCGGGGATTTGGTGGACCAGATGCAGGCCAGTTGCCATGCAGGGGCTTGCTGTGTAGCAACCTTCCCCATCCTGGTACCCTCCAGAAGTTTGGGATTTCACCTCCCATCTCCCCTACCATTGGTCATTCTGGCTGGGGCTGATGAGAGGTCAACAGCATCTGGAGGGCAGCAGGTTGGGGAAAGTTGTGGGGAGGAAGTTGCCCGAACCATCCCACCTCACGGGCACTCAGTGAGATCATTACTGCATGATCCCTAGCATTCACTTGGCTGCCTGCATTTGGGGGGGGGGTCTTAAATCAAATCTTTCTGAAAACTTACCTCTTTCCTGTGGCATTCTCGGGAATGGTTGGAGACTCCTCTGCAGTGTGGTTGGTGGGGACGAGATAGCATCTCCTTTCCCTGCTCCCACCAGACACTATAAATTTTAAAACTAGCCCAATTGATTTGGGGCCAGATCCAGGTCAGGTGTTCCTTGGGTTGGCCTGATGTGGGGGGGTTGATGTGCACAGCTAACAAATGACCTTATCGCCTTTTAAATCTTAAATCTCTCAGAATTTCTGAACAACAGGTGCTTCCTGCTAGTAAATAGAGAGTAGCTGTTCTTGTTTTACAGGAGCAACTGAGCCTATGTGTGTCTTGCCAAAGGGCCCACTGAGTTTTTTACAGGTTTTTTACAAGGGGAGATGTACCTTGCCCAATATCACCACCGCAGTTTCCCTCACCATCTAAATTTCTTGGTACAAGGATATTGGAGCATTGGATGGAAGTTTGTATCCATGGCAACTCATTGATTTTTTTTATTTTTCTGTATAAATCTCCCAGTTGCAGAGTGACAGGCAGGTGAAATTAGAGGAGTGGAAGCAAATTTATCCCAAATGACCATGATGAGCCCAGGATGAAAGGTGGAGAAAGGGAAATGTGGGTAGCATCATTGATAAAAAGTTGGTAAAATGGCCAGGATCAAAAATTGGCAAATGGGTAACTCCTGAAGCAGAGCTTGAGCATGACCTTCCTTTCTGCAACACAGTGCAGTCTTCAACTAATTCTACCCTGTGGGCTGACTAATCAGGATTAACCTTTCCTCAGTCAAAGAAGTTTAAGCCTTTCTCAGTCTCAAATAAGTTTAAGCCTTTCTCAGTCTCAAATAGGGAGCACAATCCCCACTGAAATAGAGGGAGAGCTGTGCTTTTTGCATAGCTCATTGATTTCCATGTAGGCTGGGTAGGAGAAGATCCCCTCTGGTTTGCATCCTAGATGGCCGCTATTGTCTCTCAAACAGGAGCAAAACATCTCCAAAGTATTGCCTACAGTGCCTGCAGTGTCCACATTGACACACAATGCTAAACCAAATAATGGCTTAGAGTAAACTCGGCTCCTTCCCAGTGCTTTTGCTCCTGCCCTGCCCTGAGTTAAGCTGTGTTTTGGCTTAGTGTGGCATCCTAGCCCAGGCTTGTAATTTAGTGTGTCCAAACAAGCCACAAGCTGTGAACCATACAACAAATCGTGGTAACAACTCGCAAGTGAAACCATGAGCCTGGGTTTGAACAGCACGCTAAGCCCAACCATTGCTTGGTATGGAACAGCTGGAGAAGGAGGAGCATCAACGTAGTGGCAACCTCTCTAGGAGGTTTGGCTTAGCTTTCCTTGTGATCTGGTCTGGTACGTTAGCAGCAGACAGGCCTAGACTTGCTGAGCTTCAGTCAGATTTGCATCATCTAGCAGGGCCAAATACTGTGGAAGTCTTTATAGGAAACTGCTGCAGTCAGAGCAGCCAATATTGGGGCTAGATCAACTCATGTCCTATGTAAAATAATAATAATAAGCATCCTACTCTGTTCACTGTTCTCTGGGCCCTTCTGTCTTTTAAGTATTGAAGAGCTTTCTAAAGATGAGAATTCTGACACATGTTCAGAATTTAAAAGGTACCATCAGTGAATGAGCTTATCCCTGCTCTATTTGGCTTGAGCCTAGGTAAAAATTTGGAACTGAGTGTTTTAGGGAGCTCTGTGCAAATTTTATATCTGGCTTGTGAGTGAAAACATTTGGCCCCCAATGCTTTTGCTTCCAGCAGGTGTCTAGTTTCTCCTGCCTGTAAAGTGGGAACTAGGCCTAATTTTAACTGCAGGACAGGATGAAAGCATTTGCTGTCTGTTTCATCCAGTAATGTTTCTGACTCTTCCGAAGACTGTTGGGCAGCTTTCTGGCAACTGTTCATAATTTCTTGTTGGGGAGTTCCTGTCCCTGCATCAAGACTGTAGCAAGGTCATTTGGAAATCAGCAGAGGAATTCTCTATTTCTTTAGAGTCACTGTCTTCCAATACCCGTCAAGAGGCATTGACCAGTGGCAGGATTATTTCTGTGTTTCAAACAGAATTGCACTTAGGGGAATAGTACAGTTTCCTGCACAACTATTTTCTGGGTCACTTCCATCCAAAGCATGGGTCGGCATACTAAGGCCCGTGGGCCGGATCAGGCTCAATTGCCTTCTAAATCCGGTCTCCGG
This sequence comes from Podarcis raffonei, assembly GCF_027172205.1. Lineage (NCBI taxonomy): Eukaryota > Metazoa > Chordata > Lepidosauria > Squamata > Lacertidae > Podarcis > Podarcis raffonei. The sequence continues at coordinate 1,087,198 of NC_070603.1, forward strand.
GTGGTCTGGGAATCGCCGCATGGATCGCCAGCGTGCAGATTGCCAGCGTGTGCGTTCTTTCCCCCTCTCTCTCCCTCACACGGTGGCGGCGGCTCCTCCTCTCTCCCTCCTCCTGGCTTCTCCCCCCCTGCCTAGAGGAGGAAGGGGGCTGGGCTTTGTTGGTGCCAGCCCCTCTCTAGAGCCCTTTCACACGCCCCTCATCGTAGCTCCGCCACCACCAGCAACCAGCTTGCAAGACAGAGGAGCCGCAGTTCGCTAAGCGCCTCTCTCGAGCAACCACCATCCTGGAACAGATGGCCAAGCATGCAAAAGGAAGGGAGATAGTAGTAATGGGGGACTTCAATTACCCGGATATTTGTTGGATGTCAAACTCAGCCAAGAGCATAAGGTCAAACAGATTCCTCACTGGCCTTGCAGACAACTTCATTGTCCAGAAAGTGGGAGAAGCAACAAGAGGAACAGCCATTTTAGATCTGGTCCTAACCAATGTTGATGACCTGGTTAGTGGGGTAGAAGTGGAAGGATCATTAGGCGCGAGTGATCATGCTCTTCTGAAGTTTACTATACAGCGGAAAGGAGCAGCCAAGCATACTAGGACTCAATTTCTCGACTTTAAGAAAGCCGACTTCATAAAACTTAGGGAAGTGCTGGGTGAGATCCCATGGACAGTAATACTAAAAGGAAAGGGAGTTCATGATGGCTGGGAGTTTGTTAAGAGGGAGATAGTAAAAGCACAACTTCAGGCAATACCAATGAGACGGAAACATGGAAGGTGCCTAAAGAAGCCAGGGTGGCTATCTAAAGAACTTTTAACTGAGTTAAGATTAAAAAAGGATGTGTACAAAAAATGGAAAAGGGGGGAAACCACCAAAGAGGAATTCAAACAAATAGCCAGCACGTGTAGACACAAAGTCAGAAAAGCTAAAGCACAGAATGAACTCAGGCTTGCTAGAGAGGTTAAAAGCAACAAAAAAGGCTTTTATGGGTATGTTCGTAGCAAAAGGAAGAACAAAGAAACAGTGGGGTCACTCAGAGGAGAAGATGGTGAAATGCAAACAGGGGAGACAGAAAGGGCTGAACTCCTCAATGCCTTCTTTGCCTCAGTCTTCTCCGATAAAGAAAACAATGCCCAACCTGAAGAATTTGGAGCAAATGATTCAGCAGAGGAAACACAGCCCAGAATAACTAAGGAGATAGTACAAGAATACTTGGCTAGTTTAGATGTATTCAAGTCTCCAGGGCCAGATGAACTGCATCCAAGAGTATTAAAAGAACTGGCAGGTGTGATCTCAGAACCACTGGCAGTCATCTTTGAGAATTCCTGGAGAACAGGCGAAGTCCCGGCAGACTGGAGGAGGGCAAATGTTGTCCCTATTTTCAAAAAGGGGAAAAGAGAGGACCCAAATAATTACCGCCCAGTCAGTCTGACATCAATACCAGGGAAGATTCTGGAGCAGATCATTAAGCAAACAGTCTGTGAGCACCTAGAAAGGAATGCTGTGATCACCAATAGTCAGCATGGATTTCTGAAAAATAAGTCATGTCAGACTAACCTGATCTCGTTTTTTGACAGAATTACAAGCCTGGTAGATGAAGGGAACGCAGTGGATGTAGCCTACCTTGATTTCAGCAAGGCATTTGACAAGGTGCCCCATGATATTCTTGTAAAGAAGCTGGTAAAATGCGGTCTTGACTATGCTACCACTCAGTGGATTTGTAACTGGCTGACTGACCGAACCCAAAGGGTGCTCATCAATGGTTCCTCTTCATCCTGGAGAAGAGTGACTAGTGGGGTGCCACAGGGTTCTGTCTTGGGCCCGGTCTTATTCAACATCTTTATCAACGACTTGGATGATGGAGTCAAGGGCATCCTGATCAAATTTGCAGATGACACCAAACTGGGAGGGGTGGCTAACACCCCAGAGGACAGGATCACACTTCAAAACGACCTTGACAGATTAGAGAACTGGGCCAAAACAAACAAGATGAATTTTAACAGGGAGAAATGTAAAGTATTGCACTTGGGCAAAAAAAATGAGAGGCACAAATACAAGATGGGTGACACCTGGCTTGAGAGCAGTACATGTGAAAAGGATCTAGGAGTCTTGGTTGACCACAAACTTGACATGAGCCAACAGTGTGACGCGGCAGCTTAAAAAGCCAATGCAATTCTGGGCTGCATCAATAGGAGTATAGCATCTAGATCAAGGGAAGTAATAGTGCCACTGTATTCTGCTCTGGTCAGACCTCACCTGGAGTACTGTGTCCAGTTCTGGGCACCACAGTTCAAGAAGGACACTGACAAACTGGAACGTGTCCAGAGGAGGGCTACCAAAATGGTCAAAGGCCTGGAAACGATGCCTTATGAGGAACGGCTAAGGGAGCTGGGCATGTTTAGCCTGGAGAAGAGGAGGTTAAGGGGTGATATGATAGCCATGTTCAAATATATAAAAGGATGTCACATAGAGGAGGGAGAAAGGTTGTTTTCTGCTGCTCCAGAGAAGCGGACACGGAGCAATGGATCCAAACTACAAGAAAGAAGATTCCACCTAAACATTAGGAAGAACTTCCTGACAGTAAGAGCTGTTCGACAGTGGAATTTGCTGCCAAGGAGTGTGGTGGAGTCTCCTTCTTTGGAGGTCTTTAAGCAGAGGCTTGACAACCATATGTCAGCAGTGCTCTGATGGTGTTTCCTGCTTGGCAGGGGGTTGGACTCGATGGCCCTTGTGGTCTCTTCCAACTCTATAATTCTATGATTCTATCTAAAGCAGCCCCTCTCCGGAGCCCTTTCATGCACTGCTCATCCCGCCGCCGCCAGCCTCTGCCGCTCGCAAGACACAGGAGCGGTGGTTGGCTGAGCGCCCTCTCAAGTGGCCATTTAAAGCAGCCCCTCTCCGGAGCCCTTTCGTGTACTGCTCATCATCCCTCGTTCTCCCCCCCCAAAAAAAATAGTCTGGCCCCCCACAAGGTCTGAGGGACAGTGGACCAGCCCCTGCTGAAAATGTTTGAGGCCCCCTGATCCAAAGGGTTCTCCGAATCCACACTGAAAAAGGCTAGAAGATATAGAACCACCACCTGGGAGTTCTTACAGGATTGTGACCTCTGTCCACACGATTACGGTGAAACATCGTTTGTGCTTTCATTTTCCTTATGATGATGTATAAAAGGGCTGTGCTTTGAGAAAATGGCAAACTCTGAGTGTAAGATTCATCCTGGAACTCTGGATTTCATTTTAGTTGTACTAAAGTACTGGGGCTTTCTTAGTTCATGTAGATTTAGGCTGGGAGATGTAACAGCAGTAAATGATAGGTGTTAGGTCAAAGGAGAAGGGGTGGTAGCTCAGTAGCAGAACACAGGTTTTCCATATGCATCACAGATTTTATCTGTGATACCTCTGAATTTTTATTTTTTTATGGATCGAAGAGCAAATAATGTAAAAGTGGGTTGGAACAGGTGTAGAGAACTGTTGAACTACAACTCCCATCAGTCCAGCCATCATGGTCAATGACCAAGGATGATGGGAATTGTTATTCAACAACATCTGATGGGCCAAAGGTTCCCCATACCTGGGCCAGAATCTAGTCCCTAGAGGAGGGGTGGGGGACCTACAGAGCCCATTATCCCTGGCCATTGGCCTTGCTGGAGTCCAGCCATATCTGGAGGGCCACAGGTTCCCAATACCTGTGCTAGATGGATAAATAGTCTTACCTGAAATAAGGCCTGATATGTTCCCTGGTATGTTCCCTGATATGTGACCGTGTTGCAAGCACCACTCTCAGTCTTTACAATTGTTTGCTTGGTTTCTTCTAATCCAGTGTTTTCTGGCTGCTTGACTTCACAGCCTTCACGGATTTCCCCTGCACTTGTCTGTGTGCAACATGCAAAGTAGAGTTGCCAACTGATTGGGGGGAAACTGGCCTGGCCTGCTTTTAAGCCTCTAACAACCTCTTGACCTGCAGAAATATACAGGTGAGGCTATTCAGAGCATGGAAATGAGCTATGTGCCATCCTGCTAATATCAGCACATCATGCTGCCATTAAGGCCTCTTGAGGGCAGTTACTGGTAACAAGGTTGGTAAGCTCAGCAGCAAGGCTTCCAAGTGGGAGGAAGATTAAGATGGTGAGCTTTAATTTTAAAGGAGTCTGCCTGAGAGAGAGAAGGCAGAGTCTCTTAAAGACTTACATATCTTTAGAAGACAAGCCAATGTTTAGGTGATACGTTAAAAGGCTATATATACAATCTGTGTTTCTGCCAGGCTACGAGAGACAAATTGAACTAGCTTTCTGGGAGAACAGTAATTAAACACAAATGAAAAATACTCTCCTTGCTCAAGCTAACTCCCAGAAAACAATCTTTAAAGAATGGAAAGAGCTGCTTTAGAAGAGCAATATGATTTCACATGGTTTTGTGGCAAATAGGTTGGTGGCTGGCCTAAGGCAGAAATTCCCAAACGCTTTTCTCCCGAGCAGACTTTTAGTGCATCTTAAAATAATCCAAGTCTCCTGTGAGCCCAAAGTCTCCCCTCACAGAGAAGGCAGCCATTTGTGGCTCTAAGTAATGGGCTGCTCCTGCTCTGATTCCTACCAGTTGGTGTCTTAGCTGGGAGAAGGCAACTGTGCTGTGGCTCCGCAGTGGGCGTCCATCCCCTCAGCGACTCCTGAAGTGGAGAAAAGCAGCAGGACGAGCAGTTCTCCAAGGGAGTTCCCCATTCCGTCTGCTTTCAGGTGGTTAAAGGGTGGGGGTGGGGGTGATCCCGTCGCTCTGGGCAAATCTAGCTCATCCATCAGTGTTGACACAGCCTAAAAGAGCAGTCCTTTGGGGAGTGTAAGAAATGAATGTTCCCCCAAACAATTTCAATAAAAGAAAAAAGTGTTCCAGGTATCAGAAGTCACCACCCCAAGGAAACATTTTGGATTTTTTCACAACAGTAGCTTTTTCAAGAGCAGCTGGGATAAGCTCCCTTTAGCAAATTGTATCCCCATCTCAAGTTACTTTTGGTTAGGCAAGATATTAGAACCTTGTTTTCTTGAAAAAAACCTTCAAATTTCTTGAAAACTGTTCCACAAAACCCAGTAACTTCTGGCTTTTGGTGTCTGAAAAAGTGTGCATGCACGCGAAAGCTTATACCCAGAACAAACTTAGTTGGTCTCTAAGGTGCTACTGGACAATTTTTTAATTTTTTTATATTCTGGCTTTCAGTCTGTTTTAGGTCATAGGCATTGATATCAATCATAATAGGATAATCATAACCCCAAAGGTTAACATTTACCCAAAGGTGAAATGTCATCTGCATTTTTAAAGCTGTATTTAGGCAAAACACAACAACCAGCTAGAATCTGAAGAACAGAAAATAAAATAAAAGTTAGAACTCGAATAATGGAGGCTGTGCTTGATTCACTGCCTTCTGGCTTACTGCCACCTTGTGCAGGATTCATGGCTCATAAGTACAGCAGGGAAGGAAGGCATCAGTGTGTTGCTATCACAGCCACAGACCTTTTGCTCTCAGGAAAACAGTCCATTTGTTCCACGTGAAGGGCACTTGGGTTCAAATCTCTGCCATGAACTTCCTGGATGATTTCTCAGCCACAAAACCCATTCTTAAATATGCAATAGAGAGACAATAATGCTCGCCTACCTCAGAGAGCTGTGACAACTGGGGATGGATGGCTGTGTCAATTTCAGTTCCCTCAGTATGTCATTTTTGCTAATTTTAAATACAGTTCATATTTCTGCAGCAATTCACTTTTTAAAAAGTTCATGAAAATGTACAGTGGTACCTTGGTTTACGAACTTAAGCCGTTCTGGAAGTCCGTTCTTAAACCGAAACCATTCTTAAACCAAGGCATGCTTTCCCTAATGAGGCCTCCCGCAGCCAGTGCCCTTGCACTGTTCAGATTCTGTTTACCTCGGATTAGTCCGAGGTAAAGTTTGCAAACCAGGACACTACTTCCAGTTTTGTGGAGTTCGTAAACTGAATAGTTTGTAAACAGGGCTGTTCTTAAACCAAGGCACCACTGTACCAGCATTTCAGTAAGTTTCTCCTAATAAATACATGTTTATATGCAGTTTTGACTAATGTGCACATTTTGTGAGCAATTTCCCCTAATATACAATGCATTCTTGTAAGTTATTTTCACCATTATATTATTATTTATTAAATTTCTATACTGCCCTTCATCTTAGGATCATATATCTTCATTTTTATGCCCACTTTTTGCAAACATTGGAGAACTGCATCACACAAATTGGATGTGCGAAATTCAAAGGATGCAGTTTGCATATTGATTCAGAAAACTTGAATTTAATAGATTCACCTTTAAATGCAAGCTGAACTGAATTTATTCCCCATCCTTAGTGGCAATGTAATGTAAGCAAATCACCTTCAAAACTCTAAAGTAAATGCTGCCTGATGTTCTTGAGTTTCTTATTATAGGATCTTTCCTATATAATGAGATGTAAAATAAGTTTTTAGACTAACACAACAAGAAGGATCCAAACAGCCACTTTAGGTGCATCCAAGATCTTGGCTGCATTCTGTGGCATATTGAAAATTCCTTTCCTGATTTACCTCATTTAAATTTTACTGCAGTTATCGTTCATTTCATTTTACACCATTCAGTCTGTCTTGGCAACACTAAGGATATGACATCCCCCCACCCCAATACTCTTTAAAACCTCATACATCTGAAAAGAAAATTATTTTGTTTGTAAGGTCACATCCATTCTTGAGAAATAGCTTTTGCTTCTTTGAGGTTTCAATAATCTTTGTTATGAAACTCACTGAGACATGGGTTGGAATACTAAGGCCCGTGGGCTGGATCAGGCCCAATTGCCTTCTAAATCCGGCCCGCGGATGGTTTGGGAATTGCCGTGTGGATTGCCAGCGCGTGGATCACCACACGCATGTTCTTTCCCTCTCCCTCCCTCCCCCTCTCCCTCACAGGGTGGCAGCGGTGGTGCCTCCTCCCTCCCTCCTCCTGGCTTCTCCTCGCCCTGCCTAGAGGAAGAAGGGGGCCGGGCTTTGTTGGTGCCAGCCCCTCTCCGGAGCCCTTTCGTGCACCGCTCATCATCCTTTGTTCATCCCCCCCACAAGCTCTGAGGAACAGTGGACCGGTCCCCTGCTGAAAAAGTTTGAGGACCCTGGCGAGGGATGGATGCTAGACACCTTCCAGCTCAGTGCAGGGCTGCTTCTTTGGTGGGGGGGGGGTTGTATGTGTGTGAAATGGAATGTCTTTCTCAGTTCACCCTTTATTAGCTCAAATTTAAAGATAGCTCTGGTGCTTCATTGGAGACTTGTCCATTAGGGCAAATAGGGGTACTGCCCAACCAACCCCAATCTGCCCTCAGTCAGCTCCTGCCTGCCTGCCCTCTTCCAAGGGCAGTACCCTTTATCCTCCTTTGTCCTCTGAGACTGAGTTGATATTGTAGAACTCAGCAGGGAGAAGGATGGAGATGTTGCGCATGTGTGTGATCATGCATCTGGCATGTATTGTGTGCACGATGTTGTATTGTTGAGAGGAGGCAGAGCGTGGAGCCCAGTGCAACACAACTTCTCTTAAACTCAGGAGGAGCCAGCCATTGAAGCAACGCTCTGCTTCATGCTCAGCCTCCTCCACCCCTTCCCAACAGATATTGGGGGCCCCAAAGACACCTCGTCCCCATAGAGTTGGTGCCCCTAGTTGGCGCCCCTATGGAGCTCTGGATGTGTCCTGTGCTGTGTGGCATAGTCACGACCGTACACATTTCTGGAACCACCACCCGCAGCTCTGGAATTAATGTTAAATGATAGCTATATTGGATGGCGTTCAATGAATGCAGATGTCCACATTTCTGGGATGTATGCCCACCTTTTCACAAATGTGTGCGAGCCAAGGTCTTGCTCTTCACCAACTGAGAGTTTTCTTTCCTAATGGCTTGTGACCAGCCACAGTCCAGTGATTGATCTCTCTGGATGTGACAGTCTGTTCCTTGGGGGGTGGGGGCTTGGATGAAAACCAGAAGAAATTCTGTAAATGATCTTTCCAGGGAAGTGAAGGCTGCAGATCTGATGTGGTCAGAAAGTGTTATGGTGGCTGTCAACCAAACGACTTTCAAGGGCTTTCTGTGATCTCTGCACTGCAGAGCCCACAGCTCAGCAAAGCTGGACTGCGGCCCTGGGAAGAAGGCCAGAAAACAGCTGAGAGGAAGTGATGTCATATCGATCCAGCAAGCTGGAAAGGGAGGAGTGGGCGGGCTTGTGCAATGAACCCCAATTTGTTTTTGTTTTGCTGCTTGCTCTGGGTACAAATTTTAATCAGAGTGGGCGTGACTCTCCATTACCCCAAACAGAAGTTGCTGCAGAAACTTGGAACTGTTGGGTTTTGTTTTGGCTTCAGCCTGTTTTCCAAAATTGTTACCCTGATAAACACCATGGAAGTTTTTTGTTTTGATTCCCAGAGCACAGGAGAGCCCCCAAAGTAAATTAAAATTTTCCATTTCAATTTATTTCTTAGAAGATGAGTCCATCTGGGCTATAGAAGAATATACATGTTACACAAGTCGAGGAGAAACTAATGAGGAATTTGATAAAACAAACACCAATTAAAATAATTTTGGCAACCCACCTTACCCTAAAATGCCCCTTCCCGGCATAGAGCCTCCCTAATTTTCTTTACAATAAAAATTAGCAGCCATCACCAGTAATAGCCTTATTTCCCAACTGTTAATATCAATCTGTTCAAGAGGGTGACTTGGGTTCTTATCCTGGAGAAACCAGAAAAAATACTTCTCTGGAGCTCTCATATGGGAGTGTGGGCAGTAGAGTTGAAGCTGACAGACATCAGCTGGGGATCCCTGCCCACCTGCCCACCTGCCTTTCTCATAGGTACTGCTATTATATTGTCCCACAAAAGAGTTTGAAGCCTAGGAGCTGTAAAGGCCCTTCTGTGATGTAGGATTATTTTAAGATCAAAGAGTCTGAAGTCAAGATCTTTATATTTATGGAAGTTTCAAATAATTACAAAAATAAGAAAAAAAAATAATAAAACAAAAAATACAAAATACTGAAAAATAAAACAATTAAAAACAAATCAATCCTCCCATTGCTTATCTTTCATTGGCTTATTTCCCTGACTTCCTCACACCTCCCTTTTTTGTATTCTAGGTCAATTATCCATTTCAGCAAATCCTTTCCCTCTTTTCAAATTATTGTCCTGTAAATTTATCTTGAAACTAATATAATTTTACTTTCCCTCCTTTCACGAATTAACAGTCTATTTTTCCTAAGTCTTTATAGCATATCTGCTAAAGTCACATAGATTTATTTCAACATCCTTCTAACATTCATTAATTTTACAATGTTTGTGTAGATAGTCTTTGAATTTCTTCCAATCTTCCTCCACCGACTCTTCTCCCTGGTCTCGGATTCTGCCAGTCATTTCCGCCAGTTCCATGTAGTCCATCACCTTCATCTGCCATTCTTCCAGGGTGGGTAGATCTTGTGTCTTCCAATACTTTGCGATGAGTATTCTTGCTGCTGTTGTAGCATACATAAAGAAAGTTCTATCCTTCTTTAGCACCAATTGGCCGACCATGCCCAGGAGAAATGCCTCTGGTTTCTTCAGAAAGGTATATTTAAATACCTTTTTCATTTCGTTATATATCATCTCCCAGAAAGCCTTAATCCTTGGGCATGTCCACCAAAGGTGAAAGAATGTACCTTCAATCTCTTTACATTTCCAACATTTATTATCGGGCAAATGATAAATTTTCGCAAGCTTGACTGGTGTCATGTACCACCTGTATATCATTTTCATTATATTCTCTCTTAAGGCATTACATGCCGTGAACTTCATACCTGTGGTCCATAACTGTTCCCAGTCAGCCATCATAATGTTGTGTCCAATATCTTGTGCCCATTTAATCATAGCAGATTTCACCATTTCATCCTGAGTATTCCATTTCAACAGCAAGTTATACATTCTTGACAAGTTCTTAATTTTAGGATCTAACAGTTGTGTTTCCAATTTTGATTTTTCCACCTGGAAGCCAATTTTTTTGTCCAAATTATATGCCTCCATTATCTGATAATAATGAAGCCAATCTCGCACTCTATTTTTTAATTTTTCAAAACTCTGCAATTTTAATCTGTCTCCCTCTTGTTCCAAGATTTCCCAATATTTCGGCCATTTGGCCTCCATATTGAGCTTTTTCTGAGCCTTCGCTTCCATTGGTGACACCCACCTTGGGGTTTTATTTTCAAGCAAGTCCTTATATCTTATCCAAACATTAAACAGTGCTTTTCTGACAATATGGTTTTTAAACGCTTTATGTGCTTTGACCTTATCATACCACAGATATGCATGCCACCCAAAGACATTGTTAAAACCTTCTAAATCCAGCATGTCAGTGTTCTCAAGAAGCATCCATTCTCTTAGCCAGCAAAAAGCGGCTGATTCATAATAAAGTTTTAAGTCTGGCGGGGCAAATCCACCTCTTTCTTTAGCATCAGTTAATATCTTGAATTTTATTCGAGGTTTCTTGCCCTGCCAGACAAATCTAGAGATATCTCTCTGCCACTTCTTGAAACACTCCGTTTTATCTAATATTTGCAATGTTTGAAACAAAAACATCCTTGGCAATACATTCATCTTTATCGCAGCAATTCGGCCTAGCAATGATAACTTCAGGTTTGACCATATTTCTAGATCCTTTTTCACTTCCGTCCAACATTTTTCATAGTTATCCTTAAACAAATTCACATTCTTAGCAGTCATGTTAACCCCTAGGTATTTCACTTTCTTAACCAGTGTTAATCCTGTCTCCTTCTGAAACCTTTCTCTCTCTGTCACTGTTAAATTTTTCTCAAAAACTTTAGTTTTCATCTTATTCAACTTAAATCCCGCTACTTGTCCAAATTCTTGGATCAGTTTCAGTACTCTTTTGGTACTAGATTCTGGATCCTGTAATGTCAATACCAAATCATCAGCAAATGCTTTCAGTTTGTACTGTTTAGCTCCAACTTGTATACCTTTAACTGTTTGGTCCCTCCTAATCATGTTTAAGAGAACTTCCAGGACCGATATAAAAAGCAATGGAGAGATTGGGCAACCTTGTCGTGTTCCTTTCTCTATCTTAAATTCTTCCGTCACTACATTGTTCACAATTAATTTAGCCTTTTGTTCTGAATAAATTGCACCTATACCATTTTCAAAACCTTGACCAACCCCCATCCCCTGTAGATTTTTCTTCATAAAACTCCAAGAAATATTGTCAAAGGCTTTCTCCGTGTCCACAAATATCAAAACTGCTTTAGTATTAATATTCACTTGTAACTTTTCTAAAATGTTAATTATATTCCTCGTGTTGTCAGACAAGTGTCTGCCCGGGAGAAAACCGGCTTGGTCTTTATGAATTTCTTCTACTAATACCTTTTTTAATCTTTTAGCCAAAATATCTGCAAAAATTTTGTAATCCACATTAAGCAAAGATATGGGGCGGTAGTTCTTAAGCTGTGTCTTCTCAGACTCTGTTTTCGGTATAAGTGTAATATAAGCTTCCTTCCACGACTCTGGCGCCCTTTTCCCTTCCAATATTCCATTACAAACTTCTTTTAGTGGCTGTATTATCCATTCTTTCAGGGATCTATAGTATCTTGAAGTCAGTCCATCTGGTCCTGGAGATTTGCCCAGTTGCATATTCTGGATGGCCCCTTCTATCTCTTGCTCCGTTATTTTATAGTTCAACATTAGCTTATTTTCTTGAGAGATTTTTTGTAATCCATTTGTTTTCAAAAAACAATCAATGTCCATTTGTTTCTGAGTTTCCTGTGTATATAATTGTTTAAAATACCTCTGAAAACACTTTCTAATCTCCACTGGATTCTGTATATTTTTTCCTTCTACTTCCAAATTTGTGATAGTGTTAAGTTTTTGTCTTTTTTTCATTTGCCAAGCCAGCAGTTTTCCACATTTATTTGGCGATTCAAATGTCTTTTGTCTCATCTGTTTAATTTTCCATTCTATTTCCTGGTTCATCATTTTCATATATTGTACTTGGTATAACTTTATCTCTTTCAAAATCTCCTGTGACTTTGGTTTCACTCTCAGTTTCTTCTCTCCTTCCTTTATTTTCTCCAATATTTTATCTTTTTTCTCCTTTTGAGCTCTCTTTTGAATCGCATTCTGTTGTATCAAAAACCCTCTCATAACCGCTTTACTTGCGTCCCAGAAGAGTCTGAAGTCAAGATCTTGAGGCCCTTCTTCACATGTCCAGACGGTGGCAACACGAGAACGGGCCTTTTCTGTAGTGGCTTCCTGCTTGTGAAAAGCTTTCTACAGGGAGGCTCACCTGAAACCTTCATTACACTGAGGGGCGATTCGGCAACCCATGAAGACTAACCCAGAACTAGAAGAATCATTCCAAAAGGCAAAAGCATGACAAAGTTTATTTTTTTGTGTGCAATCCCACTACCAAACACACACACAAGAACCTCTGCTCACTTGATTTTAGGTCCCACGAAAGTGGTGGTGGTGGGTGTCCAACCCAGACTTACCTGACTCCTTTGTTTAAAAATGAACTTGGCCTGCAAAAACCTTAGACTTAATTAATAGAAATTCCACACTGATGAACTGTTTCCCGTACCGTGTGTTGGGTCGGCCCTATCATTACATCAAGTAGGGCGGCCATCTGAAGTAGGAAATGCAGCTGGGAGGAGAATGGTAGCAAGGTGGTAGAGGAGAGAGCTCTGTGTGCCACACACAACCCCCTCCTGTGCCCCCTAAGGTAGTCGTCTGCTCTCTAGTGCAGCAGAGGATGCTGTTCCATTGCCGGAGTGGAAAGAAGACTCAGCAGCCAGTTCAACCAGAATCTGTACCATGAATGAGGGAGATGCCAGCTTGTCCTTTGCAAAATGCATCGAGCCATCCCTAATACTGTGGCGCCAAGAATTTATTTATTTTTGACCACTCCAGACACCCTGGACCCACCGGTTTGTGACAACTACACACATGGAAGGTTCTTGAGAGGGTCATGGTGGGACAGTTGCAAGCACTCTTGGATGGAACCAATTATTTTGACCCATTTCAGTCCAGGTTCAGTCCTGCCTATTAAACTGAATCAGCTTTGTTCTCCCTTTATTTAAAGGTGATTGAGACTCTGCTACTCTTATTTGATCTCTCAGCGGCTTTTGATACCATTAACCATGGTATCATCCTGCTACCTGACACTTTAAAGCAAAACAAAACTAGAGAGGAGGAATGAGCAAGTCTGTCTGTCTGTCTGTCTGTCTGTCTGTCTGTCTCTCTCTCTCTCTCTCTCTCTCACACACACACACAAAGAGAGACAGAAAGACACACTTAAATTCAGTTCTCCACATTTCCATGTAAGTTTGCGATTAAAAACAAACTCCTGGTGAAAATTTTGCTGTGAAGTGCTCCTAATCTATACATTTTTGTAAAGCAACATCCCCTAACCTCATGCACATTTTGGTATGCTATTTTCACTATTATATTCATTTATATACCTACATTAGCCCAGTATATGCATTGTCTGTACATATAACTCGGCTGGAGAACTGCATTGCAAAATTCAGAGAAGTGTGAATTCTGAAGGCTGGCTGCTTTTTGATCTTTGTGTTCTTTCGAAAGGTGTGTGTCACATTGTGCTTCCTTTACATGTGCCTTGAATTGAATCCTCCCCCCTCCCCCCTCCCTGTCAGAGATGGGGACGGTTGCATCGGAGGCGTAACATTCTTTCCTGCTGTCATAGACCTCTGCTCAATAGCCGCCCCACAAAATGAAAGCCTTTCTTCAGTTTATTGAGGTTGGGTTTGGGGCGGCGGCAGAGGGAGTTTATTTTTGCTCCTCTTCTTTCTGCTTTGCACTGCAGCAGCTGTTGTGATGCTGCCATTTAACCCAATTCACAGGCGTTTGCAAACCTCTGGAAACTGTTCGCAGCTCGCTGGCCCTGTCAGCACAACCACCCAGTAACCTCCCTCCAAATGTGTTGTTAGTTAATGGAGCCATCTTGGGAGCTTAAATGAACAACATTAAGATGTACTTAGGGGTTATTATTTCTTTAACTGTCGGTCAGCAGAGCCATCACCGGTGGAGGGGATTTATGACATCCAATTAATCCCTTTTGAGTTCAGATTCGGAGACAGGAGCAATCAAAACTGAGGCTGAGTATAGAACAGAATGTATTAGACTGGTATAAAAGGAAAAGGAAACAAGCACATTTGTAAAAACATCTCTCTTTTTGAAGAAGTGCAGAGCAAGGAGGAAAGGGCTGCCAATGGGCAGGAAACAGACATGCGTCACCTGACTTTCTTAACATCAAGATAAGGGATTCAAAAATTGAATAAATGAATTTATGTGCAACCACAGTTGCGAGAATGTTATTTGCCCCAAATTGGAAAGTTGAAGGAATCCCGATGAAAGAAGAATGGATACAAAAACTTATGGACTATGCAGAAATGGTGAAACTTACTGGAAGAATAAGAATTCAGGATAACAAACTTTTTATAAAGGAATGGAAATGGTATATTGAATATTTACAAACAAATTGCAAACAGATAAAAACATTGGCAGGGCTATTGTAATAACCTGCAGTTTTCAAAATATAGATATATGAAAATAGATGAATAAAAGAATGATTTAATGTAATTTAATATATGCAGGGAATGATGATAAAAAAATTAACGAACCGCAGAAAAAGGAGGAAGGAAGCCAAGTTTTGAAATGTTTGCTTTACTGTTAAACTACTATTGAAATGTATATAAATGAAAATCATAAATAAAAGTATTTTTTTAAAGTTGAATAAATGAAGGGGATTGGTAGGTGGGGTTCCTGCTACTCAAGACTCTCTTTGCCTGGAGAGCCATTTGATCTAGTGCCAGCCCTGAGGGTGGATCTCAACCATGGTACTAGGCACCCTCCTAAGACAACCACCAAAAGATCCATTGTGAGATCAAATTGTGAGATAAAGAGCTCATTATCTGAGTGTGGAACCTTATGCGCTCAAAACTCCACCATCTGCATGCATAAGGCAGGTATCAGCAGGTTGGGGATATCTTGGGGGAGGAAAACAGCCCCAAAGAGCCCAATGCGTGAGGATGATGCTGTGAAACGGGCAGAGAATGCTGGAGAAATAGAATGGAGGCTCCTGGCAGGAGACATGGCTGGCCAGGACTCCAAAGAAGAGGATTCCACACAACCACCTCTTGCTACAGGTCCTGCTTGCATTCTAGAGGGTTCATTTTTAAATTCTTTATTTCACAACATTTATATACCACTTCATTGTGATAAAAGCCCAAAACACCACACCTTCCCATATTTTTTTTAAAAAACAAAATGTTTCTAAGATTGTAAATTCTTTTTCTTCTTCTATTTTTTCTCTTGATTTTCACAAAATTATAAACAAACATAAATCATAACCTTAATAACATTATATTTATTAACATTGTTAAGAGACTTCCTCGCTTCCCCTTGGTTGAATTTCAATGTATATCCTTTTAACGGTTTTCCAAATCAGAGTTCTTATAAACTTAACTTAATCGTTTAACATCCTTATATCTTTTCATTTTGAAATTAAACATATTAATTCAACACTTAACTTATATAAAATTCTAAGCCAATCTAATACCTGCAAGCTGTTTCCAATTAATTTAACTTAACAAATTTAACTAATCATTAAATAAGCTTGTAAATTCTTGTCAGCTCCCTTCTTTCACTGACAGGGAATGAGAAGGCAGGCCGGGAGAGAGAAGAGGCAAGCGTGGGATGCAGAGGGAAGCAGCAGGGAGGAGCCGGAACTGGATCTCTGGACACAGGGAGAAGGAGAGGGCAGCTTGTCAGCTCGGACAGGGACACAGGCACAGGGGTGCAGGGAGCGCCCTCTCCAAAATCTCGCAGACTCACGAGAGTGTCCGAGAAGCGCAAACAGGACAGGAAGAGAAGGTGGGGGTTTTCCTGTCGGGGGAAAAGGGGGCAACTGTGCTTTCTGAGGATGACAGAGATTAGTGGAGCTCCGAATGGGACCTTTTGATTTGACTAAGAAATCTGGAATCATTAAGTGCCGGAGTCGTCTCGCGTGTGTGGGAGAGACCCAAGCCATTACGATTCAGCTGAGGGCTGAATTCTCTTTGGAATAATCTGTCAGAGACATTGCTGGCAGCGGGTGGGGAGAAGCCACTGTGGCGGGGGGGGGGACCAAGCCCCCCGTTCTCCTTCTCCCTCTGTCCCTTTCTGGCACCCTTTTATTTCCTCCTCCTCCTCTACTTCACTCTTCCTCTGCACCCAGCAGGCTGCTCAGTGTGGCTTGGATTCCTCTTGCCCGCATCTGAATGGATTCCTTGCATCCATAGGAGGTGATGCTGAGGTCCCTCTGTGGCCCCCAGGCTGCCAATTCCTGCTAAAGAGGTCGAAAGAGCTGGGCTATTCAGTCTAACAGCAAAGAAGTAAACAAGCAGGCTGGGTGTGAAAAGCCAGTTTCCCATCACACCAGCTTCAGAAGATAGTCAGGACATGCTAAATCCCTATGTGAATTTTGTACAGCAGCTGGTGAAGCACCTCTGGCAATATGTAGTGGTGGAGCTGGCAGCGATCCTGGGGGGTGAAGCTCAGGGTATAACATCCATGGAAGTCAAGTGCGCCTTTTTCCATCTGTGAAATTCGGGGAGCTATTCCTGCATGTCTGTGTAGCTTAGCCATGCCTGCCCTTGAATGAAACCTTGCCTTGGGCCAGGGTGGGGAAGGGTTTGGCCCCCTCAGGCAGGGGAACAGATGGGTCAGCCAGAGAGGGTGAGCGCCCAGCAATGGCCAGCCCTCTCCTTGGCTCTTCCTTCATTAGGTGGGCACTCGCTGCTTGCCTCCTCGGCTCTAAGCTGTGTTTTCTAGAGGGAGGCTGGATTTGTACAGGCAGGGAACACAGTCATGCTGTGGTTTGGGGAAGGTAATTGCAGACTTATAATGAAAAGAAAGTCTCTCTCAGCCCTGCTGCTTCCTACCAGGGTGGGAAGCCTGCATAGTAAACACAGCAGGCAGGTCTCAGGGCTTAAGTCATCACGGCAGGTGGAGTGTTGCTATTGCAAGCAAATGGGACTCCCGAGGGTATAAACACCAGGCTAAGGCACCTCTAAGCCATCCATGCAAACAGTTTTCTATGTCTCACAGGATGTTCATCTCTCTCTCTCTCTCTCTCTCTCTCTCTCTCTCTCTCTCTCTCTCCCCCTCTCCTTCCTGCCCATCATTTCTCCAAGTTCCCAGGGAGCTTTTGGAGATTTCAAACAGGGAAGAGAAGGGTGGTGTGTGTGTGTGTATCTGAAACCATATCCTTATTGCTGCAGATATTTTCTCACAGTCTTTCAAAGTATCTGATGCTTCTGCAGGTGACACTGCAGCCAAACTGCTGTGACAGGCAATTAAAAGAGTTTGCTTTGCTCTGGGATGAAACATCTTTCTCTGAGTAGCAACAGGGACATGCTGCCTTGAAGATCAGCGAAAAGGAACGCATGATGCCTATCCAACCTTCCATGAGCTCCATTCAGCCAAAATGCTGTACTTGCAAGTAGGGTGGTCAAAGGCCCTTGTGCCCTGGGACCTTGGCAAAGGATTTTTCAAAACAACACCAACAACACAAATCTAAGCCAAACCACGGTTCAGAGTGCATGTGGGTTCCTGGAGCAAAGGTCACCCCCTGTGCACTTCTCCTTATGCTGCTTACTAGGATGGCTTAAGCCATTATTTGGCTTAGCATCACGTCCAGACCAGGGCTTGCAATTTGTCTTGCTCCAGACAAACCACAGACATAAGAGCCTGCTGGATCTGGCCAATAGCCCATTTAGTCTAGCATCCTGTTCCACAAGCAGGATTCGAGCACAAGAGCCCTGTCCTGTCCTGTGGTTTCCAGCAACTGGTAACAAGGCTTCCTATTCCTGATTTGTCTCTGAGGAACAAATGCCATTGACACTATTCACCCCACTCTGGTTTCATCGTGGAGGAGTGTGTGTGTGTGTGCGGGGAGGGGAATCTACACATCCTATAGCTAAAGCCCATTCCCCCTGCCTCTGAGCTCCAGTTCATAGCCCTCTTAACAAACTTCAGTTCCCAGGATTATCAGGGGACAGGAAATGCACTTTAAATGTATGGAGTGTGCTCAGTTTTAGGCAGAGTGCAAATCTCACAAGATGGATGGGAGCACATTTTACCTTTGGGAGGTGCGTACTGCATGCACACACAGCCTCAGCAGAAACTGGAGGTGAAAGAGTGTCTTGTTCTCTTCCATCTATAAGAGGGGTTTTGTAGCATGGAGGCTGCCATTCTCAATGCCATTGGTGGGTTCCGGTGCCTCTGCAAGTGCAGATATAATTGGATCATCAGCCAGGTCTAATTTACCAAGCTGGCTTCTCCCTGTGTGGTTCATTAAGGATGGAGCCTAGATCAGCCAGCTGGACTGCAGAGCACCAGGCTCATCTGTAATGAACTTGGATGCTAATTATTTTGTATTGACTCCCCTGCTTTCCTCACGCCAGCTCAGCCTTTGTAAATCTTCCTAACTGGGAGCTGTGGTGGTCTTCACTATTTCAACAGAGGAGCATGGAGGGTACTGGAGAGGAGTGAAGGCAAGGGACCCAGAAGAGCAAAAAAGCAGCAAAACCACAAAGCAACAGAACCACCCATTCTCCAAAAAGGCTGGCTGCTGCTGCATCTTTGCTCTGGGCTGGTCTCCTTCCAGCCAGGAGGGGAAGGAGGCCAGAGCTCGGTGGCAGAGCATCTTCTTCTCACGCACAAGGTCTCAGGTTCAACCCCTGCTGTCTTCAGGGAGGATTTGGAGAGACCCTGCCTGAAACCCCAGAGAGCTGCTGCCAGTGCATGCAGACAGTATGGAGTCTGATGGGTCTGACACAATATAAGGCAGCTTCCTTTCTTCCAGTCAAGATGCAGGCTCAGGAGAATGTCTCCTGCAGGGCCAAAGTGGGCTGACTGCCTCCAGCTGAGGGTCCTTCCTACTTTTTCAATGCTCTAAAAGTAGCTGCTTTTAGATTGCAACCTAATTGCAACCTCTCCACTGAACCTACCTCATAGGGTTGTTGTAACGGAAAATGTGTGAGGGAAGGAATCATGTACAACATCTTCAATAGATAAATGGAATGAAATAAAATTTTGCTGTCAGCTGCCTTGAGTCCCCATGAAGGAAAAAGGTGGTCTCAAACAACAACAGTAACAGAAACTGTAAGAATAATCAGGAACATGCGAGGAAGAAAATCCTATTGAACTCGGTGGGACTTACTTCTGAGTAAAAATGCTTAGAAATGCAGTGTAAGGCTACCTGGGACAAAGCTCCATTGAACACAGTGGGACATACTTCTCAGTAGGCAGTGTAAGGCACCATTTACGATAAACACTACACACGTTTCCTAAAAAATGGCTGGCTGGCTACTGAAGCATTGCAATTAAAGGGGATTGGTGACATTTACCTTCTAAATTCTAGGAAGGGCTTTGTAGGCCAGCTTCACCATTTTCTTCATTTGGTGCAGGAATTTCATTTTCAGTATAAAGAGGACTCTGGTTTTGCACAGCACTTTTAATTGTTCTCTGAGACGTAAAATGGGGAGAATAGCAAAACCGGGACATTCTGGAACAAATCAGAAACTAGGACAGCTTCTGTAATTCTGGGACTGTCCCTGGAAAATAGGGACACTTGGAAGGGCATGTCTCAGAAGCCTTTAATTATTTATTTAATCAATGTATTTGTGGCACCCCACTAGTAGCACCCTGGTGGTGCAGTCTTGTCACCCAATGCACAGTTTGGGAATGGCTGAGAGAGAAGAGCCACAATTAAGTCTGCAATCCTAAGCGTATTTACTCGGAGAGATGTGGTACCTCCTGAGTAAACCGGCACAGGAGGTGGGGCCAGAAATCTCTGATCTGTATGGTAATGAAGAATTTGCCTGAATGAAGTAATGCCTTGAGTGCTGAGAAGGAGGAGAGTGTTAAACAGCCCACAAACTGGCTTGCACCAGGATGTTCTGCTCAGTGACCCATGGATTAGGCCATCAGTGCCCACAACTCAAGGTCGCCTTCTCGTCTCCAGCTTCTCTCCTCTCCTCCCAAGGATCCCTGGCTGTGCCTGTCTTGAATATGCTGCTGCTCAGTCTCCATGGACCTGCGTGGCTCCATTGATCATGGCAGAGGCCGCATCAGCAGCGGGAAGAGGCAGACTGCCAGCACGTTGTGTCTGTGGGATCATATTGCCTTTCATGCTCAGGAGGGGCAGGCAGATCATTTTATTTATATACTTATCTTTTCCTTTTCTACCAGGCTCAGCAGCATCTGTGGCCACCGCACCCTACCCCACTGGAACAGGCCTCAAAAATGACTCTCGGGGGGCAATGTTTGCTTTGTAAGGTACAACAACCTAGAGAGGACATTGAAGTTTCCTCCCCCCGCCACATTTCTCACACGTTTTGCACATGCATGCCTCCAAGAACCCCCCCCCCCGAGGCTTGGGGACATATGGAGATAGGAACCTACTTTGGGCTGTGAAATATACTCGGCCCGCCATCTGGAAACGGTGCAGAACGGTGAGGAAGCAGTCCCCGAACTCCTCTGCCGTGGGCCCGGCGATCAACACATCATCGAAGAAGGGGGTGATGCCAGGAATCCCTTTAAGGAGAGAGTCCATTAGATTCTGGAATATGCCTGGCGCTACGCTGACGCCGAATTTCAGCCGCTTTACCCTGAACGCTCCTCTGTGCATCACAATTGTCTGTGCCTCTGCTGTGGCCTTATCCACCGGCAACTGCTTGGCTTGGGCCAAGTCCAACTTGCCAAAAAGAATTGACCCAGCCAGGGTGGTGAGGACATGGCTGACCACTGGCACTGCGTATGCGTGGGCCATGAGGGCCTTGTTTATGGTGCATCTGTAGTCTGTGCTCTTGGGGCTCTTGGGTCGGTCATCGATGCCTGGCTGAGCCCGACACACCCAGGTGATGTGTCCTGATTTTCTGCACTAACTGCACTCTGCATTGTGGAAACGGCAGGTCCTCCTCTTGTGGCTCTCCCCGCAGCTTGCGTAGTTCCCTCCTTCTGGCCGAGGCACATGTGGTGTGTGTGCTGCTTGAGTGTGCCACTGCACTCGGTGCACCTCCTCCCTGTCAGATTCTGAGTTGCCGGTGAGGTCTTTGTGGTGGACCCTCGGTTGGGATGGCAGGCTCAGCCGTGCCTCTTGCACTGACCTCTCGGCAGCTTCGCTTGCCAGGGCCTCTTCCAGAGCGACCTGGAACATTAGGTCCTTCTTGGTGTAGAGGCATCGTTGCAGCTTCTCATCCTTCAGGCTACCGACGAGGCGGTCATGAAGCATGTTCTCCAACTCTGAGAAGTTGCAGAGCTGGGCGGTTTGGCAGAGGGAGGTCACAAACCCGATTATGGTTTCCCTGGGGGCTTGCTGCTTTGCGTAGAAGCAAGCTACCACCGAGGGCTGCGGCAAGAAGTGCCCCTTTTGTAAGAAATGGGAGCGACGTTTTCAGGTGCAAGGAGAGCCCGGGCAATCTTGAACATCTCCTCTCCGCAGACGCTGAACAATGTCGCCCTCTTCTTGGCGTCGTTGGTGACCTCTTTAGCTTCTAGGAGGAAGGTGATACAGGAGGCATACCCTACCCAGTCTCCTGATGCTGGGTAGAAGAAGAAGAAGAAGAAGAAGAAGAAGAAGAAGAAGAAGAAGAAGAAGAAGAAGAAGAAGAAGAAGAACAAGAAGAAGAAGAAGAAGAAGAAGAAGAAGAGTTTGGATTTGATATCCCGCCTTTCACTCCCCTTCAGGAGTCTCAAAGCGGCTAACAATCTACTTTCCCTTCCTCCCCCACAACAAACACTCTGTGAGGTGAGTGGGGCTGAGAGACTTCAAAGAAGTGTGACTGGCCCAAGGTCACCCAGGAGCTGCATGTGGAGGAGCGGAGACGTGAACCCGGTTCCCCAGATTATGTGACTACCGCTCTTAACCACTACACCACACTGGCTCTGAATGGTGAGAAGCTGCTGTCAGTTGCCATTCTGACTTCCTTGGGTCCCGGAGCTGAAGCCTGGATGCACGGTGCGAGGCAGCGGTGCGGCAGGTGGCGGTGCTGCGGTGCTGTGCGTGGCAGTCAGCTCAGCAGGATCCCACCTTTGTTACCAGTGAAATATACTCGGAGTCAAGTGTATTTCATGCTCTTTATTCAGCTCATAGCAGGAATGAATGAAACTTTCCCCAAAACGTCTATTTACACAATGGGTCCCGCATGATTGGCTAATTCCGGGCTGCTCCTGTAGGCCAATCAGGTTGCGGGTTCACCTCCTCCAGAAACCTGATTGGCTGCTCCTGCAGGCCAATCAGGTCGCTGATTCACTTCCACCTGGAGCTGGATTGGGTTGCTCCTGCGGACCAATCAGACTTCTGCATTCTGGATCCTATTGTTCTAGTATTCAGCTCAGTACACAACAGGCTGAGTCTGGTCATGGGCCTTTTAAAGCTCAGAACTGCCTATACCAGCCTTTCCCCTACTTGGTGCCTTCCAGATGTTGTTGGACTCCAGCCTCCATTAGCCCTGGCCAGTAAGCTCTTACAGTGGCCAACCAGATGCCAGTGGGAATCCCACAAGCAGAACCTGAGTGCAAGAGCTCTTCCTGTCACCTGATTCCAAAGCACATGGCCTCTGTCAGTGGAGGTAGAGCCTAGCTGTTGTAGCGAGTGACCACTGATGATGCCCTGCTTGTGGGCTTCCTCCCACCATCTGGTTGGCCACTGTGAGAACAAGAGGCTTCACTAGATGAGCCTTTGGCCTGATCCAGAAGAGCTCTTCTTGTGAACTTATGACAAAGGGAAGAGTAGCGGGGTCCCCGGCATTAGGTCAAATTTGAAATTCTCTAAGGTAAATCTGCATTTTTCCATATCAGAGGATGGGAGACCATGAGAAGAGGACTACAGGGTGGGTGGTGGGTTTGGAAGCCCTCTTTCCTCTCCCCTGGCCTCATCCAATGCATGTGCCAGAGTGGGTGCCTGGAGTTTCCTTCTCTTGGAATGTGAAGCCAAGCTCGGAAGAGAGCTCAGCATCCCCCTTCCACGGAGGAGGTTGCTTTCTAAATTCTCCAGACTCAGCCTAAGAAGGAGAATCATCATCTCCCATGTCTGCTTGAAAAGGTGGCAGGTAGGTGACAGCAGAATCCAAACGGCTGTGGTTCATGCCTCACGTGAGACAGACTCAATGACAGCCGCACTGCTGAACTGATGCTGAGCTCCATCTTTTAAATGTCAGGAGAATCAAGTCTGAGTTTGGAAGTGTCAGAAGAATATCGAGGTGACATTCCCGCCCACCCCCATCAGTGAGCAGGAGCGGTCTATATGGGCTGCACAACACCTCCAAAGCCCAGCTCCTCAATGAGAGAGTTTGTGCCACCAAGACTGCCATTGTGGGACCAGCATAGGGTTGCCATATTTCAAAAAGTAAAATTGGTGAGCACCCTGCACCCTTCATATTGGCACCATAAAGAGAGGGTGTCTTTGAGTCCAGTCACTGTTTCTCACTCCAAACAACCTCACAAGGTTGTTGTGGAGATGAAATGATGGGGAGGGAGAACTAGATACACTGTCTTGAGATGCTTGGAGGAAAGGTGGCGTGTGTGTGTGTAATGAAATAATGATGTCTCCTAAAAATGCATTTGGATTAAATTTTGGAGAGATGTCTGAAAGCCAGGAGGGAAACCTAGAATATAACGGAGAGCTGGAAGCATTATGGAGAAAATCAGTGTCAGCCATGGGGCGGGGGGCTGTCTCTCTCCATAGTTATCAGTCATTTTCCTGTCACTCCTTTAGATGCAGGGCCAAGGAAAGGGGAAGGGGTCGCCAGTCACAGGGTCTTGAGACAATAAACAGGCAGCAGCTTTGAAAAGGATGCATTCAAGAGGTTTTCCACACACTTGACAATTTGTCTTTGTTGAGATAGATGTTCACGCTGTGAATATACAGCTCAGGTGGTACCTGTTGCATGCATATAAAGCTGCCTCATGCTGTGCAAGACCATTGAACTATTTATCCTGATAGGCAATGGCTCTTCAGGGTCTAAGGCAAACAATCTTTTTCAGTCCAGCAATCTGGAATCCTTTTAATTGGAGAGCCTATGCAGCAGGCTGTGGAACTTTCTGCATTCAAAGCATATGCTCTAGCCGTGATCAAGGTATAGACTAAGGTTACCAGATTTTTTTCAGTGAATCCGGGGACACTTTTCAACTTCCTATTAAATAGATGGATTTTGTCAGGGGACTGATTTGTAAATCTGGGCACTGTCCCTGGGAAACTGTCTGATAACCTTTGTGTGGACCCCATATCCTCCTGGGCAAGGCTAGTCTAGAATTTGAACCCAGGACACAAGAGGAGCCTGCTGGATCAAACCAAGGGCACATCCAATCCAGCATCCTGTTCTTTCAGCAGCCAGACAGATACCAGTGGGAAACGCACAAGCACTAGAGCCCCCTCTCCTCCTGTGGTTTGGACATCACAGCTGCTTTTTCTTCAAAATAAAAGCTTTAGAAACACTGTTTGGGCTTCAGATGTCAGGATTTGGGGGCTTGGCTTCTGCCCCCCCCCACCATAAGGAGCACAAAGAGAAAGCAGTCTCTTACCAGTAACAAAAATGTTCAATGAACGCAGCAAAAGAACAAGTGAGCATTCTTGGAGTGCAGGTGCTCCCAGTTAAGGTTTCTCCCGCTTCCCTCCAGTCACTTCTGTCCTCTTGTCTCCTAGCCACCTGATCTCTCAACCACAGAGCCTTTTACGTAAGGACGTTGCGCGTGCGCCACCAGGTGGTTTGCCCCACCTCTTGGCATCCTGCCCCGGGTGCCGGAGAGGGTTCCTCCACCACTGGCCTTGGGACTGAGAGGCTGCACATCTTCCAGTGAGAGAGAGTTGGCCAGCTTACTCTTCCCTTTCTTCTTGCTGTTCACCTCTCAGTTCTGCCCAACTATTATCTTCCAAACTGTGATTTGTTCCAAATCAACACTACTCCATGCTCCTGTGGAGTTTCAGGATCCTAGCCATGAGCAGGGAGAGGGGTAGGCTCCCACCATTCCTCATGAGAGTTGCACTCCTCAGTCTGTTTAAAAACCTCCAAGGAAGGAGAGTCCACCACCTCTCATAGGAGTCTGTTCCACTGCTGAACAGCTCTTACTGTCAGAAAGTTTTTCCGAATATTTAGTTGGAATCTCCTTTCTTGCAACTTGAAGCCATTAGTTTGAGTCCTACCTTCCAGAGCAGGAGAAAACAAGCATGCTCCCAGCTCCATGTGACAGCCCTTAAGATATCTTCTCTCTGTCCCTTCTTTTCCAGGCTAAACAAATCCAGCTCCTTCAAGGGCTACTCATAAGGATTGGTTTCCAGACCCTTGATCATCTTGGTTGCCCTCCTCTGCACACATTTCAGCTTGTCAACATCCATCTTAAATTGTGGTGCCCAGAATTGGACACAGTATTCCAGGTGTGGTCTGACTATGGCAGAAGAGAGTGGGACTATGACTTCCCTTGATCTGGACACTAGACTTCTGTTGATGCAGCCAAGAAAATGCATTTTGTTAGCTTGTGCCCAGTTCTCCAGTCTGTTTAGGTCATTTTGAATTCTGATTCTGTCTTCTGCAGCATTAGCCACCGATCCCAGTTTGGTGTCATCTGCAAATTTGACGGGCATCCCCTCAATTACTTTACCCAAGTCACTTATAAAGATGATGAACAACAACAGGCCCAGGACAGAATCCTGTGGCACCCCACTTGTCACTTTTTTCCAGGATGACAAAGAACCATTCATGAGTCCTCTTTGGGTTTGGTCAGGCAACCAGCTACAAATCCACCTAACAGTTACCTTGTTCAACCCACATTTTACCAGCTTCCTCACGAGAATATAATGGGGGAATTTATCAAAAGCCTTACTGAAGTCAAGATACGCTATATCCACAGCATTTCCCTGATCCACCAAGTTTGTAATTCCATCAAAAAAGGAAATCAGATTGGTCTGGCATGACTTTTGAGAAACCCATGTTGGGTCTTAGTAATCACAGTATTCTTTTCTAAGTGCTCACAGACCGACTGTTGAATTATCTTAACCTTTAGCTCAGACAGCAAATTGTCTTTGGCCCTGGAAGAAAGAGGAGTCCACAGTGGTTGCTTAGCAGCCACAGGTCATCATATATCCACAAACCTTCTCTTCCAGCTGCTTCGTAACTACAAAGATCTCCACATCTCCCTCTCAGAGCTGAAGTCAACCACAGGCCTTAGACTGAGTCAGACCATGTTGCCCATCTAGCTCAGCCTTGTCTACACTGACTGGCAGCAGCCGTCAAGGATTTCAGACAGGGAGCCTCTCCTAGAGACTCTGGGGGTTGAAACTTGGACCTTCTGCAGATGCTCTACCACTGCTCTATGGCTCCTCCTCCAGTGCTGGATTCCTCTGGGTAAGGCAAGAGAATTGCAGGACCTTCTCACAGAGAGCTCATTTATCCTCCCTGACCTGGTGGATAATGGGGACAGCTCATTCTGCTTGGCTGCTAGGGCTGAAAGAGATGAGAAAGCAAGGAGGTACTTCATCATGTTGTCATGCAGCCAGTCAATGGAAGGTGGGCATTGAAGGCTGGAAGACTTACCTACCTCTCTTAGCAACCCTCACCCCACTCCCCAGTTATTGCACTGTGAGATTAGCCAGCCCCCCCCCCCGCGTAACAGCAAGCATTTTCATGCCCACTCTGCATTGAACTCGTAGGGAGGGGCTTTGTGCTTTGGGTTTGGTTGCCTGTTAGCCCATTTGAAATACCCTCTCTCTAGGACAAAGCTTGTGATCCATTAAGGTAGATTGGTGAGCACCCCAAAGCACCACGGCGAGGGGGAAGAGATCTTCCCAAGAATGGGGTCTCAGGGTCTACTTATTTGCCTTGAGTGAATGGGGGGGGCAAGATTCACCTGACACCAGGGCAAGCCCTATATGTGGGCTTCTGCAACAGGCAGGGGCATAGCATGGGGGGTGCTAGGGGGCCCTGGCACCAGGTGAACCAGGTGCCCTCCACAGGCCCTGGCTTCCACGGGGATCCCCATCCCATCCAGGCGTGTCCTGGCGGGCCCCATCCCTGGCTCCCTGTCCTTCCCTGTCTGCTGCTGCAGGTCTCTGGGCCCTGGAGCCCTTCACTGCCCTGCCTCACTGCCATGTCCCCGCACTGAATGGCTGCCCGGCCAACGCGTCCCAGACAGAGAGCAGGTGTAGAGAGAGGGAGGCTGGCACAGGGCAACCCTAGCATAGCCCAGGTCCTTGCAAACCATGCTACGCCACTGACAACAGGGCTTTCTTCTCCTCTGCCTGTGACCCCCCCCCCAATTTGCTCTGGCGGTTCTTTCAACCACCCCCAGAACAGCACGCAGGGGGATTGCTTTGTCTGGCAAGTAGCAATGCTTGTGCTGCTGGGACATTCACCACAGTTCAGCATGAAATTCTACTCTAGGATGAAGTCCCCTAGCCCTGCCCAGCTCACTTACCCAAGGCATTTTAGCTCAGGGATGGTGGGGAGTCAGGCAGACTTTCCTCTGCACATCTGTGATGATGCACATCTGGGATATGTGAGCCATGAGGAGCCACGTAGCTCAGGGGTAGAGCAGCTGCTTTGCATGCAGAAGGTCCCAGGTTTACCCCCTGGGATCTCCAGGCAGGACTGGAAATGTCCCCTACCCTGGAGTCAGTGTAGACCAGTGTTTCTCAAACTCGGGTCTGCAGCTGTTATTGGACTACAACTCCCATCACCCCTGACCACTGGTCCTGCTAGCTAGGGATGATGGGAGTTGTAATCCAACAACAACTGGGGATCTGAGTTTGAGAAGCACTGGTGTAGACATTACTGAGGTAGATGAACCAATGGTCTGATTCGTTTTAAGGGGGCTTCCTGTGCTGGGCCACCTAGATAAGGGATGGAGATGGGCAGAGACTAAGTTGCTGTCTTATCAGGAGCTGCTTCTTAACCCAAGAAGAACCTGTGGCTCATCGCTAAATTCCTGCACCCACATGCAGTGAATACTTCCAGATTAGGCTTGGGTCTTTGCCTAAGCAGATCTTAGGCAGCTTTTAGGAGCAGCTCTTCTCTCCCTTGCAGTTGCAAGATCTCCACAGAAAAACAACCCTTCCCACAATTGATTCAGTGCCTTGCCTGGTAGAATGCTAAGCTGTCATGTCTGATAATTAGATTTTTGATCAGGAAGTGTCGATTTCCACACACCCAAACTGATGAGAAAAAAAGATCCATTAGTTATAGAATTTGAAGGAGAGATCGGGCAATGAATGCTGAACAAACGTATCTAGAAGCCTGCCAAGGCAAAATGAACTGTGCAAACATTCCAGGTGGGTTTTGTTTAAGTTTAAATTTATTTTACGGAACAGGGACTACTTGTGTGCCGTCCCCCCCTCCGGAGCGTGAACAGCATTTCCATTTCAGAACTGTTTGAGGTTCCTCTGTGCCTCTCTTGACAACTTCTCTGACATTTTCCTTTCTTTTGCTGACACTGATTCATCTCTGGAAAAAAATGCTATGTGCCTTCACGTGAGCTGGCAAAGTATTAATGTAACAACCAATGGAAAGCTCTACTTCATTGTGTTTGGTGTGCTTCCCTCACCTATTTGCTTGGCAAGATTGTTCAGGAATTTTGGCAAGCTTATGCAGGCAGTGTTCCCCTCAAAAAACTCATTATCCTTGAAAATGCTGCTTATGACATGTGCTGTGAAGTGGCGATTGTCCTTGCATCGTGGGTGTTTGACTCCCATTCAGCAACATCACACAAATGGAGCCAACGTCCTGCATGGATCCTGCATTTCTGCCAAGCTCCAATCCTTTTGCATTCTAAGTAGTGATGGACAAATCTCTCAATTGCAGTTTTTTTTCTGCTTTTCACATTGCCAGACCAGTTGTTTATTTTTTTAGCTGAAGTCCTCATTCACCAGCATTTTAGTCTGAAGACTTACCTAACTCTCTTAGCAACCCTCACCCCCCCTCCCCAGTTATTGCACTGGGAGATTAGCCTGAGATACAGGGACTGTATCTGAGCCAAAATAATAGTCCAGGAAGGTGAGCTAAAAGGATATGATGCAGCCCTGATTTCTAGTGAAGGATGCCCAGTGTTGCAGGTTGGATAATATTCCACTCTGGAGTTAATGGCCACCCACCATATATGGTAAAGTCATGTATATGATGTAACTTACTTTAGATAGTAATTTGTAAGTCATTCACCAGTGTGGTGTAGTGGTTAGAGTATTGGACTAGGACAGCAATAGAGTATTGGACTTGGCCAGCAATTTCACTGGGTAACTTACTGTGTTGTGTCCCCCCCACTAATAAAAAGTGAATTGCATCCCATGCCTTCAGTGTGTGTGCCTGCTCTGTAGCCGACCTGGCTCCCTGACAGCTCCTTGACACTAGCTCAGCATTGTCTACCTTGAGTGGCAGTGGCTCTCTAGGATTTTAGACAGGGGAACTCTCCCAGCCCTACCAGGAGATGCTCTGCCACTGAGCTATGTGCCCCCTCCCATAAATTCAACTAAAGCTAGCCCTGCTGTGCTTGGGGGCCACTCCTGCTTATTCTGCTAAGTGAAGCCCTG
This sequence comes from Podarcis raffonei, assembly GCF_027172205.1. Classification (NCBI taxonomy): domain Eukaryota; kingdom Metazoa; phylum Chordata; class Lepidosauria; order Squamata; family Lacertidae; genus Podarcis; species Podarcis raffonei. The sequence continues at coordinate 1,116,818 of NC_070603.1, forward strand.
GACTCCTGCTGTAAATGAGAATGCCTAAATGGTCCGTTCCCTAGGAGGACCTATTTGACTCCTGCTCCTTCCTCCCATGTTTCTGTCAACAGAGCAGTATCAGCAGCAGATGAACCGAGAACATTCATGTGCCAGGAAAAAAAGGACTCCAGCCCCTGGCCCCTCCCTGCACTTCCCCAGGTGAGAATAGACGCCACCTTCACCGACGGAGAAATAAGTCATAACGTTTCTCGCTTTCCTGCAGATCCTTCTGATGGGCCCTCCCTGGCATTTGTGAATTCAGCAAGTGCTATGATTAATAGCCATCCGTGCCTCAAATCATCCTTTGCTGTCAGCTCCAGCAAATTGATAAGAATGATGGGGCCCAGCACCGAAAACCCTGCCTGGGTTTTTGCTTTCCGCTAAGCCAATTAGCGCCTCTTCTTATAAGTTTTCAATTGGCCCATTAAACTTGGGCAGCCTTCAAACAAATAATTCAGCATTGCATATGATGGAGGCTGATCGAGGAAAGGGGGCCATGCCCCTCTAGGCTGGCTGCAAATAAATATGCATTCTTAGAGATCAGGGGAAAATATCATCAGAGGGGATGGCTGGAACACATTTACTTACTGACGTGATTACTAAGATAGCGGCGTGTTTCAAGGAAAACACGCCTAATGGGATTGTTAGACTTCAAGCATGAAGACTGATCCCTTGGATGGCGAAGGGCGATTTGTGAGAAATGATCTATGCTTTCAGAATAAGCTTATGACTCCCCCGCTCCTCTCATTAGCAACTTAGAGCATATTAGAAGAATACGCCTATGTTCTTGCTCACTGGTTCTGTGTATGTGTTTTGTTTCTGCTCGATTCCCTTTTGGCCTGTAAATTTAAAAAGTTGCTTGTGCATTGTTTTTAACATTGATATTATGAATATTTTAAAGTGGCAAATCATTAACTTATACATCTTAAACAAATGATGTGCATGCCCACTGTCACAGATTTCCTTTGATCACACACACACACACAGCCTGGCTGGATCACGCCAATGCTTCATCTAGTCGAGCAACCTGTTCTTAGGGTGGCCAACTGGATGCTTGTGAGATGCAGGTGGTAGATATGTTTTTTAATTAATTAATTAAAATAAATAAGGAGTACCAGGAGTTCAGCTATGCTTCCAGCTCCTTTTGGAATCCAAGAACAAAGCCGTGACTTTGCATGTCCACTCAGTCAGGTCCAGGATAGAGGTGATGTGGGCTGTGACTGTTTTGAGGATCAGCTGAACAGTGTGAAAAGGGCCCTGTGCAAGTGTGTGACTGGTTGTGGATCAGACGACCTGCACTGTGAAGGGGGGAATGTGGCTTGGATGTGTGTGTGTGTGTGTGTGTGTGTGTGTGTGTGTGAGAGAGAGAGAGAGAGAGAGAGAGAATTACTATTAATTCCCACGCCACTGCTGTTTTGTACCCATAATAGGACAGCAATTTTGTGCAGGCCCCATTTGCCCATCCCATTTCTGCTTCTGGCTCTACCGATCATTGGAATAGAGCCCCCAAAATGTTGACCATATTCAGATCTGGCCCTCAGGAGAAAAGTAGTTCCTCAATTCTTGTTTAAAGAATCTGAGTAAAAGTCTAAAATAAACTACCAGCCAGCCAGTCCCACGATGCCCTTCATAAGCAGAGCACCCTGGATGAAAATGGGTTTAGAATAGGACTGGCATGCACAAACACAGATACAAGCAGCACACTGTTCCCTTTAGTCTTTACATATGCAATTTTAGTTTTCAGTTTCAATGTTTAGGTTTTGGTGCTAACTTAATCAAAGCTGGCAAGACTTGTGGTGCCACGTCCAATGTAAAGGAGACCAAATCAAATTACTGTCTTATCTTGCATTTCATCATAACTGCCTGAACTAAGCGACCCCTGAGTAGTGGAGCAAGCAATTAAATTTAAACACTGTTCCAAGTTGCTAACACCACCAATTAAAAAGTCACTCTTTAACACCAACTAAATCCATGCTCAGAAGTATCCTAACAGCATAAAAAAGCACAAAGTGATGTCTTTGCTTTAAAATGATATGGAGGGTATTTGATTCATAGTATTCGGGGCTTTTGCCATCATGAAATCTGCAAAATTAAGACCATCTTATTAGGATCAAATTGTAGGATCAATTGCAGGATCCAGTGGGCCTAATAAAAATGCCAGAAGAAAGTATTGGGGGGCGGGGGAGAGAGTTGTGGAATGTTTCAGTACATTTGGGGTATTTTTAAATAAACTTTTAATGTTAATAATTGCTTTGGATCTCTGATCTTTTTCTTTTCTTTAGTTCTACTCTTCCTCCAATCAAGCAAGCAGTAAAACAATAGAATTTAAAATAAAATTAAAAAATATTTAAAACATTAAAAAACATAAAAAATTAAAAGCATTCAAACATTTAAGAACAATTTTGAAAAACAATCACACACTCTCACAGCTAATAATTTAAACAGTTTCTTTCTGCCATCAAATGTCTGGGTGAACGGAATGGTTTTAGCTAGCTCCTTTTAAAGTTGTTATATTATGTAAGATAACATTTTTAAACATGTGATTCCACAGGTGTTGCTGAAGGCCATCTACCACCTCTAGGTTTTGCCCCCTCATTCCCAGATCCCATCTCAATGATGCCCCGCCTGCTCTCAAGGCTAATCCATTTTGGTCACGGTCCATTACTGCTGTGCCTTTTGCTTCAGGGGAAAACCAGATCTGTGAACCTTCTGCATGTTGTCCACCTGCTAAGTGGACTGTTGAAACCACAACAGTCAGGTGTCAAGCGGCTTGAGAGTTGGCTTCATCTATAAAAGAAATCGTTTTACAACATATCAGACTGAATCTCATCAATCTTCTCCAGAAAATATATCATTTCTCCCCACAGCTTCTCGCCATAGATTGGATGTAGATGGTCCCTTTCCTTTATTCTTTTTCTCCCCCTGGCACCAGCCTTTTGTTTGATTATGGTCATTAATACAGCAGAACAGAGTTAAGAGAAATGCTTTCTTTTAAATATCAAGAAAGCAGATGATGCTAGTGCCAACTTGGCTCAGGTTTGGGAACAAAGTGGGAGCAGATGGTACAAACCCAGGGAAACCTCAGTCGAGATCCAGGAGCAGAAGAATGATGCAGATGGGATGGGTGGGGTGGAGGGTGTCCATGCATGAACCTGTGCAATGGAGTAGACATAGAACCATAGAATCATGGAATTGTAGAGTTGGAAGGGACCCCAAGGGCCACCTAGTCCAACCTCTTGAAATGCAGGAATTTCTTTTTTTTAAAAGAATATTTATTAAATTTTCCAATTTTTTAAACAAACAAACAAACAAAACAAACAGAAACATTAAACACAGACATAAAATTCATAAACCATACTTTTAAATAACAAATTTCTCAGACCTCCTCATACTTCTCCTTCTTGTATCCCAATTAAGATTATTTGTTCAGCAAATCCTTCATTTAAAGCATTACAGCTTATAACATTACCTTATTTTTCAAACCCTTTCTTTTCCCCATCTATGTTCTTATATATTATTGCAGCTAGAAACCTCTCAGTTTCAATCCAACACCATCTAACTTTCTTAAATTTTACAATGTTTCTGTAAATAGTGCTTAAATTTTTTCCAATCTTCTTCAGCCGACTCTTCTCCCTGGTCACGGATTCTGCTCGTCAATTCTGCCAGTCCCATACAGTTGATCATTTTCATCTGCCATTCTTCCAGAGTGGGTAGATCTTGCGTCTTCCAATACTTTGCGATGAGTATCCTTGCTGCTGTTGTAGCATACATAAAAAAAGTTCTGTCCTTCTTTGGCACCACTTGGCCGACCATGCCCAAGAGAAAGGCCTCTGGTTTCTTCAGGAAGGTATATTTAAATACCTTTTTCAGTTCATTATATATCATTTCCCAGAAAGCCTTAATCTTTGGGCACGTCCACCAAAGGTGAAAGAATGTACCTTCAGTCTCTTTACATTTCCAACATTTATTATTGGGCAAATGATAGATTTTTGCAAGCTTGACTGGGGTCATGTACCACCTATATATCATTTTCATAACATTCTCTCTTAAGGCATTGCATGCCGTGAATTTAATCCCGGTGGTCCACAACTGTTCCCAGTCAGCAAACATAATATTATGTCCAACGTCTTGTGCCCATTTAATCATTACAGATTTAACCGTCTCATCCTGAGTATTCCATTTCAACAGCAAGTTATACATTTTTGACAAGGTCTTAGTTTTGGATTCTAGCAATTCTGTTTCCAATTTAGATTTTTCCACCTGGAAACCAACTTTCTTGTCCAAATTATAAACCTCCATTATTTGGTAATAATGAAGCCAATCTCGCACTTTATCTTTCAATTTCTCAAAACTCTGCAATTTCAATCTGTCCCCTTCTAGTTCCAAGATTTCCCAATATTTTGGCCATTTAGCCTCCATGTTAAGTTTTCTCTGAGCCTTAGCCTCCATTGGTGACAACCACCTTGGAGTTTTATTTTCCAATAAATCTTTATATCTAGTCCAAACATTAAACAGTGCCCTCCTGACAATATGATTTTTAAAAGCTTTGTGTGCTTTCACCTTGTCGTACCACAAATATGCATGCCACCCAAAAACATTGTTGAAACCTTCAAGATCCAAAATGTCTGTGTTCTCAAGAAGCAGCCAGTCTTTCAACCAGCAAAATGCTGCTGATTCATAATAAAGTTTCAGGTCTGGCAGGGCAAATCCACCTCTTTCCTTTGCATCAGTTAATATCTTAAATTTTATTCTAGGCTTCTTGCCCTGCCAGACAAATTTAGAAATGTCTTTCTGCCACTTCTTGAAACAATCCATTTTGTCCAAAATTTGCAAAGTTTGAAACAAAAACAACATCTTAGGCAATACATTCATCTTTATAACTGCAATTCGACCCAACAAGGAAAGCTTCAAATTGGACCAAATTTCTAAATCTTTTTTCACTTCAGCCCAACATTTTTCATAATTATCTTTGAACAAATTCCCATTTTTAGCTGTCATATTAATCCCCAAATATTTCACTTTCTTAACCACAGTCAGGCCTGTTTCATTTTGGAACTTTTCTCTCTCTATCGGTGTTAAATTTTTCTCAAGTACTTTGGTTTTTAACTTGTTCAGTTTAAATCCTGCCACCTGACCAAATTCTTGAATTAGTTCTAAAACTCTTTTAGTACTAGATTCTGGCTCCTGTAGTGTCAAGACTAAATCATCTGCAAACGCTCTTAATTTAAACTGTTTGGCTCCGACCTGTATACCTTTAACCATCCGGTCCCTTCTAATCATGTTCAGCAAGACCTCCAGGACCGAAATAAAAAGCAGAGGGGAGATTGGGCATCCCTGTCGTGTCCCTTTTTCTATCTTAAACTGTTCTGTAACCACATTATTTACAATTAGTTTAGCCGTTTGTTCTGAATATATTGCACCAATACCATTCTCAAAACCATGGCCTACCCCCATACCCTGTAGGTTCTTCTTCATAAAGCTCCAAGAAATGTTATCAAAGGCTTTCTCCGCGTCCACAAATATCAAAACAGCCTTAGTGTTTATATTCACTTCCAACTTCTCCAAAATGTCAATTATATTCCTTAGGTTATCCGAAAGATGTCTACCCGGAAGAAAGCCCGCCTGGTCTTTATGAATCTCCTCAATCAATACTTTTTTCAATCTCTTAGCTAAAATGTCAGCAAAGATTTTGTAATCCACATTTAATAGGGATATGGGACGGTAGTTCCTAAGTTGAGTCTTTTCAGTCTCTGTTTTTGGTATTAGTGTAATGTAGGCCTCTTTCCACGATTCTGGTGCCCTTTTCCCCTCCATAATTTCATTACAAACTTCCTTCAATGGTTGCATTAGCCACTCTTTCAACAGTCTATAGTAGCAGGAAGACAATCCATCCAGTCCTGGAGACTTGCCCGCTTTCATATTTAGAATGGCACCTTCTATCTCCTGGTCAGTTATCTCACAGTTCAGGATAAATTTACTTTCTTGTGAAATTTTTTGTAATCCATTCGTCTTCAAAAATCGGTCTATATCCATTTCGTTCTGTGGCCCTTGTGCAAAAAGTTGTTTGAAATATCTCTGGAAGCAATTTCTGATCTCATTTGGATTATGTATGTCTTTCCCTTCCACTTCCAGATTTGTAATTGTATTTAATTTTTGTCTTTTTTTCAATTGCCATGCCAGTAATTTCCCACATTTGTTTGCTGATTCAAATGTCTTCTGTCTCATTTGTTTAATTTTCCATTCTATTTCCTGGTTCATCAATTCCATATATTGTACTTGAAGTAGCTTTATTTCTTTCAAAATCTCCTGTGACTTTGGCTTTGCTCTCAGTTTCTTCTCTCCTTGCTCCGACCATAATGCAGTAAAGATGGAGATGAAACAAATGACACCCGGCTCCTTTAGATGGAGGATGAATGACACCTTATTTAGAGATGAAGAAGTATACAAAAAGGCCCAAAAAACTTTGAGAGATTATTTTGAAGTGAATTTGGCCACTAATGTTGAAAAAAGAGTAATATGGGATGCCAGTAAAGCCGTGATGAGAGGGTTTCTGATTCAACAGAATGCAATAAAGAAGAGAAGTCGAAATGAGAAAAAAGACAAAATTCTGGAGAAAATGAAATGCAGGAATTTCAACACGCAGTCCTCCATCCTATTTGAAAAAGAAATCACAGAAGAGACACAACAATGCAAACCAATACAGTCAAGCACCACACACAGAATCGTTCCACCGAACATACAGCACAAGACACCAAACCAACCTCAACCAGATCAACCAAACCAACACATCATAGAATGACAACCCTGAAACAACAACCACAGCTGAACAAAGCAACCGGAAATCACCTCCAACTGAGGGACTGGTGAACCCCTCCCCCTTTTCCTCTCCCCCATGCCATAAATATAGCTAACATCATCAATTCCCCCCCAACCCTACAACTCCACAGAGATCCCCACCCCAACACCAGTCCAGATGACATCAAATCACATTACCCATTATCCAACAACCCACAACTCACACTTCCAGCACCCCCCTACACCATAGTAAAATAACTCCCCCAACCTCAAGAAAACAACCCACAAACAGGCCAAACTCTGACACTCCACCAGCACAATGGTGGTGCCAGAGCGCACCAACACCCACATCCCCACCCCAACGCACCAATGATGTTGTAAATAACACTGAAAACATTGCTTATGCCTATACACAACATTGGTGTCACAAAGATGCTTAACACCATCTCACTGACTACTCCCTATCGCAAACAACAGGAAGGATGGCCTGTCCTTGAACAAGGCCCTCCACGCCAGCTGAGACCTAGGACCAACCGGCTAAATGCCAGATGGCCCATGATACCCCAATTAAACACCTATATGACTACATATAGGATACTTTCTGCAATCTACACTCCACTCTTTAACCCAAACCTAATTCTAACCCCCTTCTCCCCCACCCACTACACTCTAGGTCAGTGAAACTTCATTGGTTCGATAGACAACCCAAGGTGAGAGAGACAGGGCAACCCGGACGGGTTGGCAGGGAATCACCCTATATAGTAGATAAGCAAGATGGCTAGCTTAAAAGCAATTACATTAAATGTGAGGGAGTTGGGAAACCCCACCAAAAGAAAACACATCACCTCGTATATCAACACCATAAAACCACACATCACCTTCCTACAGGAAATACACAACCCACCCAAAGGGAGCAAACTCTTGAGTGACCCCCGCTTCAGTCAACAATGGGTTGCAACTGGCTCAGGGAAGGCCCGCGAAGAAGCCATAATACTTAGCCGAGGCCTGAACTTCAAAGCCACGACAGTCTTAAAAGACAAAAGAGGCAGATTCATTTTCGCTAAAGGGACACTAGATGGCAAAACTCAACTGACAATTGGCTCCATGTATGCTCCAAACTCAAAACAACTAGACTTCATCCAGAAAACACAAAACAAGTTCCTCTTCTTCTCCGAAGGGGAAGCAATCCTGGGAGGTGACCTCAAATGTGAAAGGCATATCACTGAAAGATACCCACCCCACAACCCCATGGGCAACCTTTCTCTGAAGGAAACCCCTAACAATTAGGGACTCTAATTGGGGTGAACAAAACCCAGGAGACACCAGCCACACATTCCAATCCGGATGCCATGGCACAGTGTCCAGACTGGACAGCATTCTGCTCACAGAGGGTCTGATCCCCTCAGTGGAATCAACGAACATAGGTAACATTAAAATCACAGATCACGCCCCAGTAGAAGTTACCCTTAAAATAGGAGAGGGAACACAAACCACCCTATCATGGTCCTTCAGTCCCATCCTAACCACAAATAAACAAATTAGAGAGAGTCTCAAAAAACTCTCCAGAACTACTTCAAGGAAAATGATATAGACAATATGACAACCCTCCTCCTATGGGACGCAATGAAAGTGGTCACCAGAGGAGCTTGCATAAAAGAGAAAACTCCAGACTATTAGCAAATAGGTGTAGGAAAAAAGCACTCAAAACAAGAATACACTGCATCACCAAAAAAGACGGCAACATAAGATTCTCCCCCAAAGAAATAACTTCAGAATTTGCAGAATTTTACTCCAACCTATACACCTCTCCTAACCCACCTGAGGAGGAAATAAAAAAATTCCTAGCAGGACTGACCATGCCTACCTTAACCAATGAGGAACAGGAATTCATGGACAGTCCTATCACCCCAGAGGAAATAGATACGGTCCTCAAAAACCTGAAGCCACACAAAGCCCCAGGCCCAGATGGTTTTACAGCAGAATTCTATAGGAAATTCAAAGAACCCCTGATGCCCTACATGACCCGCCTGTTCAATGACATCATAAAAGGGGGGCCTATCCCTCAAACCTGGACCTACTCCAAAATAGTCTCCATCCCGAAACCACTGAAAGACCTCAAAGTAGAATCATACAACCCAATCTCATTAATAAACCAAGACTACAAGATATTCACATCAATCTTGGCTAATTGCCTAAAAAAATCCCTACACAAGTTAATAGCCCCAGATCAGACTGGCTTCATCCCTGGCCACAATATAACAGACCCCATCATGAAACTATTGAACCTGATCGAACACAGCAAGGCAACCAAACTCCCATTGACAATTATGTCCCTAGACATCCTCAAAGCCTTTGATTGCTTAGAGTGGAAATACGTATTAGCAGTACTAACTAACATGAAATTTGACCCCAACTTCCTACAAATCCTCAAACAAATATACTCCCAAGCCTCAGCAAAATGCAGAACTAACAATATGGATTCTAATACTATAGCTATCCAAAGAGGCACGAAACAAGGATGCCCACGGTCTCCCTTCTTATTTATCCTGGCTCTGGAACCCCTAGGAATCCGCATCCGAGCAGCCACAGACATCAAGGGAGTGGAAATAAAAGGCAGAACATATAAATTAGGGCTCTTTGCAGATGACCTAATGGTCACAACACCAGACCCCATAAGCACAGCAACCTCCCTAATCAGAGAACTCAACACATTTGCAATGGTGTCGGGCCTACAGGTAAATTTTACAAAGTCAGAAGCTATGTGCTTCAACACCCCTCCTCACACCCAAAAAGAACTCACGAAGGTCACCAAAAGAAAACTGTGCCACACCAAGTTCAGATACCTAGGGGTACAAATAACCAGAAACCTCAATAAATTGTACCTCCACAACTACAAGCCCCTGTGGCGACAAATTAACAAAGACCTAAGGAGATGGAACAACATGAATTTCACTCTCTCAGACAAAATAGCCATGATCAAAATGATCACCCTCCCCAAAACTAACCTACCTATTCCAAACTCTCCCAATCTGGATCCCCCCAACCCAACTCCGCAGTTGGCAGAGAAAACTACACTCTTTCATCTTCTCACATAAAAAACCAAGGATAAGCCCCAAATACCTGCACCTCCCCACCTCAGAAGGAGGATGGGGAATCCCCAACATAGAAGCATATTTCATTGCCAACCAAATACGCCATATAATCCCATATATACTCGAAGATGAGAGAAAACAATGGGTACACCTAGAGAGGGACACAATTGAAAATACCTGCACCACAGCATACCCACTCCTCCCAAACAAACTAAAGAAAATTCCCACAACACTTAACAGGTACACACAGACCATGCTCAAAGCATGGAAAACAGAAAAGGGCAAACTATCCACAACCCCATCCCCACTAATCCCCCTGGCGTACCACCCATTATTCCACCATGCAGCACAAAAGCTCCAGATAAAAACCTGGCAAACCAAAGGCTTATATCGCCTAATAGACTTTTATAAAAATAACAAACCTTTATCAACACAAGAAATACAAGACAAACTAGAAGACACCCAAATGCCCTGGTTAACACAACACCAACTACATACCCTCTTAAACAACCCAACAGTAAAATTAGCAGCAACTAGGCCCCTGACAACCTTCGAAAACCTCCTCCTAACAACAAAGGGAAATGGTAAAGGGATGGTATCTGCAATATACAAAATACTACTCCAAAATCCCACAAACCCCCTAGACGCAATCAAAAAACAATGGGAGAATGACACAGGCTATGAGATTAACCCCACTCAATGGACCAGAATGTGGTCTAAACCCCCCCTTTAAATCCATATCAAAGAAAAGAAAAGAACTCACTCTGAAACACCTACAAGTGGTACCTAACACCAAGAAAACTAGCGCTAATACGCCCAGCAACCTCACCAAAATGCTGGAGAGGGTGCACCTCCACAGGCACATACCTCCACATGTGGCGGGAGTGCCCCAAAATCCAACTATTCGGGACAACAGCCATACGAGAAATATGTAAAATAACTAAGCAAGTATTAGCCACCACCCCAGAATTGGCCCTAAACATCTTCCAAGACAACAATGCCCATTTACACCATAAATAACTCATAACCCACCTACTTTCAGCAGCCAGAAACACCATAACCAGACACTGGAGAGACCTGTTAGGAGTAAGCATGGACCAATGGTACCAAATAGTATGGGAAACAGCCCTACTAGAAAAATTAACCAATAAACTGAACCTGACACAGGGACAAACAGAAGAAGACGCCTTCACTCCGGTATGGCTCCCCTTTATCACATACACAACCCAACAGGACAATGACAATAATCCACCAACAGCATACAAATCAATATGGCTAACCTGACCCAAAACACCCACCCACCCCACTCACACACAAAAACAAAGATCACCACGGCCAATGACAAGCAAACAACCACACCATAGGCCAACCCCAACCTCTCTCACCACCAAAGAAACACAAATGAACAGCAGAGAACCGGCACGAGTAACGCTGACACCAAACCTACATACATTAAGCAAAATAGAAACATCGTCACCCCACCCCCACCCCCACCCATCTCCCCCCTCCCCCTTCCCCCCCACTAATGTCTCAACAAATGAAACTGATTTGTGTTTTTTTCCAAATGATATTTATTAAGATTTCAAAAAAAGTTACAGAAGTAATAAGAAAATAAAAAAAGAAAACAAAAAATACAAAATACAGAAAAGAAAAAAAGAACTATTCAAAATAAATCCATCTTTCCATGTCTTGCCTTTCATTTACTTGTTTCCCTGACCTCCTCACACCTCCCTTTTTTGTATTCCATATCGAATCGTTGATTCAGCAAATCCTTTCCCTCTTTGTTTTTATCTTAATTCTTTATCTTAACATATTATAACTTTATATTTTCATCTATTGACAATCCCTTTTTACATATTCCTTTTTAACATTGTTGCTAAAACCGCTTCATTTCATTCCGACATCATTTTAACATTCATTAATTTTACAATGTTTCTGTAGATAATCTTTAAATTTCTTCCAGTCTTCTTCCACCGACTCTTCTCCCTGGTCTCGGATTCTGCCAGTCATTTCTGCCAGTTCCATGTAGTCTATCACTTTCATCTGCCATTCTTCCAGGGTGGGTAGATTACCAGGGTGGCTAGATGAAACTGATTTGTAACAATGTTACATGGGAAAAATACGAGAGACATTACGCATATTTCTGTAAAACAAGAAAATCTTTTTTTAAAAAAAACTAGAGAAATTAACCAATAAACTGAAACCGACACGGGGACAAATAGAAGAAGATATCTTTGCCCTGGTATGGCTCCCCTTTATCACATACACAGCCCAACAAGACAACGACAAGAATCCACCAACAGCATACAAATCAATATGGCTAACCTGATTCAAAACACCCACCCAACCCACTCACACATGAAAACAAAGTTCATCACAGCCAAACAAGCAATCACACCCTAGGCCAACCCCAACTTCTCTCACCACCAAAGGGACACAAGCAAATAGCAAAGAGAACCTGCACAAACGATGCTGACACAAAACCCCACACATACCAGTACATTAAGTAGAATAGAAGCATTGCCACCTGACCCCTGAAGCATTCCCACCCCCACTCGCCTTTCCCCCTCCACCTCTTCCCCTCTTTCTTCCTAATGTAACACTAATGTCTCAACAAATGAAACTGACCTGTAGAAAATGTAACTTGAAAAAAGAGACATTGCACATACTTTTGTAAACCAAGAAATCTATAAAAAAATTACTTTTTTAAAAAAAATCAGCTCCATTTCTGTTCTGCAATCATTTGTCTTTTGCTTAAACCTATTTCTCTGGCTTTCTGCTATGGCTGAGATTTACATAATTAATTAAATCATTAATTTCAATGGAAGGGAAACACTGAAAATAATGTGAAAAAGAAAGTAGTTATTTATGTAGTTTGTGGACTAAAAAAAGAAGCAAAATACTTTGCTTGCATGTTTTGTGTTACAATGGTAACCTGAGGGGGTTAAGAACTTAATTCGTTCTGGAGGTCCGTTCTTAACCTGAAACTGTTCTTAACCTGAGGTACCACTTTAGCTAATGGGGCCTCCTGCTGCCCCCGTGCTGCCACTGCACGATTTCTGTTCTCATCCTGAAGCAAAGTTCTTAACCCGAGGTGCAATTTCTGGATTAGCGGAGTCTGTTACCTGAAGCGTCTGTAACCTGAAGCGTCTGTAACCCGAGGTACCACTGTACTGAACTTTAAGGAACATGTGAATTGTGGGAATTTCTGCTCCTGTTTCCATTTCTGGCAAAATTTCCCAATATCCCAATAATGACAACAGCGGCATTCCCTTGCTACCCATCTGGTATTCAGTGGAACAGAAGAACAGTAACCAGCATTTATAGAGCACATTGCAAATGTTCTATTCTCAGGAAGGGTTACAGCAACATTATCACCCATATACTGCACATGGGGCAGAGGTCGAAAGAAAGTGGCTTGACCAAGGCTACTCAGAGAGTTTCTTACTACATTCAGATTTGATCTGTGAACAGCATCTGTGAGCCACAAGCCCTCAAGCCTGCCCCCCACTACAAAAAAGGAGAAATTTGGGAAATTTAGATCAAAACCTGGATACCAGATGCTCCAGCTATTCACTTGCTAACCCACCTGTTTTGTCATTCCATATTCTGTCAAACAATGCTATTCAAATTCCTCAAAATCTACCTCAAGGCTAGAAAAATAATGTTGGAGCCCTTGGCTCAAGTGTGGGGAACCTTCAGCCCTCCAGATGTTGCTGAACTATAACTTTCATCATCCCTGGCCATGAGCCATTCAGGCTGCAGCTGACTGGAGCTGGAACCTAGCAACATCTGGAGGGTCACATGTACCTGAAGGAGCGTCTCCACTCCCATTGTTCAGCCGGGACACTGAGGTCCAGCTCTGAGGGCCTTTTGGCAGTTCCCTCACTGCAAGAAGTAAGGTTACAGGGAACCAGGCAGAGGGCCTTCTTGGTAGTGGTGCCCACCCTGTGGAATGCCCTCCCATCAGATGTGAAGGAAATAAACAACTATCTGACTTTTAGAAGACATCTGAAGGCAGCCCTGTTTAGGGAAGTTTTTAATGTTTAATGTTTTATTGTGTTTTTAATATGTGTTGGGAGCCACCCAGAGTGGCTGGGAAATGAATGAATGAATGAATGAATGAATGAATAAAGATTCCTCATGCCTCAGCTAATCCTATATGAGCTTCACTGCAGCCTCCAACATAAGAATGCTTCTGAATGGATTGAGCCTTTGCTCTGATGACTCCTTCTGTGGGGAGTAGTTCTCTATCAAGGGTTACCCACTGAGGATACCTCTACATACATCCTGCATGGGCAAAAGAACCAAATATGTACCACCCTGATCACCAGCCTCTAAATCTGTGATTTCCTACGTAAGGATCACTCTGCATTTTCCCAGCGCTGTGCAGATGGGCTTTCTTCTGATGCCTCATGAAGCCTGCTGCCTGACTCTTCAGTTTCCTGAAGGACAATTGCTGCCTCTGCCTCCCTGTCCAACAGCATCTCTCTGTTTCCTCCCTAATTGGTGAGGATGAATGATCCGGAACCACCAGCTAGAAGAAAATAGCATGCAATTAGCTCCTGCAGATGAAGAGCCGGTGTCCTTTGTTGTACGCTGTGAGCTGGCAGCTAGGGACTTGGAGGCAGCCACCTGGCTTCTCCTAGCAGCACATTCTGAGCCTCCTTTCTGCCTGATTAGACCTCAAAGGCAAATGAGGAGCCTTCTCTGGCTTGGTGTTGGCAAACAGTGTGGTTCAGAGCCCTGTCAGGTACAAACATGATTAATCAGGGCCTATTTGTGGCAGCTTATTCATCAGAAAGGAAGGAAGTCTCTGCGGTGCAATGGCCTTATATAGTGAAGGGAGGATCAGAAGCAGAGTGAGGCACTCCTGAATCTGTTGACCTTGTTGTGTTGGCTTCCTTGTTGGCTGCTCCACATGGAAGGACAATGCTGGGCCCAGCTCAGGCCGGCCGCCAGAGGTGGACTTTGGTCTTTCAAATCTCAGCGGTGCCCTGTGCGAGGCCAACATTCAGCACCCCCTGCCTCTCACCTTCCGATCTGCTCAGTTCACTGCATCATAGTTGCAATGGCTGTGGCACCTCTTAGACTTGGCACTTTGTGTGGCAGAACCAGTCTCATTGCCCTAAATCTGCCTCCAAGGCCTTGCTGATGATGAGCAGCTGCCCTGTGGGATGAATTGTTCAGTGGCAGAAGGCAGCCTTCTCTATGAAGTACCTTCAACCCAGCCTGGATTGACTTTACCCACCCCCCAGGCTGTCCATTGGTTCCTCCTGGACAGGAAGAAATACAGTCGTACCTTGGAAGTTGAACAGAATCCATTCTGGAAGTCCATTTGACTTCCAAAGCCTTCGAAAACCAAAGCTCAGCTTCTGATTGGCTGCAGGAAGCTCCCGCAGCCAATCGGAAGCTGCAGAAGTCCCGTCAGATGTTCGGCTTCCGAAAGAATGTTCGACAACTGTCACTTCTGGGGTTTGATTGTTCAGGAGCCAAAATGTTTGAGAACTAGGCTGTTCGAAAACTAAGGTATGACTATATAAAGAGCTTCCTATTACAGATTAGCTTTGCTGGAAAAATATGGTCTTCCCAAGACCAACTGTTCTAGTGCACAGTCATTTAGTGTATCTAGAAATTTAACCTCTTTGTCATGACTGGAACACATATGTCTACATGAGGGTAGTGAGTTTTTTTTATTATAAACTGTATTACAAAAGTAACTATAAACATAGATTACTCCCTCCCCCCATGAACAGTGTTTCAGGATTCAAATTACATTTTAAAAATTATAATACATTCCACAAGTAGAATAGCAGATCGTAGAATTGTAGAGTTGAAAAGGACCAGAAGGGTGATCTAATCCAATCCCCTGCAAGGAAGGAATATTTTTGCCCAATGTGGGGCTCAGACCCACGATTCTGAGAAGAGAGTCTCATGCTTTACTGACGGAACTATCCAGGTTTAAGAATTTTCTATTCAACGTAATATTCAGTCTATTGCAATGCATAATAATAAATTTTCATTTAAAGCATTCATTTACAGTGAGGGTAGTTGAAGTCACCCATTAATACAACATTTCCTCTTTGGGAAATTCTTCATTAATTTACAGAGGCTGATTTTCAGTCCTTGGCTACTTCAGGGTTTAAGTTGACTCCAAGATGGAGAAGCAGAGACTCATGGGAGGTGGTGGAGCCTCTGACTTGAGTGGAAGCAAAAACAATAATACATAATTCAAACATGGAACCAGAAGCTATTTTCTGATGAGAAAGCACAGAGTTAAGCCCAAATCCCCAGAAACATAATTTAAATATTTATCATTATTATTGTTGTTATTAATAATAATAATAATAATATTTGTACCTCGCCCATCTGGCTGGGTTTCCCCAGCCACTCTGGGCAGCTTCCAACAAAGACCCAAAAATACACTAAAATGTCACACATTAAGAACTTCCCTGTCGTGAGTTCATAGCAGAGGCAAGTTTTGAAGTGGGGACTGGGTCACAGTGGTCAGTATGGCCCTCATGGTGAGGTGGAGGTCCCCTCCTGGCTGCTGCGTTTCTGACGCTTACTTGGGCAGGGCAGGGCAGGGGGTGGTGAGGTGGGGACTGTGTGGATACAGGGGCAAGAGCACCTGATGGACTTCACCTGTGCATCCAAATGGCCCTAATGTTGCTGTGGCCTTGCCCTGCTCCCTTGTCATGGGTTTTATGGTGGTGTCTTGGAGGGGGTGGTCTGATCCAGGGGAAGAATGGGAGGCGCTGGGAGGAGGGGGAGTTTGACAATCCGGTAGAGGGTCCCAGCAGGTCGCAGGGGGTGAAATCAGGCCACCAAGGAATGTTGGACCCAAGGAGAGGACTGGTGAGTTGGAGTGTGTGCAGTTTTTATATATGAAGCTTGCTTATGAGACTTATATCCTGCACTGCCTTCCCAGGAGACCCAATCAACCAACCAACCAACCAACCAACCAACCAACCAGTCAATAAAAAGATTGACCAGAAACATTGATGTCATGAGTCCATTTCTCCATATGTGGAGAAGTTTTGCAACTCTCATCCCCCCCCCCCCGTTTTTAAAATAAGCCTGCTTCTTCCAGAGCTTCATAACAAAAAGGCCTTTTGGCTGAACATCTCCTCTTGATATGGCTTCAGATGGCTGCTTTGGAATCATGGTGGTGAATTTGGATAGGTTTTTAAAAATGTTATTTGATAACCCCAGAGTCTAGCCCTGACATGGGCACTGAACCAGATGTTACAATGTCACTAGGAAATGAACTGAGTTAGGTTCCTGGTTTTGAGCCTGATTCTAGTAATGGGGGGCGGGGGCGGGAATAATGAATCTGAGGTTGACAAGCTGGAAGGAACCTGTGGAATCTGATCCCACACCCCCATGGCACTGTAGCAGCCAGTGTCTTTAAAAAACACAAAAGGCCTAGACTTGTAGAATCTGGAATGCTGTAAAGTTCTAGCTCTTACATTTCATCCATTTTCCTGTGACTCAGTAAAAGGCAGCTTCCTGTGTCCTTGGCTGATGTTGCCCAGCAGCCCCATCTGGGCCAGGAGGCAAGACTGGGGATGAGCAGCATCAAAGCTAGGGGGGCTCTTGGTGGGGCAAGGGACTCTTCTTCCAGAGCATGGGCCTCACCTATTGCCCAACCATCCCTGTCTGTGTCATCAGTGCTGCTGGGTTCTGGTTTGCTGACTTGATTCTGGTGCCAGGAGCATAGCAAGTGCAAATATAATGATATATTAATGACCAATATAATTTCAAATTAATTAAGAAGCTACTAATTTTCTCAGCAGGGGAGCCTCCTGGAAGAGATTGCTATTCTAGTAATGGCACCAGTGAATCCTTTTTCATTACATTATCCTTTTTTCCAGACAGCATGATATTGTTCCATTAATCTGTTTGCCCAAAGTGGAATGATGGGAGGTGTGTGTGTGTGTGAGAGAGAAAGGGCAGGCACAGGACTGCGCAATGAGAGCAGACTGTGAACAAGGGGAGGAGGACTGCTGTCGCACCGCAGCAGAGCATCAGCTTTGCCTGCAGAGGGCCCCCGTTCAACCCCAGACTCCCTGGCTGAAACTTTGAAGAGCTGCTCCCAGCCAGGGACCAAAGGCTGTTCCCTAGATGCTGTTGCCTAGTGCTGCTGTGTGCATGAAGGCACGAGACTGGGATTGTGTAAGAAAGGGCAGAGTGTGCCAGTTTGTGACACGCGTGCCTCAGGGTAGCCAAGGTGCTCCTGCATGTTTAAAAGCTGTGAAAAGGGAGAAGGGATTTCAGCTGGAGTGGCACAGCTGCAGGTAGAGCAATCATTAAAGATGCAGGACCAGCCTAATAAGCCTCTGTGTGCAGATGTTTCTTAGTGCAGGCAAATGGGTGCTCTCAGAGTTGCCAGCTGATGGGCAAAACCATGGCTTTTACTTTTTAAAATTGCAATTACAAGAAAAAGGAAGGGGTGGAGGGAGGGCACCATCCCATAAGCATCAGCAGCCCCCATTAACAGTACAAATAATCTGTTCAAAAAGAGAAGAACAATTCATCAAACCTAACAAGCAAATATATCAATACAAGAAGTTAATCTGTCCAAATAAATATCCCAATGAGATTGCTGATTTTAAGATAGGTGTTCAAAAGTGGAAAGTCCACTGGGTAATAGGTGGTGGGTCTTTAGCCTTCTGACCTTGAAGTATCCGGCCACATTCACACAGCACATTGAAAGCACAACGAGGCCACTTTAAACAGGGGTGGCTTCCCCACCCCAAGAACCCTGTGAAGTGCAGTTTGTTAAGAGCGCTGAGTGTTCCTCATAGAGCTACAAGTTGCAGAGTTCACTGTGAAGTGGGATTGACTGCTAAACTGCTCTGTAAACTGCAGCTCTAAGAGGAGAATAGGGATCTCCTAACAGCTCTCAGCACCCTCCATCAACTACAACCATGACTCTTTAAGGTGGTACCGTATTATGGTGTGGATGTGGCCTCGGCCTCTTTCAGGGCTTGTGGGGTTCATCTGTTGGTCACCCACAACACAGGGATATATTGCAGGAAGCGGTGAACATTCCAAAGTACCAATTTCCTCCAAAACACAGTTTATACAGGCAACAATTTCTGACCACAGGTCATGGAGCTAAGGATGATCAACATAGCTCTTATACATCTGGGAAATTCTGGACATGTACAGAAATTGGATGCCTAAAATGGTGTCTGGGGTGGGGGTGGGGCAGGGAGTTTTTAATGTTAAGAGATATCCTGTATTTCCTAAACATATGGTGACCTGGGTTTTTTCAGTTTTCTGTTTTCCCCCTGGTTTTTTATTTTTCTAGGGGAGGCGGTGTCCTGGTGGCAGTGGAAGTGACAAGAGGTCACTTCCCTTGGCAGGGGGGGGAGGGGGGAGGAAGGCAATGCAGCAGCCTAGCTGCCCCTAGCATGCCAGGGGCATCCCTCGGGTGGCTCAGTCACAGCAGCAGTGAGAAAGGGTCTGTAGCTGGATGTTTGGGAGCTGCTGGCATGATCACCTTGCCCGAGGGGGTTGAGGTGGTGGTGCTGGTTCGGCTTGCCCGCTGGGTACATGGCGGCAGGCACCTCCTCATGTTGCCAGGGCGGGCTGCAGCCTCTCAGGGCCACTGCCCTCTTCCAGCTGCAGCATTGCCAGGGCAGAGATGGGGGCCGGGCAGGTAATGGGGTGTGTGCGCAGGAAAGAGTTTAAACAAGAGCTGGATAGTGAGGGAAGGAAACTGTGAGGAAGGGGAACAAAACCCACTGTGGTAAATTCGAGGTCGTGGGGGGAGAAAGGTAGCCGTGTCTCACTACATGTTTCTAGGGGCTGTTGGGGGCCTGTGTAGCTGGGTGGGGTATAGTAGAGAGGAAAGTAAGGTGGGGGGCTGTGTAGGAGAAAGGGGTGCATTAGGGTCTGGCTGGCTTTTTTTAGGGGGGTTCCAGGTCCCCCCAGGCTTTTGTAGCAGCTGTGGTCCAGGTCCAGATGGAGCAGCCATCCTGATATTTGCAATAAGTTGGGGTGGGTGGGAAGCAGGTTTGTTGCACAGAAATGCCAAAATTGGTTTTAACTGTGGAACCTGAATTTGTGGGTATGTGATTGAACCCTACCCCATATTGCCACAATCTGAAAGCATCCCAGGTCTCCAGCTATGCCAGCCTGCAGGCGGGGAAGGAAAACAGATGGCAGGACAGGGAAGGAAAGAGGAGGCACAGCTGCCTTTCCTCCTGCGTCATTGTGAGAGTCTTGGCAGAAGGGGGTGTCCCGTTTCCTACGCATGACACATGCTAAAAACACGTGATTGGCAGTTCTGTTCTCCCAAAGTCATTGGCTGCACTGCTGTGATGTCATGGAATGTTCAGGGCAATTCTAACTGATCCGAGGGAAAACCTTTGGTATAACAGCATGTTGACAAAAGTACAATTACTGCAAGGGAAGAAAGCAGTAATTCACCTTACAAATTTCAGGACCAGAATCAACCAAGTCAAAATGACCTAGTACTCTCGCCTGGAGCTTTGCTGTTAAAATGCCACACATGCAGAGCAATTAGAGGGAGGAAAATATAAGGCCTCCTTCTCCCGCAGTCGCTGCCTGAAGATGCTGCTTAACATTGAACTGAACTGAACTCAGCTGCTCCGCATTACTTCATGATAAAGCCAGCAGTGAAGGCCAGGTTTGACTAGGAAAAACTCTTAAATGAATAAGCAATGACAAAGAGGACTGCAAGAGATTGCAAGCTGAAAGATGCAGGAGACAAAAAGAGGTACTGGAGGCGGCCTAGGGGAACAGGGAAGAGCATTGTGCTGTTGGCTGGAGGGCAGCAAATAGGGAAAGGAGGTTGGTGGGCTGGCTGTGTGCTTGTGGGTCAGGGAGCACCAAAGCAGCAGTGAGCCTGAATTTCCCATACTGGATTGAACTAGCCAACTGCTTCTTGGCCTTTAGTCCTTGCTTTATCAGAGCTGCAATGGTATAGAGGCCCCCAAACAGTAACACAGGGTGATGGCTGGGCCCCTTAGGAATCTGCTAATGGAAGTCAGATGAGGATAGGAAGGAAATAATTCCGGGAAGTTCAGACACTTTTCTCAGAAAATACAAGGGCTGCCTCATGCAGTCCCTGTTCCACCTTTTCTGCCCATCACTTGCCTGCCTAATTCAAAACCCAGAATTTTTAATACTGCCACAGAGGCTTAGGGGGGTTTATCTGACGTGAACACAGCAGAGCCTTTTGTACTTGGGCAATGACAGCCCCGTAGAGCTCGTTATCTGCAGATCTGGAGTTAATTGCCTGGCGGGAGTGGGGAGGAAGGTGACTCATTCCAAAGCTGTTTATTAATACTCATTCGACCAGCACTGAGCAGAAATCCTGAGAGAGGGAGGTGGGCCATAGAATGTCAGCATCAGGGGAACTGGAGGAGGGGCTGGTGGGGATCCATATGCTTGGAAAATGAGGACAGGGAACGTGCAGTACAGCTTGCCCATGGGGCAGGTGGGATATTTGTCCCAAGTACCAAACATGAAGGGGATGCTGTGTAGGCACCCCTACTGATGTGACTACAAACCTTTGCAGCTGCATCCCCTGGCAAAGGTGCTGATATGTCCAGTAGGTGTAAAGGCTTTTGGAGGAGTTGCAGTGTAGATGAAACATTGGGGTGTGGGGGTGTGAAACATGGCATATTAAGTTCCAACTTTAGGTTTTCAGAAAAGGACTACCCCCTCCCCTGATGTGTTAATGAGGTGGAACAAGGGCAGGTTGAGCAAGAATAATTATTTGCTGAGTGAGGGGTGGAGGCAGGGCATCTCACCCAGTGGATTATCATGGTTAGGACCTGGCAGAAGTGTGGTGTAGTGGTTAAGAGTGGTGGACTCGTAATCTGGGGAACCGGGTTCGATTCCTCGCTCCTTCACATGCAGCTGCTGGGTGACCTTGGGCTAGTCACACTTCTTTGATTTCTCTCAGCCCCACTCACCTCACAGAGTGTTTGATGTGGGGGAGGAAGGGAAAGGAGATTGTTAGCCACTTTGAGACTCCTTTGGGTAGTGATAAAGCGGGATATCAAATCCAAACTCTTCCTCCTCCTCCTCTTCTTCTTCCATAGGTTTCACTCTGGGTCCTCCCCGCCCCCCGTAAAGTCCAGCAAATCCCTGTAAGTTGCCCATTGTCTATCCAAATCTACTCTCTTGATTGTAATTGCTTCAATGGGAGATAGTCATAAGGGTGTTTTCTTTTCTAACAGATTTTTTTTATTTCTCCCAGACTCTGTACAAATTCTTCCTAATAATGTGGTTCATAAAACGCATACCAAAGGCATGCATGCCAGCCAAATTTTAAATCTTGGCCTTCCAGATCTAATATGTCTTCATTTTTATTTATTTATTGGGTTTTATAAACAAGAATAAGTATACCAAGAATAAGTATACCAAGTTTTCTCATATCATATGTATATCACAAAAATAGCATAATAAATGTGGAAAAATATCTACAACATATATCTCATTATTAGTGGTCAATGTATAAGTTATTGGTTCATGAATTGGTTTAAACAATTAGGAAGAAGAAGAAGAAAGGGAGGAGGGGAGGGGGAGGGTGGAGGGTAGTTATGCTTCTATTATTCCTTTGGGGGGGTGTTGTGTCAGCATCACTTGTATGGGTTCTCTTACTATTCACCTTGGTGGTGAGAGAGGTTTGGGGTGGGGTGGTTGGTTGTCTTTGGTTGGCTGTAGTGAGAATTGTTTTTGTGTGCGAGTGGGGTGTGAATGTGTATTTTTTAATCAGGCTAGCCAGATTGATTTGTATGCTGTTGAGGGATTCTTGTCGTTGTCTTGTTGGGCTGCGTATGTGATAAAGGGGAGCCATATGGGGGTGAAGGCATCTTCTATTTGTCCCCATGTCAGTTTCAGTTTGTTGGTTGGTTTTTCTAGTAGGGCTGTTTCCCGTACTATTTGATACCTTTGGTCTATGCTTACTCCTGACAGGTCTCTCCAGTGTCTGGCTATAGTGCTTCTGGCTGCTGAGAGTAGGTGAATTATGAGCTCTTTGTATTGTGAGTGGGCATTATTGTCTTGGAAGATATTTAGTAGGGACAGTTCTGGGGTGACTTCTAATACTTGCTTAATTATTTTGCATATTTCTTGTATTATTGCTGTCCAGAAGAAATATATGCATTTTCATGCACACTCCCTCCAAATTTATGTATTTTTGTACCACTTAGCTGTAGAACGACATTGCAAAATTCAAAGAGATGCAAATTTCAAAAAAGGTGTGGTTTAGTTTGCATATTGGTTTGAGGATCATAGAATCATAGAATTGGAAGAGACCACAAGGGCCATCGAGTCCAACCCCCTGCCAAGCAGGAAACACCATCAGAGCACTCCTGACATATGGTTGTCAAGCCTCTGCTTAAAGACCTCCAAAGAAGGAGACTCCACCACACTGTTTCCCGTACTATTGTAGCTTTTTGCTACAACGCAAGCAAAAATCAACTTCCTCCATCCACTCACATAGTCCTTCATCATCATATGTACATTTGATCTCACACGGGTGCCTGCTTTTGGCCCACTGAATTTTCTAAAGCACTCTCTGGATGTTGGCTGCCCCAGTGACCTTCCATTCTTCACTGTAGGATGCTGCAGAGTGTCAGCCATGGGGCACCCCAGTTTGCACAGAGATTCAGCATTCATTCACGGGTCACAGCAGGAGATGTGCCCCAGAAAGTTCACCTTAATGAGTATTGTAAACCACAAAAAGTTCTTTTTTAGTTTATTACTCATCTGCATTTTTTAAAAAAAGAATTGGTTAATTAATCCATTACATTTAAATAAGTTTGCAGAACATCAATAGTGTTTGCCTGTATTGGAGTAAGAGAGAACTTTATATTTCATAGACAAAAAGCCCTCATCCTTTGTTACATGGAAAGGCCATCTGGAATTTTTTCTTTTTTCCCTTCTGTTATTCGACATGTCAGAACCCAAATAGCTTCAAAAATACTTTAAAATAGTCCTCACTGATTAAAATTGCAACCTGGCCAATCCATCAGTGAAAGCTTTTAGTTCATTAATCTACCAATTAAAGTGCTTAAAATCTGCAGTGCCACATTTAAAACAGGCATGAGCTTCTGTTGCCAGTTGAGAAAGGACCATACTCTCCCTTGGAGTCTGGTTTCAATGCCTGGCTGAGTGCCTAGAAAGAGATACCGTACTTTTCTCTCTATAACACGCAGATTTTTTCTCCTAAAAAGTAAGGGGAAATGTCTGTGCGTGTTATTGAGCGAATGTGGGGGGGGGGGTCCCTGGAGCCGACCCTCCCAAGCGCAGAGGAAAAATCAGACAAAAATCCAATCGCACGCGTCAGGGAGAAGGGAGGAGGGAGCTCCGTGAGAGAGGAAGCTGTTGCTTTCCTGCATTCTGCCTCAGGGTCTTACTGCCCACTCGCTTCTGTTTCGGTTGCTGTTTGCTCAAACGGAACAAAGAGCAGGCAAATCCCCTCCCCTCCAGGCAACCCCTTCCCTCCAGGCAAGCAGAGGGGAAAGGAAAGGATCTCCGTCCTCCGGTGGTGCTGCGTCCAGGGAAGCATTTTAGGGAAAACATGGAGGTGGGAGAGAGGGGGGGCTGGCTTGGGTGTGTGGGGGGGACTTTTGCCTTCCTTTCCTCCCTCCCGTTATACCCCTCTCCTGCATTCTTAGCCAGCTGCTTCTCTGCACACTGGTGCAAAAACGTGGTTACAAAGCATGGATCCACATGGATCCTCAGGATCTTTGCATTGGGTCACCCCAAATTCACCATCAGATCACATAGCATGTCCATGGCTGCAGCCTGCACCAAACAAATCACGCACCCACTGTTGCCTGGGGCTGCAGTGGTGCAAAAACGTGGTTACAAAGCATGGATCCACATGGATCCTCAGGATCTTTGCATTGGGTCACCCCAAATTCACCATCAGATCACATTACATGTCCATGGCTGCAGCCTGCACCAAACAAATCACGCACCCACTGTTGCCTGGGGCTGCAGTGGTGCAAAAACGTGGTTACAAAGCATGGATCCACATGGATCCTCAGGATCTTTGCATTGGGTCACCCCAAATTCACCATCAGATCACATTACATGTCCATGGCTGCAGCCTGCACCAAACAAATCACACACCCACTGTTGCCTGGGGCTGCAGTGGTGCAAAAACGTGGTTACAAAGCATGGATCCACATGGATCCTCAGGATCTTTGCATTGGGTCACCCCAAATTCACCATCAGATCACATAGCATGTCCATGGCTGCAGCCTGCACCAAACAAATCACACACCCACTGTTGCCTGGGGCTGCAGTGGTGCAAAAACGTGGTTACAAAGCATGGATCCACATGGATCCTCAGGATCTTTGCATTGAGTCACCCCAAATTCACCATCAGATCACATAGCAATGATCTGATGCAAAAACAGGGCTGCAATGGTGCAAAAACATGGTTACAAAGCACGGATCCACATGGATCCTCAGGATCTTTGCATTGGGTCACCCCAAATTCACCATCAGATCACATAGCATGTCCATGGCTGCAGCCTGCACCAAACAAATCACACACCCACTGTTGCCTGGGGCTGCAGTGGTGCAAAAACGTGGTTACAAAGCATGGATCCACATGGATCCTCAGGATCTTTGCATTGGGTCACCCCAAATTCACCATCAGATCACATAGCATGTCCATGGCTGCAGCCTGCACCAAACAAATCACGCACCCACTGTTGCCTGGGGCTGCAGTGGAGCAAAAATGTGGTTACAAAGCATGGATCCACATGGATCCTCAGGATTTTTGCATTGGGCTACCCCAAGCTCACCATCAGATCACATGTCTGTGGCCACAGCATGAGGCACAAAAATGATACATCCACTGTTTCATTCAGAATTTTTCCCCCTTGTTTTACTCCTCTAAAAACGATGTGCGTGTTATGGTCAGGTGCGTGTTATAGAGCGAAAAATACGGTAAATGCTCCCTGGGATCAGGGCTGGATCACCCATGAGACAAGGTGAGGCGTCTTCCTTGGGTGGCAAGATCCACAGGGGCAGCAGATCCCAGCATAGATCTTTCTCCCCCCCCCCCTCTGATGTAGATCTTCACTCACCTTTTATTCTCTGGTGATGAGGGGGTACCATTTTGTGGTTTTCCCAGGCACCAAAATGTCTTGGGTTGGCCCTGTCTGGGATCCTGAAGCAAAGTACATGCAAACTTACATACCAATGAGGGTTGGGGGCTCATGGAGCAAATCAACTCTCCCATCCATGTCTCCTGCACCCACCAACCCTGGTGCTAAGACCAATGCATCTTCAATAAAACAGGCTGGATTGCAAGGCAACTAATATTTCATCCCTTCATTTAGACTCTTCTTGACTAGCTCAGTAGCAGGTTCTTACAGTGGCTTCTAGCGTAAGATCAATATCATAACAAAAAACCCCATGAAATTAGACCATAAACTTCTTGCTAAACTCCAGTGGCCAAGGGGAACAGTCAAGGCAGCAAGAGAAGCAGGGCTCCCTAAAGTTCTGTTAAAAAGATGGCTTCTACAAGTCTTTTATAAACCTGATAGGAAGGGAGCCAGACAGACTTCCTGAGTTGCTCCTTCATACATCTGGACCCAAGTCATTTGGGGATTTAAAGAAAAACCAAACCAAAACTCTACACAAATAATTGAAAACTGCCACCAATGTCATAAGATGCATCAAACAGTATATTCAAATGCCCTAACTGGGTGCTGCATGGAGGCTGGTGGTGGGGCAGGGAAGAACTTCATATCCTGTTGCCACTGGATTCCTTACTGGTCACTTCTTGCAACAGGGAGTTTCTGACACATTGCTTGACCTCTCCTCTCCTCTGTGAAGCACTAGACCAGCCATCCTTCACCTGTCCCTTCCTGTGGTTCTTGACCTGAACAAGCTCAGTGAAAGTTGTTAGACTCAAACTTTTCTCTCCCAACTGCCTTTACTTCCCAGTATGTGACCCTTTTGTTTATAGTGTCACCACAGCAGCAGAGTCTTCACTATTCCAGAAGCTGGGAACTTCATCAGAATGTCTGCTCTCAGACAGCTCAAGCATCTCTGGAGTCAATGCTGGAATTTCACTGGCATGTCCAAGTCTCAGAGACAGGAGTTGTGATTGAGATAGAAGCCACTTTGGGTTACTCACCCATCTGCACAATTTATGGGCGTGTGGTTTTTCCATTTTAAAGGGTGCAAAAAATCCACTTTCGAGCTAGGGAGGAGGTGGGGTTGCAGGCTTCACGCCCCTCCCCACACTCGTGGGGGCTGGCTCCAGCTCCACGCGATAGCAGGGAATCCTCGGCCGCGTCATACTCTGTGCCAGCCAATCGGCTGACGGGGGGCATGGCCTCACCTACTTAGGTCTCTCTTTCCTGCGCCACAGCTGACCTGGTTTTCCCATCCCTCCCACCCATTAGGATAGGTTCTCTGACGTTGCTATGAACCTCGGTTGGTTGCCGTCAAGAGGCCTGGTAGGAATTTTTCCATCTGGCAGATTGGCTCCAGCCATTTGTTTTTCGCCTACCTTGTAGCAAACCGTCACAACTCCTTGGTATTGGCGGTAGGCATTGGTGGGGGTACAGTCTATTGTTATGCAAATGAAGGGGGAGAAGGAGCGCCATCACCTTCTCCCAAATAAAGGGTAGTCCGGTAAAGGATTCCAGGGGGCGTGGCCTCGTCCTAAGCCTATGGAGGTGTGGGCCCACGGCACACCCCCACGCGGTGACCCCGGGGGAGGTCCTAGTTGACGTGCCTCAGCAGGACTCCTCCCACTGGTGGTTAACCCTCACCGGCCAGGCCGGTTAGTTGTAGGACCAATGCCTAGGCCAATACCGCTCAATTCCTGTAATCAATAAAGTTGTGGCCTAATCTGACCCATTAACTCAAATTCTTGTGTCCTGTGTCTTTATTTCTATGGGGGGAGGCGGGAACTCGCCACGCAATGAGGGGAGCTCAATGTTTCCTCTCCTCTGTGCTCTACTATTATTTCCAGTGCTTCTTTTCCTTAAAAAAATGTTTATGGGTACTCTCATTTTCCTACTCATACTGACATACTGCCCCTCAATGAGGCCAAACTTAGATTCACAAAATGTTTAGGGGTATGCGTACCCCTGCATCCCCCCAGAAAAAAGCACTGATTATTTCCATTTCCATGCCACCGTTCTCCACAAACCTCAGGTTGTTGGCATCCATCTGTCCCGAGAGACAAAGGAGTGTGCCTCCAGGGATGAAGTAAAACGGCAGCTTTTGCAGCACCAAAATGACCTCCCTGGGGCACAAGCCTGGGCAGTGTGTCTGGAGGTCCTAGGCTGCCCAGATGACAAGATCCCCTCTCTCGGTCTCACTGATGGGGTCCAAAGGAAAACACAGCAGTATATTTGGCACATGCTTGGCTGCAGGAGTTGCTGGAAGGAGGTGTATAAGGTGCCATCCAACCACCTTAGCGACTCCACTCCGTATTTGTGTAGGGTTTTCTCCTTAGCCTTTCCTTTTCCTGAAGATATCCCTCAAGGCAGAGGAGGGTTAGGATCAGAGTTTTCCTTCTCCTGGATGGGCTCCCTTCCCAGGGGACAAGCCTCACCTGCCCCTCATTTCCATCTTCAGCACATGCAGAAACTACTTGCTGGAGCCACTCTTGGTCTCCAGTGCCTAATTAAACCCTGCGGAGGCCCCTAGGCAATCTAAATATGGGAGGGGGGGGGGGCGTTCGCAAATTATGTCCGAATAAGTTTTTGTAATTTGCTGTCAAGATTATGTCAATAGTATTTTGAATTGTTGTTGCGGGGTAATCTGGCACTGTTGGTCTTATCCACTCCATCTGCCAGGGCTTGTCTTCACATGCAGGGGAAGTCCCTAAGTCACTGGTGGTTTGAGGCCCACTGGCTGTCCCCACCTGTTTTAGCCAGCCAGTCAAAGCACTTCCTGGCTTGCGACTGCTGTACCATGCCGTCAGCTTCTAGGAGCCACAGGTGAGGGCTCAGTGTTGTGTGGGAACCAAAGGTGGGCCAACTACTTCAGAAGGAGCATGACATGCCTGTCACCAGAGGTATTCCTCCTCCCCTAACACTCCATACACCACAAAGTTCAGCATACCCACTTAATTCTCACAACAGCCTTGCAAGATAGGCTAAGCCAAGAGAATGTGACTATGGCCCTAGATAACCCAGTGAGCTGCAGAGCTCTGCAAAGACCTCAACTTCGGGCTTCCTGGTTCTAGTCTCCAGCCCAGCCTATCCTGATCTGCTGGCCTGCTGAAGTTCCCTGACCACTGGCCATGTTGGTGCTGATTGGAGTTGGGATCCAAAAGAACTGGAGGGCCCTAATCATGCACCACACTGGGCCTCTTCTACATCACACAACAACTTATTGCATGCCTTGTTGCTTTGCTTGCAGCATGCAGGAGGGCAGCAGGGGCAGGTCATTTGGTACCAACAGCTCTGTTCTCCAACAATTGGTCAAAGGGCTCGGGATGAATGGTAGATGTTGCTGTCACTCCCTCCCAGTACCATCCAGTGTCTGTGACTTGAGGCAATTGCCTCACTCTGAGTAATGGTAGGGCCAGCCTTTCAATCATCCTTAGCATGAGTATCGTACTTCCTGATGTTCTAAGCACGTCACATGCATCACCTAGCTGTAATCCATTAAAACAGCCCTGTAAGGTACATCAGCACTATTCTCCCCATATCACAGGGTAGGGGTGAGGCAAAGAAAGAGGTGGTGACTTGCCTAAGATCACCTAGTTAGTTTACGGCAAAGCTAAGATTTAAAATGGGGACTTCCTGATTTGTGGGCCAGTCATTTAGCTGCTATACTAAACTAGCTCAGGTAAAAATTTAGCTGTTCTGTGATGTCTGAGTCCTTTCCTTAATTCCCAGTAACTGACCAGGTAACATGTCCCAGACTAAAGCTTGGGGCATTAAATCAGGGATAGGGAATCTGTAGCCCTCCATATACTGTTGGACTGCAACTCTCTGACCTTTGGCCATGATAGATGGGGATGTGAAACAGATATCACAACATAAACACAATGACTTTATCGTATTGTGTCCTACCTTGGTGTTTTAGGGCTGCACTGGAAGAGGGGTTCCCTGTCTGTGAAATAGGCCACCTCCCCCCTTTAGGGAAACCCCCCCTCCCATATTGCAGTGGTCTTTCAGGGAGGCATACAACTGTGAAGAAAATGTTCTCCTTTAAAGCAGCAGCTGCTCCTTTAAAAGAACCCACAACACTATGCTTACCATAATCCCTAATGGATTACTTTATGATTTTGTGGGTGGTATTGATAAAGCCTTGAAATATTATTCCCGCTGCCTCTATCTTCCTTGGTATTCTAATTTTAATAACCTGCGATTAAGCGACAGACAGGGATGTCACTTATCAAATAGAGAACAACAGTTGTAGGTTGCAGTGGAAGAGAGAGACTTATTTCCCACTGTCACTCACTATCCCTTCCCTGCGCCAGGCACTCCAGCACCTTTGGCTCCCATATCAGCCATCTTTTGGATCTTGCCCCATGGGAACACACAGCAAAAGCACATTGCGACTGTCAGAGGGAAGAAGGGAAGCTGCCTGCTACTGAGTGAGACCCTTGGGTCCATTGAGCCCAGTATTGTCAACACTGACTGGCAGTGGCTCTCCAGGGAGCACAGGGAAGAAGATCTGCACTCATGGCTCCACCCAGTCAAAACTTCAGACATTTCCATTTATTTAGGCCTACAGCAAAGCCTGCTTTTGTTAGGTGAAGTTCTCTTTTGTGGCTCTTGACATGGGAGCCATCCCTTTCTAGTCCACGCAACACCAACAACTGCATGGGCTGAGTGCTGCTTTCCGCACAGAGTCAGGGGGCTCTTTCTTCAAAGGCTAGTTTCTGGATCTCTGGGGGTCCTCCATTTCACCTCTGAACTTGAAAGCTCTCTGAAGGACTTGCTCTTTCTTTTTCTTTGATCTGCGGCTGAGGACCCGCAAGGCATTTCCTGTTTTTTTTGGACTATTTCCTTGGTCGAGGGTAAGGTTCCACAATGACACTTATGTGGCATGCACTTAAATTGCATTCTGAATGCCCCCCCCCCCCCGCTTGATGATGTTGTAATTGCTGTGCTGACTTCAGGACGCAGGGACCGCAGCTTGGCCTTTCTCTACCACTGATGTTGGACTGCAGTTCCCCTCACCCCTCACCAGCATGGCCAAAGATCTGGAGGGCCACTGGTTTCCCAGTCCTATGTAGATAATGCTGACCTAAATAGAGCAAGAGCCTGGGTGGGTGAAAGCAGCTTCCTGTGTTGGTCACTGTCACCAGGAGCATCTTTCTTACTTCTCACCTGTGGCTTGCTGTGCAGGCCAGAATATGTTTGGCTTCCCCCAGAACCTTTGAGATGTTACTCAAGTCCACACCCAGGGGCGAAGCTAGGCTTTATTTCACCCGGGTCAAAGGCCCATTTGGCACCCCACCCAGACACATTTCCACATGCACACACACAGGCTGGGGGCCTCAGTGGCGCCCCTCTGGAGGCTTCACCTGGGGCAAAAAACCCAGCTAGCCACTGCCGCCACTCCCCGTAGCCATAGCACTGCCACACCAGGGACTTACCTGCATGCGATACATGTGCTCGGAGCAATTTGAATTAGTACCCCACCCTTTGCCAAATGCCTGGGTGTTTCCTTTTTGTCTCATTGTAAAACTATCCCCAATCAATGAGGAAGTTATAGATGTGCAAATATTTTAAGCCAGCCAATGCAGATGGGAAATGGTGGCTTTTCATTCATTCCCAGGAGAAGGGTGGGGGCCTCAAATCTAGAATCAGACATAATATCAGTTCCTTACGTCATGAGCAGGGTGGGGGGGGGACCCTACTCCATCAACTACAGAAGTGGTGATTATCAGAAGAAGGTGCAGCCAAATATATAACTTGGCAAGGAATGAATTAAGGGGAAATTGGCAGTTTGAGAGCCTTTTCATGACGCTCCTGCAAAACAGGCTATTTAAATCATTTAGCTACCTTCTTAATCACGTCACTTAACAAGCCTTGAAGATGAAGTTTCCAGATGGTAGCAGAAGGAGAATAAAAGCTGGACAGCTCTCCTGACAAGCACCAGCCGATCTCGCCAATCTGGGAGAGAAAAAGGTAGTGGAGAGAGGGTGAGAGGAGGATTAAAACAGGAGCCTTATTATCACCTCAATCGAGATGGATTCATTACCAGAAAATAAATGCCATGGGGGATGCAGCTATTCAGGGCCCTAGACAAAAGGCGAGGAAGATAATCAGGCTCCACTGTGTTGAGCTGAGCACAGTTCAAAAAAGGCATCAGCCTCTTTGGGAGAGGAAAGTACCATTTGCACAACAAAGATGCAACACGGCTTTTGTCTGAGAAGGGCCCCTGGATGGTCATTTATCCCTCTAATGAGCACAGGCCTGCGAAGGCAATTGAGAAGAGAAAGCAGGCAGGTGGAAGCCACCAGCTCACCCAGCCACTCGGCAGGCAGCTGGCAAGAGGTTAATGACCATTTCAGAGCTTTCTCTAGAGATGTGCATGCATCTGTCTTGGGCTGCTGAGGGTCAGAAATCTCACTAAAGTCTTAAAGCCATATATTGCATTTTTAAAAAATTGTACTTCTAAGGTGTTTGTCTTTAATATACCTCAGGAGTGGGAAGTTTCAGATGTTCTCAAACTGCAGCTCCCATCATCTTAGAGCATTGGCCGTGCTACCTGGGGCTGAGGAATTTGAGGTACAACAATATCTGGAAGGCCACAGGTACCCCATTCCCATTAAAGGGTGAAGGGTGAATGTGGTATGGAGCTTCATACTTTTGTCAGATGACTAGGACTGACTGCAAATCCCTATCTGGTAAACATAAGAAACATCCTTTTAATGAGGTAGACTACTGGTCTATCTAGCTCTGTCTTACCTTACCAAGCCCAATTTGCATAAGGTCTTTTAAATGAGAATTGCCAGGAACTATACCTGGGACCTTCTGAATGCTAGGTTTCCTACACTCAAGTGTCCTCTCCATGGCAGGGGTGCAAAAATCTAGATGCCCAACCACTATTGATGACATAGAAAAC
Organism: Podarcis raffonei; assembly: GCF_027172205.1. NCBI lineage: Eukaryota > Metazoa > Chordata > Lepidosauria > Squamata > Lacertidae > Podarcis > Podarcis raffonei. The sequence continues at coordinate 1,149,796 of NC_070603.1, forward strand.
ACACACCATGGTTTGGCAACTGGTGTTCAGTTGCTAATGAGCGTGGTAGACAAGATTTCTTTGCTTCCCATGTGCACCGCAGCGAGTAAAATTGTGTGGCAGCTCCCCTTAATCCCAACCCCCTTTGATTTGAGCCAGAGCTTCCTCAGACACAGCTCCATAACTTCTTCAGCAACCAGGATGGGGAACTTGTGGGCCCTCCAGATGTTGCTGGACCAGAGTTAGGGCTCTGGCTTCCCAGAGCTATTTGTTGAACTGCTGTGTTCCATAGAATGTTCATAGACACTCCAGCTTCTCCAGAACATTTCAGCACAAAGGAACTAGAGGCAGAAGTGTCTGCTTGCTATTGGCGAAAAGCTATGAGGAAAAGTGTAAATGTTAAGTGCTTCCTCAGTGACATTTGTGCCATCTCCTGCCAGCGTTGTTCATCTGGCCATTGTAGTTGAGCTTTTAGCAGCAGGTCGATGTGCAAACTGTGAAGTGCTTCCTTCGTTGATTTCTGCTGATCAAGCTTCTGTGGAAGGCATAAGAACTGGTCGAGCCATTTGTTTTTCTGGTCAATTGGCAAACCTCTTGCCCTAGCGGTCAAAGAAACTTCACATACTAATTTTAACAAAAATCTACATCTCTGGTGGTAGGTTAATTTATGATAATAAATTATGAATCCCAGTAGTCTATTTTAACAGCATTGCAACCAAAATTATTTTATACAAAATGCCATTGTGACTGCATTGCGACATGCAATTTCCCTCCCTCTTTCATAATACTAGCATGAATTCAGGGTCACCCAATGAAATTGATTAGGCCTTGATTCAGGACAAACAAAGGGAAATATGTCTTCACACAATGCATAATTAAGCTGAGGACTTTGCTGCCATGATAATTTTAGATGGCTTTAAAAGGGAATTAGATAATTCCAAGGAGGACAGGTAGTGACTATGATAGCTGAAAAGAACAGCACAACTCTGAATGCCAGATGCTAAAGAGTCAAGGAGGGTCACGGTTTCATTAGCTTGCTTCTGATTGCCATGGGACATCTGACTAGCCATTCTTCGCAATGGCATGCTGGACTAGAGAGATTCTTGGTCTGATCTCAAAGAGCTCCTTTTTCAGTCTGCTTGACAGCAAACTCAGGTGATGAGTGCCAACATGACTGGCATCCAAGCAGGGCCACTGAGAAAGAAGAGGCAAGGTATTAGCACACATGTGGAAACCCTAAGATTTGCAAAATCTCATTTTTAGAAACCATAATGGAGCAGCCTCCCCAACAGCCTAGTGAGGAAGACAGGGCATGTTGAGCAGCCATGGAATTCTGAATGGCAATTGGAAGCGAAAAATGGGAAACCTGGGCATTGGGGGTGATGGCAGTGGGATGGAGTATCCCAGAGAGGGCATGGCTGGCTGGCTGTGACACTGGACAGGAGCACTCCTTTTAGGAGGTGAGGTGTTGTTGCAGGTCCCACTTCTGTTTGTATGTTCCCAATCCTTTGTTTGATTGTGCATAATTTTATAGTCAGGAAGCCAGAGAGGTTATCACAGAAGTCATCTAGTCATTACTCCCTGCTCCCCTTTCAGAAATAAAAAAATAACCTTCCAGAATAATCTATTACTATATTTTCCTGTTTCTCCCTCAGCCCTTGACTCTCCAAGACTGAGACCCTATATCTAGGGCAAATCAATTGTTAAATCTTCCCCATTTGGTTCTGTCACAAGTTTAGACCAAACACCACTTTGAAGGTTGCATTTGAATTTCTGCCTCCAAGTCCAATGAAAACCCGCACTCCATATCTGAGTTTTTACTTTTGTGGGGAGAAGAGCAAAGAGAAGCAGAAGATAAAAGATAAAAGAACAAAAATATACTTTAAAAAAATGAGAATGGATCTAGGGAAACAAGGCACAACAAACTGAGAAAACAAAACAAGGCAGGCTGACATCAAAAGTCTAGTTAAAACTACTGAAATAAAGTCCAATGAAACAACAACCCCAAAAGCATGAACTGAATATAAAAAAGCAAGAATTGAAATAAAGAAGCTATAGATCAAAAGACCAACAAAGCTGATGACAAGAATGAACCAACGGGTGGGGGAACATGTAAAGGAGAGAGTGAAGAACAAAAGGAAAAATAATGAAGAAAAATCCCTGATTCCCACTGAGAAATTCCTTCCCCACAACCAGGGCTGAAGGGAAGATGATCAAACACTGACATTACATCCAGAAATTGGTTGGCCACAGCAACTGGGGCTTAAAAAAAAAGCTAATAGGAACGTAGGAAACTGCCCATTACTGAGTCAGACCACTGACCCATCCAGTTCCATTTTGTTTACATGGGAGCAGGGGCAATTGCTCCCCAGGGTTTCAGATAGTGGTTTCTCCCAGACCTCCCTGGGGATTGAACCAGAGACCTTCTGCACACAAAGCAGATGCTCTATTACTAAGCTATGGCCACTCCCCTAAGAATATCACTTTTGTTAATTTATATAGCTCCATCACTGTGCATTTCTCAGAAGTGTAGCCATAGTATTCAGCTACAGCGAACAAATTGCACCAACTTGCAGAACCTTTAAGACTAGCAGATTTATTACAGCAGAGGCTTTCACACAGGAACATAGGAAGCTGCCTTATACTTAGTGAGACCACTGGTCCATCAAGGTCTGTATTGTTTGCACTGACTGACAGCAACTCTGCAGGGCTTCAGACAGGGGACACTCCCAGCTGTACCTGGAAGTGCCAGGGATTGAATCTGGGACCTTCTGCAAGCAAAGCAGTTGCTCTGCCACCTGAGCCATGGCTCTTCTTCATACAGTGTGACTAATTGGTTATGAAGAGCTGGGTTCTATGTAGGGCTGAACTGAAAGGCTGAACAGTGCTTCACTTGGGGCGATTTTCTGTGTGTGGTTACTTCTAAAGCAAAGATGGAAAACCTGTTGTTCAGTTCACAATTCCTATCAGTCAGTGGTCAGGGATGATGAGAGTAGAGAGTGTAGATGGGTACATTAATTGCATACTTCTAGAATGCACATATGAACACTCCTATATTTAGGTTCATTAGCTATCGTTCTTACCCCAAAATGTCCTGTCAGTGTGGGGGGATTTAGCTCAATATAAATCAGACACTGATTCATGTAATTTATTTCTAGCTGAATTTACATCCTGCCTTATTTCTGAAGCCTCAAGGTGATGAATAACAATAAATATATATAAGTGGTACCTCGGGTTACAGACCCTTCAGGTTACAGACTCCGCTAACCCAGAAATAGTACCTCTGATTAAGAACTTTGCTTCAGGATGAGAACAGAAATCGCGTGGTGGCAGCGGGAGGCCCCATTAGCTAAAGTGGTACCTCAGGTTAAGAACAGTTTCAGGTTAAGAATGGACCTCCAGAACGACTTAAGTTCTTAACCTGAGGTACCACTGTATAAAAAACATTGACGTATCAAGGAACAGTAAGTATGTCTTCAACAAAGTATCACACAGGGCTGGGTATGTGTTGTCATGCTGCAAGAGTTTGGACAACCTCACAGAATGTGGTATTATTTGGCTGTTCCCTTTTTGTTTTTAAAGAGCAGATTTCTGGCCCTTATGAAAGTGTGAGGGGAATGCCTGCTGAAACCGCAGAAGCCAGAATGCCATTGAATTCTAAGCTCAGATGTTTCAGTGCCTCAGACAGCTCTTTTGGGTGGAGTGGGATATTTTCTGAAACTCTGCAAACATTACAAGGTAAAATATGCAAAACCAGAGAGAGCATGCTTAAGCTGCATGTTTTGCACTGGCAGCAGAATCCAGCGTTTCACTTCAGAGAAATCCAGGTTGCTGTGACACATAATTCTGATTTTTTTTTTTTAAGTGCAGGGTAGACTGTGAAAATGAAGGTCTAATGAGAAACACATTTGGGATTGACTGCACAAGATTTTCCTAAGGCATAACCCGGAGGAGTTCATGTGTGTACCGTATTTTTCGCTCTATAAGACGCACCAGACCACAAGACGCACCTAGTTTTTGGAGGAGGAAAACAAGAAAAAAAAATTCTGAATCTCAGAAGCCAGAACAGCAAGAGGGATCGCTGTGCAGTGAAAGCAGCAATCCCTCCTGCTGTTCTGGCTTCTGGGATAGCTGCGCAGCCTGTACTCACTCCATAAGACGCACACACTTTCCCCCTTACTTTTTAGGAGGGAAAAAGTGAGTCTTATAGAGCAAAAAATACGGTATGCAATAGGAGTGGAAACCAGGAGGAAGTCCTAGGGGCAACCACTGAAGGGCAAGTTTACTTGAAGGTCGAGAAGAATGGAGACTGATGGTGCCTTTTGCAATAGCAGTTTGTTTTCAAAGTTACAGTTTGGGGATGGGAGAAATAGATAGGCAATGCTAGTTTTAAGGCAGCATCAGTCTCCAAAAGCAAAAGCAGCCCCTCTCCCAAAGCTGCTTCCCTTGCAAAACATGGACTTCTTCCTACAGCTGCATGCCAACTGCCTTTTCATCTCCTGCTAGGCAGAGCATTGGTATCAGCTGAGCTGTTACCTTGGCAGCTCTGGCTGACTTGCATCCCTACCTGTCAGAACATGAACCTGACATCAAGCTACAGTAGGCAAGCAAGTTACGCACATTTAACTTCAGCTTTATGCACTTGACAAAATAATTTAAAAAAAATTAAAAGGGGGCAGAAACTGGGTAGGCATCTGGGAAAACCTACTTTGGCAGTCCCACCCACCATTGCACCCAGTGTGTTCTGACTATGTGTGATTTTGGATTTCGGCACAATGTCTGGAATATAACCCCCACTTAAATGCTTACTGTATACCTAAGCCTATAGAGCAGGAATAGGGAACCTATGGCCCTCCAGAAGTTGTTGGACTCCATTTCCCATTATTCTCAGCTATGGCCAATGGGAAAAGACAATGGGAGCTGTAGTCCAACAACATCTGCAGGGCCACAGTCTCCCCACCTGTGTATAAAGAACGTCATCCCTACCCTTTGCATAACGGAGCAGCCTGTTTTCTATGCAACAAACCATTTTTCTGATTGAGGCCCCAGAGTTTTGATTTTGGTCCCCTTTGTTGAGAGTAAGACATTCAATCTCCACCCCCCTTTTCTTCTCTTCCTCTCATGTTTTCCTTCACCCCTTGGCATGTCTCTTACTCTTTTTACTAGTTTCTATTTTTGTGCTGTTCTGACACTTTCAAAATCCGGAACTCTACATGTACAGAGGTCTCCAAATGGAGACGTCATTAGAATGTGAATCTTCACCCTGCAGACAAACACTTCACAAAATCCAAAGGCTCTAAATCCCTTTGACGATGCTTTCAAGCCTCTGGGCCACACACCACAAAGCTGCGCTGATGCCACCAAATGAAAAATAAAATTCTCAGGCATATTTCAGCATAAACCCTAGAAAACCACCTTCAAGATTAATTATCAAGAAGATCCATCTTCATTTTTGTATGAGATGTTACACAGATCTTTATTTATTTTGAACTGTCTCTCTCTCCATGTTTACCTATATTGTAATGCACTAAGAGATGGTGTAGGTGAATCTTTACAGGTGTGGGAACAGTTCCTAGAGGTGGTAATGGGCTGGATAAGGGCCAACAAACTAAAGCTGAATCCTGACAAGAGAAAGGCACTGTTGGTTGGTGGTTTTCATGTCTGGAAATTCAGGGAACATCCTGTTCTAGGTGGAGTCTCACTTCCCCTGAAGGAGCAAGTACAGGTATTCCTGGAGTCATTTTTGTCATGGTGGCATCAATGGCGAGGAGTGCCTGTTTCCATTTCTGGATGGTACCTCAGCTATGACCATTCCTGGACTGGGATAGCCTCACCACAGTGGCTCAGGCTCTGGTAATCTCAACTTTAGACTAATATGATGTGCTCTAAGTGGGGTTACCCTTGAAGATGGTCTTGTGGTTGTCCAAGTGCTGCTAAGTGGTGTATTTTATTTTTATTGATTGATTAAATTTGTATACTGCCCTATACTAGTCAATCTCAAGGCATTTCACAACATAAAATAACAATATAAAAAAGAAAATGCATAATAAAAAACAAAGAAAACCCAATAATTCCCCCTTCCACAACACACTGGGTGTCAGTCAGCCAAAGGCCTGGTGAAAGAGGTCTACATATTATAGGTGTATAATGAAGGACCTCTTGTGGAGGAGGCACACAAAGAAGGGCCTCAGAAGATGAACTCAGAGTCTAGGTAGGTTCATATGGAAAGAGCAGGCATTGCAGTCCTGAGCTGCAATCTATCTAGAATCATATTTCACAGATTATGAGCAAGCAGCCATCTAAATAAAATAATTAAAAACAATAAAAATATATTTCTATAAATATTTTTTAAAACAAACTTTCTTAAATAGCATGCTTAACTACAGTGCAGAAATCTGCTCCTGGGAGCACTTAGCTATAGCTTACAGACCAGATACAATGGCAGCCCCACATAAAATGCATTACAAGAATTGAGTGTTGAGGTTACCAATGCATGGACCACTGTGGTCAGGTTGTCACAGTCCAGGAATGGTCACAAACAGCATTTAAACAGGAGCAAATAAAAAGCACTCCTTGTCCAAGGATATTTGGGACTCTAGTGACAGAGATGGATGAAGGAATAGCCCCAGACTCAGGTAGGTAGCCGTGTTGGTCTGACGCAGTTGAAACAAACAAATAAATAAATGAATAAATGAATGAATAAATAAATAAATAAATAAATAAATAAATAAATTGTCCAGTAGCACCTCAGAGACCAACTAAGTTTGTTCTGGATATAAGCTTTTGTGTGTATCTGAAGAAGTGTGCGTGCACACGAAAGCTTAGCTCCAGAATGCTTACCTGCTCCTTCAGATAGAGTGCAACCCAGTTCAGAACAGGCAATTGACCTATCTCATGAAGATGAGAACCAGCTACCCACAATGCCTCCATCTTTCTAGGATTCAGGCTTGGCTCATTGACCCTCATCCAGTTCATCCTTGCATCCACCCCTGCAAGTCCAGGGTTTGCACAGCCTCCCCTGACTTAGATGTAGTGGAGAAATAGATTTGGGTATCATCAGAGTACTGATGACACCTTGCTCCAAAACTTCTCATGACTGCTCCCAAACGGTGCTATATAGATGTTGAATAGCATCGGGGACAAAATAGTGTCCTGTGGCACTCCATAGTATAAATACAGGGGGCTGAAGAGGACTTGCAATGTCACTCTTTGGATACAACCCTGCAGGTAGTAAGGGATCCAATGCAGCACAGTGCCACTGAAAGCAATTCTGCACTCATTCCAGAAGGATCCCATGGTCAATGGCACTGAAGGGACCTGAGAGAGTGAGAAAAGGAGCAGGGTGACCCAGACTTGATTCAAACCCAGGCTAGACCCTAGACTGGCAAAACTCTAGAGGATCAGTCCCATCCAAGAATGTCTTCAGTTGTTTTGTCACAACCCCTTCAATAACTTTTCCCAGGAAGGAAGGATGTGCAACCAGATGATAGTTGCTGGGTCCATTGGCCTGGCTTTTTCAATAGCGGTCATACTACAGCTTGTTTTAAGGCAACAGACATGGCTCTTTCATGCAAGGAAGCATTGACCACTCCCTGTACCCATCCAATCACCTCTCCCCAGCCCAATTTCACCAGCCATGGTGGGCAGGGATCAAGAGGGCATGTGGCAAGATGCACCCCTGCAAGCATCCTGTCTGCATTGGCAGGCCTCATAATCTGAAATGGATCCCACAAAGTTGGAGAAGACGTAGCAATAGACAGGTCAGCTAGAACTGTAGCCACAAAGGTAACATCTAAATCACTGCAGAGTCGAGTGACTTTATCCTCAAAATGATGGGCTAAATGATCACAGGAGGGCTGTCCCCACCAACAGATGAGACATTGTGGGTTCCATAGCTGCAGAGAGGGCACCCAGAAGTAACCATGCCAATAGCTCTTCACATCTAAGCATTCCACAGTAAGACAAGAGCATTAAAAGGATCAGCACTTCTGTCCACTGGAATGTCACTCAGAGTATTGAAGAATCCATAAGTCTCTGAGAGGCAATTTTATTAATCAGTCCCCCATCCTTGCAGAGGGGAATGGCCGCTGTGAGTTCAAACTTGACCAACGAGTGGTTTGATCATGACAACACAGCCCCCCCCCCAATTTCCAAATCACTCCTGTCCACACGAGAGATGAAGACCAAGTCAAGGGTATGTCCTACTCTGTGCGCCAGGCAGATGACAACCTGAAACAGCCCATGGTTACCAGGGAGGCCATGAAATCCCATGTGGTACAATAGCGGGCTCACCATGGATGTTGAGGTCACCCAGAATTATTGTCAAAGATTCCTTCAGCACTGTACTTAAGACTACCGCAGCCAGTTTGATCAGGGAGGCTGTTGAGCAGCTGGATGGGCAGCACACCAACAGCATTCCTAGTCTGTCTCTTAAGTCCCAACATCAGATGAAGGCACTCTAGTCTCACTTCAAGGCAATGACGTTTCCCAGAGAGGGAGAAAGAGCTCTGGTGAACCACAGCAGCCCCACCTCACTGGCACTGGAGCCTGGGTTGCTGCTGCAGTAATCATCCAGGGGACAAACCCACTTAACCTACACTTCCTGAAACAATACCGAAACCAAGATAAAATTCAAAATTCACACTTCTCTGAATTTTGCAGCACAGTTCTCCAGCCTAGTAATGTCTACAACACTTCTATGCTAGAATAGAGGGTGGATAGAAATGTACTTTTTGTGAAAATAACATAGAAAAATGCATTGATAAAATTGCATACAAAAATGTGCATGTGAGGAGGAATTTACACAAAAGTGCTGATGTATTTTCATGAGGTCTTAAAGAAAAATATAAATGGATGCGGAAATTTAGAGAACTTAAGACTGGGGGGAAATGAGAAAGTAAGAGGATCCAAAATTGATGGATTCACCCACATCTCTGTCTCTCTCCCATTCTTCTTTGGACTCCTAGGGATCAATCACAGCCCATATCTGGAGAATAACAGAACCAAATGTAAGGCCCCCACCTCAAGGAAGGAGGGGGGGAGAAATCTGCCCTCGTCTCTCTCCACTTCAAAACCATACTTTACATATAGATTCTTTATGGTAAACTCCCTCTGCCTGCCCTATGGATGGCATATGAAGGATGTGCTTTCATCTTGCAAATGCCAGTTCCATTTATCCTCATGTGCCTAAACTTTATGGCTTTTGGAGAAAGGATGGGATTGATTGATTGCAATCTTGAAGCTTTCTCCTCCTCCCCCGTCTCCTCCACCCCTGCAACCACCTACTCATCTTGCAACTCAGGCAGCAGATCCTGTTCAAACAGCCCAAGTATAAGGCAGGGTGGGATCTTGTGAGGGTGTTTAGCCTCATTGCCCATGGCTTTGCTGGGCTATCTCTGCCTTAACTCTCCTGGACATTGGGGGCATTGACCCTACAGCATTCGCTGCCTGAGGTGAAGGATGAGAGAGCACCCTTCCCCATTCCATGAACAAAAGTCGGCCGGGCTGGAAGTTGAACCTGCTTTGACACTAACAATGGGGCAGCCTCCTTCACTGCACCTGAGGTCAGCAGGATAGGTTAGGAGGTGCAGGGCAGGACAAGTGGCACACACAGTTGTGCTCCCACTCCACCCCTCTGCGGTGCCACTCGGCTTGTGATAGGGCCAGCCTTGGTCCTTGGTTTGAAATCTTTGCTCAGCCGCAGGCTATGTTATGCCCTTGATTCCCCTGCTCCAGTGATTTCATTTGCCCATTCCATGTTCTTGTCTCCAGGATGACTTAAGCAATGTACCCCATTGCCTTCAAGGACCATGAAAGCATTTGGGAATGCTGCCACATATAGCACATGCACATGGCCAATTTGCTCAGCACCTGAGGGCCCCAGTCCTGTCACTCACCACCTGGCCCAGGGCGGGGCCTGACAGACCCATAAGAACTGCTGCAGCTGCTACCACCCAGGAGGACTCCCCTGCTCAGCGCCTGAGGGCCCCAGTCCTGCCACTCACCACCTGGCCCAGGGCGGAGCCTGACAGACCCATAAGAACTGCTGCAGCTGCTACCACCCAGGAGGACTCCCCTGCTCAGCGCCTGAGGGCCCCAGTCCTGCCACTCACCACCTGGCCCAGGGCGGAGCCTGACAGACCCATAAGAACTGCTGCAGCTGCTACCACCCAGGAGGACTCCCCTGCTCAGCGCCTGAGGGCCCCAGTCCTGCCACTCACCACCTGGCCCAGGGCGGGGCCTGATGGGCTCTATAAAGGACTGCTGCCGCTGCCGCTGCCGCTGCTGGGCAGAGAGGGCTCCGTTTTGTTTTGTTTTTGTTTAAATTGCTGTCATTTTTTACCTATGTCATTTTAAACTGTGATATTAATGCTGTATACTTAGTTTTAGATTTTGATTTATGTGGAAATTGTTTCCCATTTGGTTGTGTATTTTTTTAATGTGGTTTATTTATTATGACTTTTGTAATTATGTAAATCTTGTTATGCTGTAAGCCGCCTTGAACATTGTTTTTTTAACTGTGGAAAGGCAGCATACAAATAAAAAACGATGATGATGTTGGTGAAAGCACATGCTCCATAGGGCTCTAGCCCCAGGAACTGATGGTGCATTTGCATAAAAAGAAACTCTCTGGATAAACAAATCTCATTTTGTTGCCTCCTGATCCCAACTTGTACAGTCCTTTAAGGCCCCTAACACATCACCCAGCAGGATTTATCAGACAGTATTGACTGAAAAGTGAGTTAAAGTTTTACCACACTAAGCTGCCAGAGGAGTTTGGGGACTGCTTCCGCACCGTCCCGCACTGTTTCCAGATGGTGGGCCTCAAGGTGAAGCGGGAAAAGTGTCTACTAGGAATGCCTCAGGTGGACTTTCTGGGATTTACGGTGGATGCAGAAGGGGTACACCCATTTGTGATGCCCCAGCGCCCAAGGGAAAGACTGAACTTCAGGCCTTGTTGGGACTATTGAACTTTTACCACGCCTTCCTTCCCCATAAGGCGGTGGTAATGGAGCCCCTACACAGACTCCTAGACAAGTGGGCCCCTTGGGTGTGGGGCAGCGCTAGGAGGCTGCATTCCAGGCAGTCAAGGACTTGCTCGTCTCGAACTCGGTCTTGGCACACTTTGACGAGTGGCTGCCAGTGGTGCTAGCATGCGACGCATCGCCCTACGGCATCAGCGCTGTCCTGGGATGCCAACTCCCAGACGGAAGAGAGGTGCCGGTGGCATATTTTTCCCAGACGCTCACCGCAGCTGAGCGGAACTACTCTCAAATCGACAAGGAGGGTCTGGCAATCGTGAAGGGAGTAAAAAAATCCCACAATTTCTTGTATGGGCAGCTCTTTACCGTGGTGACTGACCACAAGCTGTTGCTTGGCCTGTTTACCCCTGAGAAGCAGATCTCCCAAGTGCTGTCTCCCCGCATCCTCAGGTGGTCAATTTTCCTTGCCGGCTACCAATATGCACTGATCTACCACCCAGAGAAGGCGATGGGCCATGTGGATGCCCTCAGCAGGCTACCACTACCAGAAACAGGCCCTGACCCAGCGCCCACGCAAGAGGTTATGAGCCTGGAGCTGCTTCCCAACTGCCCCATTCAGGCACAAGAAGTTGCGCACCATTCCACGAAAGATAGGGTCATCTCCTGGGTCCTGGACTGGGTGTGGAGGCGATGGCCCAACAGCAGCCCCAGGCCAGAATTAGCTGGCTACACAACCTGCAAGCATAAACCTGCAAGCATAAACCTGCAAACATAAACCTACACCACCTGCAAACATAAACCTGCAAACATAAACTGCCTACTATGGGGAAGCAGGGTCGTCATTCCCCAGCCCCTCTGATTGTGGGCTGATCCAAATCCAATGGAGGGTCAAATCAGAACCAAAAATGGATGGAGTTTGGAAGAGTCTCTCCCTCCCTCTCCTCCACAATCATCTCTCTCTCTCTCTGAGCTTCCCCGTCATTCGTCTCTCCTTCTATTTCAGTCTCCTCCTCCCATTTCCCCCTTCCATTAACACAAGTCTGACCTGAATCCCTGCTGAGGACTCATGAATTCAGGCTGGGGGTTCCAAAGGTTCCCATCACAGTATGGAAGGAGGCACTTGGGTCTCCCCTCAACAGCAGGTATCAAAATCACCCCCACAGGACACTTTAGTGTTTGTCTTGGGCCCTCATGAACTATTTGGGGAAATTCTACTTCTTCTCATCATCCCCTTTCTACCCCCACCTCCTTTTTTTTGATAGGTGTGTGAGAAAGTAAATGTTAAGTTGCTTTGAGCCTTAGGGTTGGAGCAGGATATAAATCAAAGGAAATAATAAATAAATTGAAAACAAACCATGTATCATGTAATAAGAAGATGGGAGGAATTTCCAGCAGATAATGGCCTATTGGAACCAGCCCTAACCAGCCCCTATATCATCTTCCGAAGCAGACAAAGGCAAAACTAGCTTTCCTTGTCCTGGCTTTTTAAATCCAAAGGAGAAGAGCTTGAGATAGAAATGGATGAGCTGCAGGCTGACAGGTTAAATATATGTTTATCAAAACCCCGACCAAGCAGACACCCGCATGGGAAGCCTCCCAACATCTGCCTGGGAAAGAAGGCAGCAATTGCTGAGGTAAACACTGCCGACAGGATGATAGATAGCTAAGCTGTTGGGCAGGAGAGCTGAACCAATGCAGGTGGACGGGGGTGGGTGGGGGTGGGGGAGGCGGTGAGGGAAAAGGCGTATGGAACACCCCCCCCAAAAAAGATAGGGCAACGAATAAGGTTGCTGGGTGGGCCACGATCTGAACCCTTGGGAAATTAAAGATGTAAATCCTACAAGATCTATAATTCAACACAATCCACCCACGGTCTACCAGCCAGGCACGTGCACTGCATGGAGATTTGGCAGGGCTCAGTCTCGTGAAGATTGTCTTTTGCTCGCTCTTCAGTTTCAAGGCATTACAGCAGGCCTGAGCAACTTCACAGGCATCCTGCTGAACCCAGACCAGCCATGCATTGGCAGAGCCTACTGGAAACTTGAGTAGACCCCAGTTTCCAGGTTGACTGAGCTCCCCCAACTGCAAATGGACCACCAAGCATGACTCAGGGGACAGCCAACAGCTCGGTGGGTCACATCCTGTAAGAGGGAAACTGGAGTGAGAGTGTCCCGCTCCCCCCCCATTGTAACACTAGAATTCAGGGCAGTCCAATAAAGCTGGATGATGGAAGTGTCAGGGCAGACAAGAGAAGGCACTTCTCCACACAGGGCACAGCTAAACTATGGAATGTGTTCCAACAGGAGAAAGTGATGGCCACCAACTTGGATGGCTTTGAAAGACAAATTCAAGCAGAATAAGACTAACAATGGCTGCTAGAGCTACTGTTGGAGGTGGTAGGTCTCTATATACTAGTTTCTGGGAATCACAAGTTGGAAGAAGGTTTTTCTTGCATTTGTATAATTGATAACGGTCGTGAGCACTGTTTGGTGGAAAGGTGGCATACAAATTTAATGCAGAAACCAAAGAAAAACCACCACAAATCACCGCCACTGTAGTTTCTATTGTTGGCATCCATCTGTTTCAAAAGGCAATGGAGTTTGCCTCTGGGGGGGAAAGTCAAACTACTAGAGAATCACAACACCTGCTGTAGCTGAAGAGACTGGAAACTCACAGCTGCTGCCTCCAGCATTCTTTTTGCTCTCTTTGCAGCACCAAAGTGACCTCCCTGGGGCACAGGTCTGGGAAGTGTGTCTGGAGGTCCTTGGATGCCCAGTTCACATTACCCCCCCTTCCCAGCCTCCCTGATGTGGTCCAAAGGAAAGCAGAGCAAAATGTTTGGCACTAGCTAGGTTGCTAGGGACGCAGGTAGCGCTGTGGGTAAAAGCCTCAGCGCCTAGGGCTTGCCGATCGAAAGGTCAGCGGTTCGAATCCCCGCGGCGGGGTGCGCTCCCGTTGCTCGGTCCCAGCGCCTGCCAACCTAGCAGTTCGAAAGCACCCCCAGGTGCAAGTAGATAAATAGGGACCGCTTACTGGCGGGAAGGTAAACGGCGTTTCCGTGTGCTGCGCTGGCTCGCCAGATGCAGCTTTGTCACGCTGGCCACGTGACCCGGAAGTGTCTCCGGACAGCGCTGGCCCCTGGCCTCTTAAGTGAGATGGGCGCACAACCCCAGAGTCTGTCAAGACTGGCCCGTACAGGCAGGGGTACCTTTACCTTTACCTAGGTTGCAGGAGGTGCCATCCAGCTGCCTTAGGGACTCCAGATTTGTGTAGGGTTTACTCCTGAGCCTTTTCTTCTGCCAAAGATATCCCACAAGGCAGTGGGGATGCAGTGTTTACTCCGAAAACCTTTATCACAGTTTTCTTTCTCCTAGATGGGCTGCCTCCCCAGGTTGATGAACTCCATCTGCCCCTCCTTTCCCTCTACAGCATGTGCAGAATCTGCCTTCTTGACTGTTGGGCCCACTCTTGGTCTTGTCCGCTCAACCTGATGGAGCCCATCTTCACATTCAGGGAAAGGGTTTGAGACGCATTGGTTACCCAAAGCCATATTCTGGGGTGTGGCTGCTGTCCCATGCTGACAGCTTCTAGGGGCCACAGGTGAGAGCTGAGTGTAGGGTGGGGACCAAAGCTGGACAAACTGCTGCAGAAGGAGCACAACGTGCCCCCCACCAGAGGCACTGCCCCTCCCTTAACACCCTATACACCTGCCACCCCCACCATCACCGATGGAAGTCAGCACTAGAAGATATGATGATAGCTCCCAGCTTACATACTTTTTGAAAAGAATTAGGTACATTAACATGAAGGACAAGTCTATTGATCACTGTTAGCCATAATAGCTAAATAGAGCTTCCATGTTCAGAGGCTGTATATCTCCAATTACAAAGTGTTGGGGGAAAACAGGAAGGGGTGACTGTTCCCTCCAGGCCTTTCTTAGCTGCCAGAGGCAGCTTTGAAGATGTAGGAATCACACCTGGGACCTTCTGCATGCAGATCAGACACTGTACTTCTGAGCCATGATCCATTCCTGTGGCTGCTGGAATTCAGAACCCATCAGGCCCAGGCAGTGCAGCCAGTGGTCAGGGATGATGGGAGCTGTAGTCCAGCAAATTCTGGAGGGCCACGGATGCCCTGCTCCTGGACTGAATAGGCTCTTTGTCTCATCTAATCAGTCCGTGTTATGTTCTTTAAAAAATGTTAACACACGTAATTTGTCTCTCAGCCAGGCATGCCAGCAAAAACCGCCTCCTCTCTTCCTATTAGTTTTCACACTTCAGGCTAATTTTAGAGTAATATTTACGAATGAACATGAAATATTTACCCCCACTCAGCGCGCTGTGGCACTCGAGTGCAACAGAAGCGTGAAACAGGGAGGAGGTGTTCCACCACATCACTGTCAGCTGGGAAAATTGTTCTCAACCTCCTCATGATGAATGCATCACACTTAGCTTCTTTTTTTAAAAAAACGAATGGATGATTTTTGGATGCAAGTTCAGTTGTGCCTTCTCCCCATAGCAATTTGAGACAGAGTTTAATTTGAGGCATGGTTCTTTTTAAGTGGCAGAACAGAGAGTTAACAATGAGCTCCTCTGAGCATGTGCAGAGAACACCAAGAAGCCATCAAAGTTGTATGTTCAGATCAAAGCCTGTCTCAGGTTTCCATGCAGGCTTGAGGTTTAGCTGTGCCTGCCTGCCTGCCTCTCTCTTCTAAATGTAGGAAGAACTCTGCAGGATCCGACCACAGGTCCTTTGAAGTCCAGCCTAACTGTTTCCCAGATCTGCCAATCAGATGCTTCTGGGAAGTCCACAAGCAGAGTAGAAAAGCACCCACCACCATTCCCATTCAACTGGCATTCAGCCATTGGCCAAGGCTCTTTGGGCCCCTCCATCTCTTTTTTGAGCCCCCCCCCCCCGTTCAAGCTGAATGCAAAGCTGGGTGCAGAGCAACGTCTGGATGTTGCATCAGGCTCCCTCAATATTCTTTGGAGCCTCTGCATTCAGTGGTACACTATCTCTGAACACAGAGGCTCTTTTTAATCCACCATTGCCAAAACCCATAGATAGATAGATAGATACCCTCCATGCAGTTTTCTGATTCCCTTTAAAAGCCAGCTATGGTGTGTGTGTGTGTGTGTGTGTGTGTGAAATTCATTACTAATCAGAGTTCATTAGGAGACTACAGCAGATATCACCCACATTTAACTTCTCTTCCAAGGGGCTACTTTACAAAATGGAGGCTTGCGTCTCAAGTAGCACTAACTCTCTTGTTCCGTTAGTGAAAGGATTTACTCTTGCACAATGGAACATTCCTTTGTCTCCTCCCCCTTCCTCCAAATATGTTCTTAGGCTTCCCTCAACCTCTGGACCAGATTTAGGGAGGCCATGGGATGTGTGAGGGGGAAATTTCATTGCACAAGCTTAAATGCTTGCATTAACAGAATAAAGGCATCATTTACTGCCCTCATTCAAAACGAGTGATGCTGCTGCAACTTACAATTGGTCAATTGGTTAGTGAAATCCAGCAGATTCATAATTATCGAATATATCACATCCTGATTTCATTCCAACAAACAGTCACATTTTCACAATCAAACTGAGGTTGTTTATGAATTAATTTGATGTTCTGCCCTTGTTTTTAATAAAGTTTAGTAAAGTTACAGCAATATGCAGAGGTGTGAGGGATTTAAAATAATCCCCCCCTCAACTTCCTTAGAGGTAAAGGCATCTGTCAGGGGTAGGAAAGGCCACACACTTTCTGACCAGGACTAGAAATGTCCCTGGAAATGTTACTGAGTAGGGGGCTAGGAGGAGATGGCTGCCTTGCATAATGAGCGCTTGGACTATATCATATTCCTATAGACTTAAACTGAAACCTAGTTCAAAATCTTGGGAACCATTCTATCAGTGCAAGCACTTCAGTTTGCCAGATGGACTAATCCCCCTTTTCTCTCCCTCTCCTGACTCTTCCCCAGAGCCAATTGGGGTAGGAGGACAAGGAGAAGAAAGCAGGGAAAGCCCCATTGTGCTAATGGAAGTTCTCGCATGGACTACTGGGGCTCATTCGTTCAAAATGGCCCCTTGAAGAATCACAGAATAAAAAACTGTAGAGTTGAAAGGGGCCACAAGAGCCATCTAGTCCAACTCCTTGCAATGCAGGAATCTTTTGCCAATGTGGGGCTCAAACCCACGACCTTGAGATTAAGAGTCTCCTACTCTACTGATTCCGTGCGCTGCTCTGGTTCTCCAGAAGTGGCTTAGTCCTGCTGGCCACATGACCCGGAAGCTGTACGCTGGCTCCCTCGGCCAGTCAAGCAAGATGAGCGCCGCAACCCCAGAGTCAGCCACGACTGGACTTAATGGTCAGGGGTCCCTTTACCTTTACTCTACTGATGGAGCTACCTGAGTAACAGAATTTCCAAATGAATTTATAAATGCTAGATTTGCACCTCACTGAGCAAATGACAAACTGTGATGGAATCATTTTGCCCATCGCTGCTGATGCTGCTATAGAACAGAGATGGGCAACCTGCGGGTCCTCCAAATGTACCTGGAGTACAGTTCCCATTATCCCTGGCCACTGGCCATTCTGACTGGGGCTGATGGGAGCTGGAGTCTAAGGACACCTGGAGGGCCACAGGTTCTGTCAGTCTTGTTTTAGCCCCACAAAGATGAAAGAGACCTCTCCAAGGGCTTGCTCACAGGACCCAGGGACGAAAGAACCCCTCATCATCACCATCACCAAAATTTGGGAGGAAAGAGATGCAGAAAGAATACTTCTAAGGGAATATTTCACTTCTCTTTTATGCTAGGATATATGTTCATATTCATAGAAGCATTTGATTGGAACTGCCCTTCAAAATACTCTGCCCCTCCCATTTTTGGCAGACATAAAAGCCCTCTCCACCCTATGCCAAAGTATAGGAAGGTCAGCTTTTCTGTGCTTCAGCCCCTCCCCTTTTGTGCCCAGATTCTTCTTGCTTGCTTAGCAAGGAGAGCAAAAATCAAGACACTTTTACCTCCTTTTTTTTGAAAACAAGAGAAAGAGAGAGAGAAAAGACTCAGTGTCTTTAATAACCACTCACTTCTCCTGTGGGGAAGAAAGAGCCATACTCGGATCAGGTGAGTGTAATTGTGCCCATTTATTTCTTTATTGCAGTCTTGTCAGAAGGCTTTTTTTAAAAAGGGGAAGAAAGAGATGAAGTAACAAAAACAGCTGTGCAGTTAAAATTTCCACTCGTGGAACCCTCCAGATTCCCATTAGGCCAATCAGCTTTGTTTAAAATAAGAAAGAAAACCAGACAAAAGTTTCCTGTGCAATGGTAGTGATGCTCTTTTTTATATCTATGTCTATATCCGTCTGAAGAGATAAGGGAACAAATTAGTTTAAAAGAATAAGCTGGCAGTGGGTTAAAGTAGTGGCCCTGCAGAGTTGGTTAAGAAAGTACTTGACCCTAAAATACACCCTGTCATCTGGGCGTCTTTTCAGGCACATACAACATAGAAGGTAGTTCAGTTGCTTCAGGGACAATGACAATAAAGCAGAGCCTGCCTGGTGGTGAATACTCTTCTCCCATGCCACTCTTACACAAAAGCAGTTTAAAAATCCATGTTGTGATAACTATGCCTCAGAGAGAAAGGGAGGAGGGGGAGACTGCAGAGGCCTTCCTTGGAATGGGCTCATGGGCCAATATCACCAAACGTATCTTGAGATGCGTAGGTAATGTAGAGGAAGCCGTCGTCATCTTTGTTGGCTTCGTAGACCTCCGCAACAGTCAGGCTCAGGCAGGGCAGGCTCTTGTTGTCCACCAGCAGGTAGAAGGCTTGAGTGGCTGTCAGGGACAGGCGGGCCCTGGGGAGGGGAAGGGAGAGGATCAGTCCAAAGGCCAGTGGAAGGCTGCATTTTGGCTATGTATTGTTTCAAAAGGGGCAAGGTGGGTAAGCAGGGGTACCTTTAAGTGCAAATGGAATTAATTGTCTTTCCCATCTCTCTACCCCACATTACCACAGTATGTGAAAACTCCTCCCTACCTCAGACTGTAGACAAACTGAGACATAGATAGATCCCCTGAAACCAGGAATTTGACCCGGCTCAACTGAGGGAGTGTCTTCTCCTTCTGGTAACGCTCAAGCACCACCTGTGTGTGAGGAAAGCATTGGACAATGTCAAGGCACATGATGGAAGCTCCATTGCTAGATAAGCAGGTGTGCTCTTAAGAATGGCAGCCTCTTTGGGAACCATATATAAGTTCCTCCAAGTTCCTCAGAGTAGAATTGAGGGTACTATGTTCAATAAATGGAAACTTGCAATAACTGTGGGAGCCCCAAGCTCGCATCTCTCAGTGTCTCTTTTGCTCTTAGAGTCTTAGAATGGCTTTTGAGGAGTTAGCAAAGCCTCAGTCCAGATTATGCATTCTCAACAGCTTCATGTGATGAGGAAAGACTAAGCAGCTCATGGATTCCATACTCAGTTCAGACAAGGCCACATTTGTACCACACACTTAAAGCACTGTGATATCACTTAAGAGACTCATGGCTTTCCTCAAAGAATTATGGGAGCTGCCATTAAGGGTATTGAGAGCTGTTAGGAGGCTCCTATTGCCCTCAAAGCTACAGGTCGTAGAGTTCTCTGTGAAGAGGGATTTATTACCAAACTGCTGTGGGAATGATAGCTCTGTGAGGGAATTCCCCCTAGAATCTAGGTAGAAAGAGAGGAGGTTTACCGGAATCTTGCTTGGATACTTTGTCCTGATATCAGTTGTTTCCTGCATCCGAGAGGCTAAAAATGAGATTATGACAGATAAAAGTCATCAGAAAGAGTTTTGGAAGTTTCAGCTCTACTAAGAGGAAGACTATCACATTTAACACTTAAATGCCACTTTAAGCTTCTTGAATGAGAAGCCGATTAGAAATAGGGTAGTTTAAAAGTCAACAAGACCTGCCAGTGGAAAGACAGACAAGCAGGTGTCATTCACAGGGAAGACAGAGAATCCAGAGACAATGAGATATGCTGGAGAAATGCTAGAAGGGTGTTATATTTACCTTAAAAAGAAATAGTCAGAAAGATGCAAATGGAAAATTAGTAGAAGTTCCAATGTATAATCTAGAATCATATCTCCCACCTCATCATTCAAGTTCATCCCTCAGTTTTTTACCTAAACTTTTCCTCTGCTTGAATGGACGGTCGTCACTCTGGAACCTCAACATCTTTCTTTAAAAACACAAAAGACCCTTTTCTCCCCCTCACCGGCCCTTTCCACTTCCACTCTACAGCACTAACTCAACAGAAATCCCCTTGGCCTGCCTTCATTTAAGAGAAGGCCGAGCAGCCTAGGTGGGGCTGGAGCCTGACTCAGACCTAATGATTGTCACCTGCTGGTGGAAGGAAAGATGAGTAAAGCAGAAGAGAGGGGGAGCCTACAGTAGTGCAAGGAGTATTGGTGCACACTTGAGCAATAACCCTGCCAGTTCCTCCTTTAGGATGGAGACAGCCCTATTTTCTGGTAAACACACTGTCTCTGCCTTGCCTTTTGGCAAGATGCTGGAGATGCTTCTCCACCCCTCAACACTAATATGCATTACTTATACGTCTGCTACATTTCTTTAAATTTCAGCTCTTCCCTCTTTGGAGAATCTGCAGAGTTTACATTTTGGTGGGTGGGGCTTCCCATGCCCATATGCATGCAAATAAATTAATGTACATGAAACCCAGAGGCTCCTTGCTCCCACCTAGTGCCCCAGAAGGTGGCAGAATGCATTTGAGTTGCAGGTTGCAACGGTTGAAGAGTAAGTGCAACCTATGTGATTTTCATTCATAGAATTGTAGAGTTGGGAGGGACCCTAAGGGTCATCTAGGCCAACCCCATGTAATGCAGCTATCTTGCCCACAGCTGTCCTTGGGTGGGCTTGAATCACCAACCTCCTGGTTAACAGCCAGACACACTGGTCCATTGTACCACAGGAGTGCACCATGTTCTCACAGAGGCCAAGCAGACCCCTGTGGGAAGCCCATGAGCAGGACCTGGGTGCAAATTCACTCTCCCCACTTGTGATTCCCAGCAACTGGTCCTCAGGTCCATACTGCCTCCAACAGTGGAGGTGGAACATAGCCATTGCAGCTGGTCTCCAATGAAAGCCTTATCCACAGTCAATGCATCTCATATATACACCCAAGAAAACACAAGGAGAGCCTTGCAGTTGCAACAAGGAGGTATGTGTCCCAATAAACTTGCACAGGGTTGGGCAGCAAGGTTGTGGCTGAACTTTTGAGAGGGGCAGAGGCCCCTGCACCTTTAACACTTTTGTGAAAGAGGGAATTTCTACCAGTGCAGCTTACATGACAAGATGCACCTGCTGAAATTTTCTCTTCTGCACCACTGTTAAAGGAGCAGGAGTGCCCCCTCTCCTGTTTTCCATCTGACTACCCTAGCACAGGTTGTGCACATTTTAAAGACTTTTGTGGCCTGATCCTGTGCATACTTACTTGGAAGTAAATGCTGTTGAATTCAGTGGGTCTTACTCCTTTAATTTGCCATCACACTCTGGAAACTAATCTGTGGTGAAAACTGGTTATATTTGGCTGTCACAGAATGGTGAATCTGGGCAATGTGCCTTGAATGTGCTTTAAAGATATAATAGCTCCAGGTTGCAAACTTGTTCCTTCAGTGCAGCCCTCCACCTAGTTCCTGGAGAAAGGAACCTCCCACCCACAGCACCTCCATCTCATTAGGATTCAGCCTCAGTTAATTGGAACCCATTCAGCCCAGCATTGCTTCTAGGCGCCAGTCCAACCCTTTCACAGCCTCCCCTGATTCAAATGGACGGGAGAGAAACAGCTGCGTATCATCGGCATTCTGATGACACTGTGCTCCAAGCCCCTGAATGACAGCTCCCAATAGTTTAATATAGATGTTAAATAGTATAGGAGACAAAGTAGACCCTTGCAAGACCCCAAAGCCCTGCGGTTCAATCCTACAACCAGTGCAAAGTATCTGTCTTCCACTGTAGCCAAGGCTACCAGAGATCAGGTGAGACTTTCTGCTCCTATTCCAACCTGACTGGCCATGACATGGGGCTTTCCACTGGGCAAATGGGTTAGATGTTGGTGATCACTCATATTTTATCAATGTAACCTTCCCCAAGATGGTGTTCACCAGATGATTTGGACAACTCCCATCAGCCCCAACCAGCATGGCCAATGGTTAAGAATTATAGGAGTTGTAGTCTGAAACAAATGATGGGTAGGCTGCATCAGTGCAATGTACTGCTCATGGTACAGGATTGCACCCAACCCACAGCTGCATTGGTTTTCCTCCTGCCTGCCCATGCTCTGTCCAACCCCCCCCCCAATGCCTAATAGTTAGTCTTCTCAAGTTCCTAACAAACAGCAGTGCTTGAATTATGAGGGGAAAGGAAGGACCTAATGAAATCCACAACCTCATGGGGTGGGGCACCTTTTTAACCTGAGGGACACATTTCTTTCTGTGCAACCTTCCAGGGGCCACATGGCAGTGGTGGGTGGGACCAGAGGCAAAAGTGGGTTGAGGTGGATTTTACTGTTGTACAGTAGTCTAGTTCCTACACATGTTCACATACCCTTTTCTGTCTGCCATCCCACTCTGGTCAGTGACCGAAATAAATTGATTCATTCATCCTCCATCCAGACAAGGAAGAAGCATGACCAAAGCTCTAGGAGACATTTCAGTTAGGTAAAAATGCTCAAGTGGGGTACAAAAAGGTGTGACTTGGGGAGAACCTAGAGGGTCCTAGTGAGAAGTTAAGAGGGCTGTATGCTGCCTCCAGACCTGAGGTTCCCCACCTCTCCTGTAGCTAATGGTATGTCTCCCAATTTTAGCCAAAATGAAGACCTCCTCCTAGCCTTCTAAAAAGAGCAGGTGTGTTTGGGGGGTAATCTTGGTCTCCCTGCAATCTGAGTACAGCAAAACTTGCAGTTGAGCCAGGTATCTATTGTTCTCCCTTCACTATTAATTTCTGAGCCTCCTTTGAGGATTTCTGAGAGTTATTAAGTGGCAGAGACAAGGGTGGTAGAAGATTGCTGGGGAAACACGCAAGGGTCCCCAGATGTGGATGAGGGTTCTGTATTCTACAGCATTTCATAGGCCCTTGAATCAATGCAAAGAAAATTGGGTGGAAGGTGGAAGGAGGAGATGATAGCAAGAGAGAGGGTGGTTGCCACAGCAACAGCACAAGCTCATTAACAGATTGGATAACAAAAAAAAAAAAAGGATTGGGAAATAAAAGATTCAGAGTTGCTCTGAGAAGAAGAGAAGATGGGGAGGTGTGTTGCTCTTCTCCTGTGAAATAGCTTGTTCTCCAAAGCGAGTGTACCTGTATGTTTGTCTTGCAAATCCATGAAAACTCTTTAAAACTAGGCACTAGGACGGAGTCAAAAGGCTCTTTTAAAGAGTTTTTACTTCTTCCACTCCTACTATGTATTTTGGAAAGATGTTGGTCTGTCTGTTTTTTATAAATCTAGGCACCTCTTAAGATATTGTAACTCAATTTTGCATGGTGTTTCCTGGGATCAAGGAGCAGATTTTTTTAGTCTATATCTAGATACAAAGTGATGTCATTTTGAATTAGGATGGCAGACTGAATCTTTCAAAACTGCACTGATTTTATTTGGTTTCTTAGAATTCCTGAGTGATGCCAGGTGTGAGACTGCTAGTCTTTTATGGATATCAGTTCACAAGGGAAGCACAACATGGCTAGTAAGTTTTATCTTTCTATTTGTAAAGTAGATGTTTGCATCTGGACTGACTGGGTACCAAACTGGGATGGGAGGGAGAGAGCCTCAACCAATGAGAGAGATTCACCAGCCTTGCAGGAAAAATACAGAAGTTGGAATGACAGTCTCTCTCCATTTAAACAAGGGGCTATTTTTAGTTTATTGCATTTTTATCATGCTCTGAGTATCCTTAATTCTACCCTCACAAAAGGTATAGGGTAGGCTGAAATATAGTGAGTGGCTCAAGGTCATCTAGGACACTTTGTGGCTGAGTGAGGATTTGAACTCTGGTCACCAGGATTAGCATCAGTACCCAGTACCCAGGCAGTTCCCAGTGCCCTTGCTTTTCTGACTACTGAATCCCATTGAAACCAGTAGAATGTAGTTCTGTGTGGACATGCATAAGATCAAGCTGCAAATCTGGAAGCAAGAAGGGCACACTCTTTTTTCATCATTAAACTGCCTAAAGTTGCCGCCTCTTCATAATTCTTCATAGTTTAGAAGTTTACCCATATTTTGTTATGAGAAATTAAATCCCAATGGGCAACACATAAATATCGCATGAATGATGAATCACTGATTATGTATCCGCTGCTGTGATGAATTGAATTAAATGGAACATCTTCTGTGGATATTGCTGTGCCAATGTGATGGCAGGCAGGGACATCTCCCCTGATGCAGGGAAATCTGAGCACAAGCTTATGCAAAGCGGGAGATTTTCTAGGAAGAAACTCCCACCCAAATTATAGGGGAAATTGAGTCTGGACTTCCCAAGAGCCTTTACACGTGTCTACACTATAGACTTAAAGTGGCTCATCTGTCATTCTCCCCCCACCTTGAATGGTAATTCTGTGGGTGGGGCTAACTACAAGATAGGAGCTGTGAATGCAGTGCTCTCCTGACTTTCATCATCCTTGACCCTGCTGGCTGAGACTGATGGGAACCAGAGTCTAACAAAAATCTGGAAAATACAACATGGGTACCTGGCGCCTTGAAGCAAAGCAACCTTTCCCAACTTTATGCATATCGTCCAGACATCGCCGAACTCCAGCTCCTTTCAGCCCCAGTCAGCATGGCCAATGGTCAGGAATGATGGGAGTTGTAGTCTAAAACATCCAAAGGGAACCAGATTGGGGGAGGCTGAACCAGAGACCCAAACAGGAGCAAGCCTTGTTCCAGATTATACTATTTTCCCATCTAGCTCTGCATTGCCTACTCTGATGGGCAGGAGCTCTCTAGGGTCCCAGATTATAGGGACCTTCCCTGTAATGGTTGTCTGATCCCTTTAACTGGGGCCTTCTGGAGTGAATGAGGGAGCTGTCTGAGTGCTTATACTGAGGCTCCTCCCTAGACCAAAGCACTTTTCATCCAGAGTTTTCTCCCCCTGGCTAATGTCACAGGAAATACTAGATCAAATGTGGCAACCTGAGCCAGGACCCATCTCCAAGGCTAACTGTAAACCACTGTTATCCTGACATTTGAATTCTGTTCCTTTCGGTCTTGTGATTTAATGAGGAGCTGATGTCAAAGCAGGCTCCATAAACCTCCTCAGAAACCTCTTCATTCAAATGCCACAGGTATAATTCACCCGCTGCAAGTTCACAAGACAAGTGGCCTTTTGGAAAACAAATGAGGGCCCATTATGCTAACAAACTTCCTCCCTTTCCTGAGCATTATTGATCTGAGGATTTTCCACCCAACTTCAATTCAAGGCTGGGTAAAACTGGCTGGCTGGAGCAACCTGCGATTCTCCAGAGACTTGAACTTGTGTCATTAGCCCCATTTATGTGCTACTTGCGTTCATGTGCAGCTTGGCTACGTGGACAGCAGAGCAGGGCCAGGCTTTCCATTTGTGTGTGTGTGTCCTGTTTTGCTGCTTGAAGTGAAATGGGAAGTGCTGCCCTGCCCTGCCACCCCTGCCACCTGCATCGCCCACCCTGCTGCCTACTCTGCCAGCATTGATGCTGATTTCAGGTGAGACCTCAAGTGCTCCGCAAGATCTTGGACGACTTTGGTTAAACCTAACACAAAATCAGCAAGATCTCACCCAAAATTAGTGCCAGTGCCATTTCTTTGCCAGTGGAATCCATGGGGGCACTGTGTGAGGAGGTGTGGCACTCCTGCATTTAGTCCTATTGCCTTGGATGCCTCCTTCCTGCAACAATGTCTTGCTTGTGGCCGATTGCAGAGAGATTCTGCTCAAACACCCACTTGTGAAACACTCTGGGGGTTGTTGGTCTACAATTCCCATAATCTCTGATCAGGTTGGCCAGGAATGATGGGAGCTGGAGTCTTGCAACATCTGGGGTGGCAGAGGTTCCCTACCCCTGGTGTAGGGGCACCCAGTTTCCCAGCTGTTCCAAATGTATGAAGTTCCTACACTGAAGGAGGTGCTTGAGTGCTGGAATTTCTCTGTAGACCTCTGTGCACAAGATGTGGTTGTTTCAGGATGGAGTCATGACGTCAGGGTGGGGTGAAAAGGGTGACCCTGCTCTGTTGTCAACATGGCTAAGTCCTACATATGAGTAATGTGTGAATTGGGCTATTGGGAAAACCCTTTTCAGAAACTACGTTTCCATTCTGGGTAGCTGGGTTTGTTGAGAGAACCAGTGCCTTTGCAGGACACTTGGTTGGATTGTAGGCTCCTGAGAGACACAAAGGGTAGTATGCAATGTTAGTCATACTCAGTGTAAACGCACTGGGCTGGATTCAACTAACCAGTCCCACTAGCAGAAGCCATGCACAAGGACTTCTGTTCATGCAATGGGGCTTTCTCATTGGCCTGTGTCCCCCCAAACTAGTTCAGGGGGTTGGTGTTGGGAGAATGATCAGAAGATTGTGACGTCAAATTCCTCCCGTTGAAATAAATCAAATTGTTACTGGAGTTAATAGACAAGTCCCACAGTTCTCTATCCCGATCTCACCACTACCCCACTTTCCAGTCTGCATCTAGCCTTTCCTCTTGGTGCCGCCTGAAGTAGCACAAGGTAATGTATGGCATATCAGGCTTAAAAACACAACCCTGAGCTATTTTTAGAAATGATGGGATGAAAATGTTGCCAGTGAAATAAATAAAAGTCTTGGAGCCTTTGGCTTGGTATTAGCTTCAACTGTCAATTATGCCTAACAGCATCCTGGGGGGAATGTTGATCCAACTTATTCTTAATAAAACCCAAGGGAAGCAATTCACTCCATGAAGTTTGGAAGTCCTTTTGCCTTGTAATAGAGGGTGTCTTCCTCCTTGACACTTCTTCACCCTGATCTTATTTCCTGTAGTCTAGGCCTCCTCCAGAGGACCTGTTTATTCAGCATTCACGCTGATTTGCTTGCACAAAGCTTTTGCAGTGGTTTGACCATGTCCAGCCTTTATTATGCATTCATTCTGACTTGTTTAGGGGCAGTTATAGGACAATGAGAATTCATCCTAATTTGATTGTAGGGTGTCATTAATTATTCATGCACCCTAGTCAGTGCAATTCCTCATCACTTTCCAAATCACAGAAAGGCCAGTCTTTTTTAGAAAGTGGCTTTGTCATCCTAGGGCAGCAGAGCTCTTCAATACCACTTTGACTGCACAAAGCTAAAGTTCCAGCCTGCACCCGAATCCCTTCCACAAAATAGCGACACTCTGCAGGCATCCTTAAACCCTCTCAGGCTTGCCCCTTGCCACAAAGTGTTCC
Organism: Podarcis raffonei; assembly: GCF_027172205.1. Taxonomy (NCBI): domain Eukaryota; kingdom Metazoa; phylum Chordata; class Lepidosauria; order Squamata; family Lacertidae; genus Podarcis; species Podarcis raffonei. The sequence continues at coordinate 1,177,185 of NC_070603.1, forward strand.
TCCTGTCTTACATCACAGCAGGCTTGTGCGGACGGGGGAAAATCCATTTCCTCTTTCTGCTTCAGCCTCTTCTTCTAGAAGCTTAAGAGGCCAATTCTCCATGCACATTTACTAATAGATTTGCTTTCACAACTTGTTATTGACTCACTTGCCTGCCTATAAACCACAGCTGATGGATTTGTGGACTTTGCTCCTTCCAGTCCTCTGGTCAGAGAACAGCACAGCCTTGATGCATGAAGGAAGGGATATGCCTAGCTATTTGGTGGCAGAGAGCCAACTTTGCATATTTTGAGTTATTTCCCCCCATCTCTCCTATGCTTGATTTGTCTTACAGTTATGAATAAGTGAAATGCAATAGCTTCAAGTGGGCAAGGGAGATCTGAGCATTGACGTATCCTTCCCTGCGAACATTACAGATGCAGCCTCAGCCTCAGGCAGTGCCTGCCACAGCCATTTTACTGCCTGAAGCAGAGCCCAAATGGTACTCCTCCCCCGTAGGACCAACATTTTCCAATCTTGCTGCACTATTTGGACACCAATTACTGCCACCATATGTCCCCTTCATGGTGCCATCTGAAGCAAGTAACTTCACTCGGCTGCATGGCAGGGCCAGCCCTAACTGAGGGTTGGAGGAATGGCTAGCCAATCAGGCCAATAGCTATGTGCAAGGCAGAAATTCAACAGGCAAAGCTTCCTTAATTCCTGCACCACCATGTTGTGGGGAGAAACAATACTTGCTGAATTTCTGACTGCCATGTGGTTGCTTAAGACAGATTATTAAGATTTTGGAATGCAGAAAATAAAAAATAAAATAAGAAAGAGGGAGCCATCATGAGGAGGCCACTTTAGCTAAACTGTATAATTTAGTATATTAATAATTGGTTTTAATAATTGTATTAATTGGATAAAATTGGCATTGTTATAATAAGGCTGTTATTGGAACGATGACAAAGGGTGCTTCCAGGCAGCCTGTTTATTGAGCATTCATGCTGATTGGTTTGCAGGGCAAAAGCGACAAGGCATTTATTCTTACTTGTTTGTGGAGAAGTTAGATGATGATGTGTCAAGGCAAGTGTTTCTTCGCACTTTCCAGTGAAATTTCCCATCACTCTCCTCACCACAAAAAGCCTGGCCTTTAGGGAACGGAGGTTTGTTGCACAAGACCTCCCAATCGACTGTAATTGTGTGACCTGAATTTGCCAGCATTAGCTGAATCCGACCTGAAAACAGTGAGAGTCTGGATGTACCCATAATATTTTAATTTTATTTTATTTTGCCAGAAAGGGGTATCATCTCTAACAGACATCACAGCTCATATAGGAATCGTACCTCTGCTTTCATTTTGGCATACAGCTCAGTCATTTTATTTCATCCATTCTTGTTGGGAGCGCTTGACTGCCTCTCTCCTTGTCTTCTGCATCTAAACTATCCCAGAATACATAGACTATGACTCACCCTCCAGTATAATTTACTCTGTTTGACCCCTTGGAAAGCACAGGGCAAGGAATTCCTTCCAGCAACTAGTAGATCAAGCCCGTTAAAATGTTCTGTAGTTGAGAGAGCTCCGTGCCCCGTGCCCTTGCTTTGGGCCCTGTGGATGATGGAGAATCTACATCTGCCTGGAGCCCAAGGGGCAAGCATAGAACTGTGGATTTGGAAGGGGCCACAAGCATCACCTAGTCCAACCCCCTTCAATGCAGGATCTGTTTTGCACAGCTTGGGGCTCCAACCCACAACCCTGAAAGAATAACAATTATTTTTATATCTTAGATTTGATGCTAGTTAAACAGAAGTGCTCAGAAGGAAAAATACAAAATAGATGAAATGAGCAGCCCTAATGGAACAGCCATCACTGCTTCTTTGGACCCTGCTCTGAAAACAAACTCTTAGCCACTGAGTAATGAACACAGACACTTGCCTTTTCTTTACTCTACCAACATAGGATAAAGAAAAGTGTTTTTTAAACAAACAAACAAACCACACACTAGATTTTGAAATATCCTTTTCTTTTGTGTATTGAAATCTAAGCAAACTGATTTCCCGGGAATAAACCTATTTTCATCATTTCTGTTCCAAATTGCCTCTGGATTTCAATCTTCTGCACCAACTTATGTGCCTAAATGCTGCTGTATGCTATATACTTTTGGTAAACGAATCTCTTGAGTTTATGGGAAAGTACCAAAGAGCAATGTCTGAGAGGAAAGTGAGGCAACTCCAAGTGACTTTCTGTATGTGATTTTTTAAAAGAATTTAACAGAGGATCTGAGGGCACGAACAAAGACATTGTGTAAAAGCAACCCCGGAATACCCTTCAACTTTCAAAACCTGTAGGGTTGCTGGAGGTGTCCTCTTTTGGGGGCAAACATACCTATCCAGGTGGATTTTTTCATTTTAAAGGAAATGTCCGGGGGGGGGGGGCTCGGGCTGCTCTGCATGCTGTGGCCACTGCCAGCCCGAGCTGGGCAAAGAGGCACATGGGCTCAGCGGCTGCCCCCGCCCCTGCCTGCCTGCCTCTTTCCCCACCTTGGGCTGTCCTCTTTTTTGCTCTTCAGGATATGGCAACCTTAAAACCAGTCAACTAAGGCACTGAGAAGATGGTATGTTTACTATAGGATTTCTCCTCCAGCATTTTTAAAAGAAGCCACAAGGGAGCAGCTGATACATATTGTGACCCAGAGCTGACCCAGGAATTTTTGATGCTGGAGGCCTGATGGAAAATGCTGCCCCTCTGCCTCCTCCTGCTCTGAGCGCTTGCTGCCTGCCTGCTGCCTCTTCCTCCTTCTCTTCTGCTGTGCACCCATTGCTTGCACACTCTCCACCTGCTGCCACCTCCTGGTGGGTGGACTGGCAGGCACAGGGAGGAGGGGGCGGCAGCAGCCATCAAGTGCAGGGCATACTCCATGGAGGCCAGATCTGTCACCCCTCTCAGTTATCTGGAATCTGCCACCCTGAGGCAACTGCTTCACCGCGCCTCACTGCTGGGCCAGCCCTTATGGGACTAGTGTGTGTGTGTGGGGGGGGGAGGGGATTGACACTTCCTTTACATTAATTTTCTACCTTAAATCCCCTTCCCTCACTGCTACTTGATACCAAAGGTACAAAAGATACCATTTGCTGCAACGATGCATTCAGCAACTAACAGCTTGGGGGGGGGGGAGTTTTCCATGGAACACCACTGCCCAGATGGAAGAGCCAACCCCCCTTGGTACCACAGCCCCAACCTAGATTCCTCATCCCCTTTCAGAGCATCTAGATCAGGCTTCCTCAACCTCGGCCCTCTAGATGTTTTTGGCCTACAACTCCCACGATCCCTAGCTAGCAGGACCAGTGGTCAGGGATGATGGGAATTGTAGTCTCAAAAACATCTGGAAGGCCAAGGTTGAGAAAGCCGGATCTAGATAGATATATTCAGTGCTTTTTTCTGAGGGGGGGGGCACAAGGGGAAGCATACCCCTAAACATTTTGTGATCTAAGTTTGGCCTCATTGAGGGGCAGTATTTCAATATGAGTAGGAAAGTGAGAGTACCCCTAACTATTTTTTAAGAAAAAAAGCACTGGGTATATTGATCAGTGGTATCTGGTAAAAAAAAGGACAAAAGTGGTAAGGACCTAACAGAAGCAGAAGACATCAAGAAGAGGTGGCAACAATACACAGAGGAATTATACCAGAAAGATATGGATGACTCGTACACCCCAGGTAGTGTGATTGCTGACCTTGAGCCAGACATCCTGGAGAGTGAAGTCAAATGGGCCTTAGAAAGCACTGCAAATAACAAGGCCAGTGGAAGTGATGGTATTCCAGCTGAACTATTTAAAATTTTAAAAGATGCTGCTGTTAAGGTGCTACACTCAATATGCCAGCAAGTTTGGAAAACTCAGCAGTGGCCAGAGGATTGGAGAAGATCAGTCTACATCCCAATCCCAAAGAAGGGCAGTGCCAAAGAATGCTCCAACTACTGCACAATTGCACTCATTTCACACGCTAGCAAGGTTATGCTTAAAATTCTACAAGGAAGGCTCAAGCAGTATGTGGACCGAGAACTCCCAGAAGTGCAAGCTGGATTTAGAAGAGGCAGAGGAACCAGAGACCAAATTGCAAACATGCGCTGGATTATGGAGAAAGCTAGAGAGTTCCAGAAAGACATCTACTTCTGCTTTATTGACTATGCAAAAGCTTTTGACTGTGTCGACCACAGCAAACTATGGAAAGTTCTTGAAGAAATGGGAGTGCCTGATCACCTCATCTGTCTCCTGAGAAATCTCTATGTGGGACAAGAAGCTACAGTTAGAACTGGATATGGAACAACTGATTGGTTCAAAATTGGGAAAGGAGTACGACAAGGCTGTATATTGTCTCCCTGCTTATTTAACTTATATGCAGAATTCATCTTGCGAAAGGCTGGGCTGGATGAATCCGAAGCCGGAATTAAGATTGCCGGAAGAAATATCAACAACCTCAGATATGCAGATGACACAACCTTGATGGCAGAAAGTGAGGAGGAATTAAAGAACCTTTTATTGAGGGTGAAAGAGGAGAGCGCAAAATATGGTCTGAAGCTCAACCAAAAAACCCAAAATCATGGCCACTGGGCCCATCACCTCCTGGCAAATAGAAGGGGAAGAAATGGAGGCAGTAAGAGATTTTACTTTCTTGGGCTCCATGATCACTGCAGATGGTGACAGCAGTCACGAAATTAAAAGACGCCTGCTTCTTGGGAGAAAAGCAATGACAAACCTAGACAGCATCTTAAAAAGTAGAGACATCACCTTGCCAACAAAGGTCCGTATAGTAAAAGCTATGGTTTTCCCAGTAGTGATGTATGGAAGTGAGAGCTGGACCATAAAGAAGGCTGATCGCCGAAGAATTGATGCTTTTGAATTATAGTGCTGGAGGAGACTCTTGAGAGTCTCATGGACTGCAAGAAGATCAAACCTCTCCATTCTTAAGGAAATCAGCCCTGAGTGCTCACTGGAAGGACAGATCCTGAAGCTGAGGCTCCAATACTTTGGCCACCTCATGAGAAGAGAAGACTCCCTGGAAAAGACCCTGATGTTGGGAAAGATGGAGGGCACAAGGAGAAGGGGACGACAGAGGATGAGATGGTTGGATGGTGTTCTTGAAGATACCAGCATGAGTTTGATCAAACTGCGGGAGGCAGTGGAGGACAGAAGTGCCTGGCGTGCTCTGGTCCATGGGGTCATGAAGAGTCGGACACGACTAAACGACTAAACAACAACAACAACAACAACAACAACAACAACAACAAAAGCTGGTGTAGTGTCAGGAACGTCCCCTCCCCCCAGGGCACAGCAGAAGGTTCAGAATTGGAAATTGAGCTGAGTGAACGAGAGGCAGACTCTGCAGATGAGGGAGAACTGCTAGATTCAAGACAGGCAGCCCCGGCCCCCTTCTTCCTAGGGAAGAAGAAAAAGCAGTTAGCTCACAAGGAGTGGAAGAGTTGGAAGCCGGCCAAAGTCTTGCCACACAAGCATCAGATAAGCTGGAAGCTGAGCCTGTCTCTTCTTCTGGGGAAAAGACAGGCCAAATGATCAGTCCTCACACGAGGAGATGGGAGAAGCTCAGAGACCTGCGGAAGTGGAGGAGGAGGAAAGCAGGGTTCTGGCGTCCTTCCTGGTGGGGGAGGGATTCTGATTTAGACTGAGCAACTCCTTTGCCAAGAGAGGGCAGAAGTTTTGCTGTGGATATGTTTTTTTCTTTGTAAATAAATGCAAATAGCTTACAAAGACTCATTACTGCTTATCTGACTGGCTGCATGCCAGGGATCATTAGCTGTGGTGGGCCAGTGACAAGGAGGCTGGCGTGGTGCACACTCATTGGCAAGAGCTCCCACTCTACTGGGTTGCCTGCACCACCTCAAGCTCCTTGCTGCTTCCCACTCTCCTTCCCAGCAAGGAGCAGGGACTCACCACTCGGGAGGTCAGGTGACTACTGCCACAGCCCCACGCCGTCGGCAGATATATAGGCAGATATAGGCAGATATATAGATAAGGAAAGTGCGCCAGGAGACACAACCATGTAGTAAACAAATTCAGGGCCTAGGCTACTGGCCATAACACATCAGTATGTACTCAATTACATAAATTGTTATATCCTAAGTGGTGGGATTTATGCTCTCACTTTAAATTTGATCACTTTGGCTAGACTACTTAATGGAAGAGAATGGAAGACTTTATAGCATCCTATATAAGAAGAATGAAGGGACGCGGGTGGCGCTGTGGGTAAAAGCCTCAGCGCCTAGGGCTTGCTGATTGAAAGGTCAGCGGTTCGAATCCCCGTGGCGCGGTGTGCTCCCGCTGCTCGGTCCCAGCGCCTGCCAACCTAGCAGTTCGAAAGCACCCCCGGGTGCAAGTAGATAAATAGGGACCGCTTACTGGCGGGAAGGTAAACGGCGTTTCAGTGTGCTGCGCTGGCTCGCCAGATGCAGCTTTGTCACGCTGGCCACGTGACCCGGAAGTGTCTCTGGACAGCGCTGGCCCCCGGCCTCTTAAGTGAGATGGGCGCACAACCCCAGAGTCTGTCAAGACTGGCCCGTACGGGCAGGGTTATCTTTACCTTTACCTTTTAAGAAGAATGAATAGCAAAAACTGTAGATATGCTTGGAGTTGAACCAGGAAAAAATGGGCTTTATTGGGTTTGTCTGTTTTGGGATAGTCTCCAGAAAAACAATGGAGGAGAACAGGGTTTTCCCCAGGGCTGAATGAACATGTCCCTGCTCATAATTGCCACCCTGTTCACAGCCCAACTGCTCTGGGCTTTGCTCCCCTGAATTAGAGAGGTCTGTCCAAAGGAGAAATCCCATGTAGCAGAATGCTTGATTCCTGGCATCTCTGGATATCTCTCAGTTATTTGGCTAAGTTGATTTTATTTAGCTGAGTATTAGAAACATACACTTGATTTGAGTTGAAAAATGATTTTCATTGATGTCACCTACAAATGCAGCAGTATAAACTGCATATTATGTATTTTCTGTAACTGCCCTGTTAATGATGCATGTCTTCGAAATAATACGTGTAAGCCAGAAGGAAGAATTCAGCAGCAGGAACTGTGGTGATAGAAATCCCCCCCTTTGGGGAGATTCCCCCCCCTGTCTCAGCTCTGGGAATTAATAGGAACAGAAGTATTTTTAGATGAGAAGACATTACTAAAAATATAATCTCGGAGTGGAACTACACATTCTGTGTTGTTCTATATTCAGCTGCCAAAGCTGCAGTTTGAAGCAGAAAAGCACCATTGGGGGGGGGCGAGGGGCTAGCTTGGCTATTGCAGAAATTAGAAGGTGGTCCAGACCTCTGCCCCCAAGCACATAACAGTATTTTTTTCTGCTGAAATTTTCCCCTTCAAACTTTCCGTTTTTGTTTTTTGTTTTGCAGTGTAGGACAAGGCAATATGAAGGAAACAGATTAAAGCAGAAAAAACAACACGGGGTGTGTGTGTGTGTGACTCAAGAAGACCCTCTCTGCACACATCAGGGGGGCACTTCAAATGGCAGTCTCAGCAGTTGTCTAAAAGAGGGGGAGCCCCTCCAGAAATCATGGAACTATACATAATTGCTTGAATCCACAGAGCTCTTTCTTGTGTGAGCAGGAATGTACCGGTACTTCCATCTGTACAAATCTCTCCAGTTTCTCCATTCTGCTGCAACCTCTGTGCCATTCCAGACAATGGTAGCTGGGGCTCATTTGGGCTTGTAGGAAAGAAGTCAGGGAGCCCAACAGGATGGGGAGCCAGATTTGAGGACAGGCAAACCAGCTATTTCAGGTTTTGTCTCCATCCTGCTCCCTGCTGAGTTGCACTGTAGCACCCTGCTTGTGGTTAACGCTTAGCTGGAATGAAATATTCAACGCAGCAATAGAGAAATTAAAATAATAATTTATTTGTCGGACAAATAAATAAGAGGCACAGTGGTATATGGTTACCAAGCTCTGGCCTGGCCTCCTGCCATTATGGCCAGCACTTATATTCCCTCAGCTCAGCCCCCTTGCTCCTCCTTTGGCTGCCTCTGTCCAATCAGCCTGGTTAAAATTCCTATTGGCTGTTTGCTAGAACCAATCATAAAAGATACACCCATTTCCTATTACCTTTTATGGGAGACAAAGAGCTATATTTCCTTCTATTTATAATTGGCAAATAAGTAGTCATATATCTTACATTTACCTCGACCAGGCACCTTAATTACCAGATAACCTTTTGCCCTAGACTAGGCGCCTTAACTAACATTTCATCTTTTGCCCTATTGCCCTATTCACTCCAAAACAGATGATGGCTAATTTTATCTTAAACAGATCTTTTTGTTCATCTTCCCACACATTATCAATGAAAGATCTCCTTCTTTGGAGGTCATTAAGCAGAGGCCCGACAACCATATGTCAGGAGTGCTCTGATGGCGTCTCTCTGTCTGGCAGGGGTCCGGACCCAATGGCCCTCATGGTCTATTCCAACTCTTCTATGATTCTATAATTTCTTACTTTCTAAATCCTTTGCATAATTACATTTAAGCCAATATATTCCATAACATATATAGTTTTTTTAGAAGAAAGGGAACTTAGTAAAAGCTAAGCTAAATTCTAAAGATTCAAAGCAGTTTCGCCTAGTGCAGTTGCTGTTTGTATTAGCTCTTGCCCTTTTAACCTTAGGAAGATGTGGCTCAAGTTTAATGGGAGGCACTATTTGTTTTTGCAACCTTGATTGTATTCTATCATTTGTATGGTCAGTGTGACCTTTTGCTCCTAGCCTGTAATTTCCTTTTACAACCCTGAGACACTGCTATAGATCAGGGGGCCCTTGATCAAGAAGATAAACAGCTGCCAGAGTATGGTTTCTGCCTGGCATGAGAGATACAAACATTTACAAATATATATTTCTTTAAGGTCATTTTTAGAATACAGGAATCTGATCAAAATATAAGCCTTGATTAAATGCAGGCTATGATCAGATGCCTCATTCCCCCCTTTCAAGCTCAAGGACCTTCCCAAGTGTCCTTGATAGCTTGACCTTCATCATATTCCTGAGGTAAAGCTCTGTATAGGGCCATGATATGAGGTAAAGTTTCATTTGAAATCATCTTGCTAATTGTACTTCTAAAACATGAAATGATACATGGCACCATACACAAAACCATTACTACTACCGTCAAGAAAAACAAGCAAGACAATAGTATCACCAATTGGTGAGCCATTCCATATCCCATCCTTCCCATGTTTGTACTGGGACATGTGCTATATTCTCCATCTTTGTAGCCAACACACGGATTGCCTCACCATTATCAGAAATGTTAAAGCAACAGGCATTCCCTGTCAAGTTCAAGACTCCACATAGGCCTCCCTGCCTGGCAAGTACATAATCCATTCCCATTTTCAGCTGCAAAATGGCGGCTCTACTTTCATCCAACTGTTGTGCAATAAGTCTCAAACTCTGGGCCGTTGCATTGGTTACAAGTTCCACTACTGCTTGCAATCGAATTATTCTGTTTAGATTATAAATAGGATCCCGTGCCCCTTGTATGAGCTCATCAGGATTCCAGGAGGCAGGTTCATAATAGGCTATAATGCGCTCTGGTGGCCAATCATCAGTATCGCTCCAACTTTGGGTACTTCCTCCTGCTATATGAGAAATATCAGCGTTTCTTCGTGTACGCTTGGCTGAACTAGTGGGCATAATCCACATTGGTGGTAATACCCATCCCAGGAAACAAGTCCCACTCCATTTGGAAGGGAGTTTCTTGTATGCCCATTCTCCACATATCCACCACAACCATCGGGTCTGAGGTTTTTGGTATGTGGAGTGCATAAGGCGAAATATCAAAAGGGGTACAGAGTTCACAGTGCAGTAAGTTAGATTGCCTTTTTCTGTCACAGTTATGTTCCACACCATTTTCCATGCATGAATAAAAGGAGGTGCACAGGGCAAGGTATTCCGAGTTCGATAGGTAGTACCATTTGCCCAGGTTTGACTATTCTTAATATAATCCCAAGTATAGTGGCAATGAGAAGAGCCTATCATGGTAGAATCAGCTGCCTCTGATGATTTATGTACACAGAATTCCCCTTGTACAGGTATAACTCGTATTGGTTTAGTTGAGTTCCATCCGGGGAAATTCTGTACTTCTGTTTGGTGTGGCATTTCGCTTACCATACCAATGGCATTTAATGGTATTGGTAATAAGGGCATACCTCCCTCTGAATCATCTGGCCCAAGAGAGCAAACAAGACAATTGGTCCTATTTGTAACATTGTAACATCTCAGCTAAGCCTACCCACATATTGTGGTCATGGCGGAATCCATATTTAGCAAATTTGCTCAAATTCAAGGACCCTTCCCCTTCCCAAGGGATCAGGATTAATAATAAAATCATGTTGATGTCTAGTATATGCATTCCTTCCACAAAAGATTACCTTATTGTGATAACAAAAAAAATTAGTCCCAATATAATTCCTCCAGTGACAGAAATGGGGAACCACCAAGACCAAAACATATATCCCAAGGATCCCCAATGAGTAATATCTCTGATAATTGTTCCACAGGGGGGGGGCAGTCAATCAATTGTATAAGAGAATCTTCCCGTTCACAATCGCTAGTTCAGACGCTCCTCAAGCTTCAGGCGTGCGCAGGTCAGCCAGCTTCCAGGTTGTGGCTGCAGCAGGCCAGTCGTCTAATGTTGCCCGTGACCTAGCCCGTTCCCCGTAGGGCTAGATACAGGGGTTTTTGGAGAGAGTCAGTTTTAAAGGATTAGAGGGGTCACCTTTGCACGTCCAACTGCCTTCGGACTTCTTCAAACGGGAGTGATGAATCCAGGGGGTCACCTCAGCTACCTTCACCGCTGTTGGAGTAGAGAGCAAGACGGTGTAAGGTCCACGCCACTTAGGTGCAAGTGGATCATGTTTCCACTCTTTCACCCATAGGCTATGCCAGCCTGGAACTGATGAATCGGCTCGGCAATGCTGCACGGCGTGTGCTTGAGGGCCCACCTGTTAAGATAAACAACAACAAAAAACACGGGAGAGAGACAAAAACACGGGAGAGAGATTGCACTTGTCCCTGTGTCACATGGTCTCCTATTTGTTTGAGGTCAGCTGGAATATCCTGAACAAAGGAGGGTGGCCTCCCATACAGGAGCGCAAAAGGTGACAACTTAAGTCTTTTGTGGGTGCACACTGAACACGAAACAGTGTTATGGGTAACACATCACTGCTGTGGCCAGCATTACCATCTTTTCTTTCTGCCACTTCTTCTTCTCTTGTTTCTCAGCCTCATCCCTATTCCGATAAACTTGACGTGCAATGGCCATAATTTGGCTCATCAGCATCCCTTCCCATCCTTCTGATTTCTGAATTTTCTTACGAATGTCAGAAGCACACTGGGCCACAAAAGTAGCAGTAATCATTCTGCTGTTTTCAGGGGCTTCAGGGTCAAAAGGAGTCCATATACAATAGGCTTCCTGCAGCCTCTCTAAAAAGTCTCCCGGACTCTCATTAGGTTTCTGTTCTACTTCTGAGACTTTAGACATATTAGTGGGCTTCTGGCATGCCCTGCGGATACCTTGCACAAGCGTCTGGCGGTAGGTGGTAAGCCTGGCCAGGTGAATTGCATTGTTTGGATCCCAATTAGGATCTTCCAAAGGAAAGTTATCCTGGAGATGACGGTCAATATTAAAAATATTTCCCATTCTGGCCTGCTCACGCAAATATATCTGTGCCTTTTCAATTATGGAAGCCGCCCAGAGTGGCTGGGGAGGCCCAGCCAGATGGGCGGGGTATAAATAATAAATTATTATTATTATTATTATAATTATGTCTCTTCTTTCCTCAGTGGTGAACAGAGTATTCAAGAGTTGGCGGCAATCTGTCCAAGTAGGACTATGAGTATTTACTATTGAAGTCACCAAGTCCATCATAGCCTGAGGTTTTTCTGCGAAAGATGGGGTGTGTGTTTTCCAATTCATCAGATCCGTAGTTGTGAATGGAATGTACTGGAGGGTCGAAGTTCGAGGTGGCCGTGGTCCGGGTTGCCCGTTAACCAGCACAGGCTCCTCAAGTGCATCAAATACTCTTCTAAGAGGGGCTACTACGTGACCTTTCTCTTCGCTTTGCTCTAGGGGCCTCAAATCATAGGGGATGGTATCTGTCCCAAGGCGTTCTTTTAGCAGCTTTATACGCCTTGCTGTATGGCTTGCTGACCGATCAAGGTCTCCCTGTAACTTCTGTAATAATTCTCTAGGACTTGGATGTACAGGGGTTTGGGGTGGGCAATTGGTTGTTCCACTAAAGGAGACTGTAGATGGAGTTCTACTGGGACTCACAGGTGGAATAACCACTTCTGCTTGGGCTTTATTATAGGACTCCAAGGCCTCCTGAAGATATTTATCATAATCTATCAAGGAATCAAGTTCTGTGACTCCACCCCCATTATTCATTCCACTTTCTTGCCTTGGGGTTACAACTGGTGGAGTATTTGGATTAGGCTCCCTTCGATGTGGAGCATAGGGTGGAGGTGGAAGCACCTCTTCCTCTGGTCCCTCAAAAATGGGTTTGAGTTTATTTGGCAAGATTCCTTTCCTAGCTTCGGCTTTTACAGCCAATAATTTGCATCGTTGGACTTTGCATTCCCTTATCTATGGAGGATTATTATTTAATGTGCTCAGCCAAGAATCTATATATGAAAATTGTTCTGGGCACCCTCCCGTTTCTTTGGCGATATTAGACCAAAGTTTGCTTACTAAATTTATATCAAAGGTTCCCTGAGATGGCCATTCAGTATTTTGTTTCGGCCACTCTAATTCACATAACGTTCTCAAGCGCTCTGGCGTCATTTTGACTCCATATGCCCCTGAGAAGGCTTTCTTAAAATTATTTAACATACATTCAAGAGGTGTATTTCCCCCCTTTGAACCTCCAACTCCCATTATATGGGCCTGTGAAGTATCCACTCAGTCACTCACACACTCGCTTTACTGGGAAACGAAGTAGTACCCACTCCACACTTACAGATTGTACTTTCTCACACATACAATGCGCTGGATACTTCACCACACTCTACCTCCCAACCTTTCCCTTTCCCTACACCAGATCACCATCTGATGTACCCAGCCATGTAGCGTACTCAGTTTCCCCTTACTGAGACGCAGAAGTTTGATCAGGACTTCTCTTCCTCCTAATTAATTGGAGGGCCAAACCCTTTGTGCACTTACCCTTAGCTGGTTCCCAGTTTATTTCTCTGGTTACCCCCGGTCCGTCGCCGTCGGTGGGCAGGGTATCAGACAGACGAGACTTCTGCGTTCCCCTGGAAAAATGTTCCAGTGCGCGCTGGGTAAGCAGTCAGTGGTCCTCCCTCTTGTACCCTGCCCAGTAAGGCGATGGGGCTGCGTTCCAGCAGACCACTTATCCGAGTCACAGAGGCACCATAAAATGTAGCACCCTGCTTGTGGTTAACGCTTAGCTGGAATGAAATATTCAACGCAGCAATAGAGAAATTAAAATAATAATTTATTTGTCGGACAAATAAATAAGAGGCACAGTGGTATATGGTTACCAAGCTCTGGCCTGGCCTCCTGCCATTATGGCCAGCACTTATATTCCCTCAGCTCAGCCCCCTTGCTCCTCCTTTGGCTGCCTCTGTCCAATCAGCCTGGTTAAAATTCCTATTGGCTGTTTGCTAGAACCAATCATAAAAGATACACCCATTTCCTATTACCTTTTATGGGAGACAAAGAGCTATATTTCCTTCTATTTATAATTGGCAAATAAGTAGTCATATATCTTACATTTACCTCGACCAGGCACCTTAATTACCAGATAACCTTTTGCCTAGACTAGGCGCCTTAACTAACATTTCATCTTTTGCCCTATTGCCCTATTCACTCCAAAACAGATGATGGCTAATTTTATCTTAAACAGATCTTTTTGTTCATCTTCCCACACATTATCAATGAAAGATCTCCTTCTTTGGAGGTCATTAAGCAGAGGCCCGACAACCATATGTCAGGAGTGCTCTGATGGCGTCTCTCTGTCTGGCAGGGGTCCGGACCCAATGGCCCTCATGGTCTATTCCAACTCTTCTATGATTCTATAATTTCTTACTTTCTAAATCCTTTGCATAATTACATTTAAGCCAATATATTCCATAACATATATAGTTTTTTTAGAAGAAAGGGAACTTAGTAAAAGCTAAGCTAAATTCTAAAGATTCAAAGCAGTTTCGCCTAGTGCAGTTGCTGTTTGTATTAGCTCTTGCCCTTTTAACCTTAGGAAGATGTGGCTCAAGTTTAATGGGAGGCACTATTTGTTTTTGCAACCTTGATTGTATTCTATCATTTGTATGGTCAGTGTGACCTTTTGCTCCTAGCCTGTAATTTCCTTTTACAACCCTGAGACACTGCTATAGATCAGGGGGCCCTTGATCAAGAAGATAAACAGCTGCCAGAGTATGGTTTCTGCCTGGCATGAGAGATACAAACATTTACAAATATATATTTCTTTAAGGTCATTTTTAGAATACAGGAATCTGATCAAAATATAAGCCTTGATTAAATGCAGGCTATGATCAGATGCCTCAGCACAAGGGGCAGCCCTGAGACCAAGGAGGAAGACCCTTCAGCATTCCTCAGATGGAAACTGGGGCGTTCTATTCCACACCAATATCACTGCTAGTTGGTTGCCTTTATTGATTTGGGCTCTACCCGTGCCCCGGCTTCCCTAAATGCAATACATAAATGCAAAAAAAATTATGTGCTTAAAATACTGCCATTCTGTGTGTTTCCTCTAATAACCTTTGGACTTGACCTGGAGGAAGTGCTCAGAAGTGATGCTGATGTAGAATAGCATGTCCCTATTTTCATCAGAGGAATGTTGGAGGGTATGAGAAGCTGCCAGACAGAGCCATTGCCTGGACTGGTTATAAGTAAGAAGGCAGTTCAGTTGGGTGGGGGGCTAGGTGAGGGCAGGCGAGATTAGTGGGGTAGTACCCTATTCTCCCCCCCCATAGGCTAGTCTCCACTGATCCATCTTTTAGTGAGGTGGGTGGGACTTGATATTTATTAATTTGTAGCTGCATGTAATGCTAGCATTTTAAATATTTATTTGGTTTTAAATTGTTTTAATGTGCTATGCTTTATTTTTGTCAGGACACTTAGAAAATTATTACAGTAAAAAGTGACTGATAAATGCAATGATAATCAGGACACGACAAGGCTGCCCAATTTCCCCATTGCTTTTTATTTCGGTCCTGGAGGTTTTGTTAAATATGATTAGAAGGGACCGTCTGATTAAAGGTATCCAGGTTGGAGCCAAACAATACAAATTGAAAGCTTTTGCAGATGACCTAGTTTTGACGTTACAGGAGCCAGAATCTAGTACGAAAAGAGTATTAGAATTGATTCAAGAATTTGGTCATGTGGCAGGATTTAAGTTTAATAAGTCAAAAACTAAAGTTCTTGAGAAAAATTTTACACCGATTGAGAAAGAGAGGTTTCAGAAGGAGACAGGTTTAACATTAGTTAAGAAAGTAAAATATCTGGGGGTTAATATGACTGCTAAGAACTTAAACTTATTTAAAGATAACTATGAGAAATGTTGGACAGAAGTGAAAAAAGATCTAGAAATATGGTCAAATTTGAAGCTTTCCTTGTTGGGTCGAATTGCAGCTATAAAGATGAATGTATTGCCAAAAATGTTATTTCTGTTTCAATCATTGCAAATTTTGGACAAGATGGACTGTTTCAAGAAGTGGCAGAGAGACATTTCTAGATTTGTCTGGCAGGGCAAGAAGCCCAGAATAAAATTTAAAATATTAACTGATGCAAAGGAAAGAGGCGGATTTGCCCTGCCAGACCTTAAACTTTACTATGAATCAGCAGCATTCTGCTGGTTGAAAGACTGGCTGCTTCTTGAGAACACAGACATTTTGGACCTAGAAGGTTTTAACAACGTTTTTGGGTGGCATGCATATTTGTGGTACGACAAGGTTAAAGCACATAAAGCATTTAAAAACCATATTGTCAGGAAAGCATTTTTCAATGTCTGGATAAGATACAAAGACTTACTGGAAAATAAAACCCCAAGGTGGTTGTCACCAATGGAAGCGAAGGCTCAGAAAAAGCTCAATATGGAGGCCAAATGGCCGAAATATTGGGAAATATTGGAACAAGAAGGAGATAAATTGAAATTGCAGAGTTTTGAGAAATTAAAAGATAAAGTGTGAGATTGGCTTCATTATTATCAAATAAGAGAGGCCTATAATTTGGACAAAAAATTGGCTTCCAGGTGGAAAAATCAAAATTGGAAACAGAACTGTTAGATCCCAAAACTAAGATACTTTCAAGAATGTAAAACTTGCTGTTAAAATGGAACACGCAGGACGAAACGGTTAAATCTGCTATGATTAAATGGGCACAAGATATTGGTCATAACATTATGTTTGCTGACTGGGAACAGTTGTGGACCACCGGTATGAAATTTACGGCATGTAATGCCTTAAGAGAGAATATTATGAAAATGATATACAGGTGGTACATGACACCAGTCAAGCTTGCAAAAATATATCATTTGCCCGATAACAAATGTTGGAAATGTAAAGAAAATGAAGGTACATTCTTTCACCTTTGGTGGACGTGCCCAAAGATTAAGGCTTTCTGGGAGATGATATATAATGAAATGAAAAAGGTATTTAAATATACCTTTCTGAAGAAACCAGAGGCCTTTCTCCTGGGCATAGTCGGCCAATTGGTGCTAATGAAGGATAGAACTTTCTTCATGTATGCAACAACAGCAGCAAGAATACTCATTGCAAAGTATTGGAAGACACAAGATTTACCCACCCTGGAAGAGTGGCAGATGAAGGTGATGGACTATATGGAATTGGCGGAAATGACTGGCAGAATCCGAGACCTGGGAGAAGAGTTGGTGGAAGAAGATTGGAAGAAATTTAAAGACTATCTGCAGAAATACTGTAAAATTAATGAATGTTAAAATGATGTTGGATTGAAAATAAGTGGCATTAGCAACAAAGTTAATAAGAATATGCAAAAATGAATTGATAATGGGTGAAAATATAGAGTTATAATATGTTAAGATATAGAGTTAAGATAAACGAAAGAGGGTAAGGATTTGCTGATTTGATTATTTAAATGGGAATACAAAAAGGGGAGGTGTGAGGAGGTCAAGGAAACAAGCTAATGAGTTTAAAGTAACAAAAATGGATTTGTTTTTAATTCTTTTTTATCTATTCGTTTTTTGTATTTTTCTTTTTCTTTTTTCTTTTTTATGTATCTTTTTCTTTTTATATGTCTTTTCTGTATTTTGTAAACCTATGTTTTTGTAAAATCTTAATAAAATATTTTATAAAAAAACAAAACAAAACTCCGCTGGGGCCCTTGGCTCCCCGACATCCGGATGAGGTATTTAGGCTATTGATTAAATAAGGAGGGGCAGAGTGAGAATGGCATCTCTGGGGATTGCTATGATGAGAGCCATCCATCACCTGGAAACATTGATCCAAGAGCAGAGGGGGAAGGGAAAGAACTCTTTGAAGCAGTTCTGGTTGTGGCAAGAGGCTGTCCTCAACTTTTGTACACAATGGATGTAAATAAAACTGTTGGCATTTCTTTCTGACCAAAAAAAAAAAAAAGATAAATGCAATGATAATCAATCAATCAATCAATCAATCAATCCAGATCATCATGAGTAGCTTTGGGCAGGGGCACAACAAGAGCTTTATATAATGGGGGTGGGCGGTTTGCAGGAACCAGAAAATCCCCATTGCACAAGTGAAGTTCTGCTCAATCTGCTCTGGATCCAACCCATGTTTTCAGGGATGGGGAACCTGATGCCCTTCAGATGTTGCTGGGCTCCAACTCCCATCAACCTCAGCCAGTGTGGCCAAAGGTGAGGGTTGGGGATGATGGGATTGAGAGTCAAGCAACATATGGAGGTTCTCTGCCCTTTCAATATATCATCCCACCCTCAGCACCAATTCTCACATCTCAGGAATTCTTGACACCCTTTGCTCACTTCGAAGCTCTGAGCCAGTCATCCTCTCTCAGACCAGCCTTCCTCAGCCTGGTGCCCGCCAGATGTTTTGGACCTCAATTTCTACCTGCTGGAGTTGATGGGAGTTGGACTCCTCCAACATCTGGAGGGCACCAGGTTGGGGAAGCCTGTCTCCAACCAACTGTCTCCAACCAAGCTTATTGTAAGACTAAATCAGGGCAACCCCTGATTTAACAAAATATAGATAACAATTCTCTCCCTATCTGCTCTCTCTCTATACCAACATTTACACCAATGTACCAAGGCAAGACTTTCTATTTTCTGTTTATTGCTAAGAAATGTACAGATAATCTCCAAATGGTACTGTTCCCTCCCTACTCCTGACTTTTCTTTTGTTTACATCATATTTCTGTATTACACTTTTATGAACTTTTTATACCTTCTGATGATTTGTAAACTGTGTTGTATGATTATTTTAAATCATTGTATTTTCTTAAAATCAATATAACTTACTTTAAGAACAAAAACACAGGACAACCCCATGTAGATTCCGAGTTCCTGACCTCAGAGGAAGGGTGGGATGCAGAAGTGAACCCAGAAACGTGTTCTCCTCTTACCTGACTGCTATCCATCGGCGCTGGCCTTTGAGAAAACGGCTGCCTTCATTAGAACAAATGTCTAGCATGAGGTTCTTGTGTGTCATTAATGGAGAGGTCAAGTTATGCTTGGGTGGGTGCACATATCTGAGTGGATTCTAATGCTGTGCATTAGGAATGTGTGCCTTTTGCTTGGGATAAGAATACCGCGGGGCTTGTTTCTGACTCTCTCTTAGACAATTACACTGTAAAACTCAGGTGGGCAACTGGAGAGCAGCCCTGACCGCATATTACCTGGCCCAGGATGCCTCCTGAAGCTGCCTCATTCTTCCATTCCATTAGTGTTCCTTCTTTTCTTCTCCTTCCTGCCTTGTTTGTCTGGCTTTTAAAAGTGGCTCCCACCGCCCTCTTCAATTAGAAGTGCAATATTATATTTGATAAAAGTAGTTTTTTAAATTTAAAAATCCCCATTTTCCCCCAGTTGTGTGGCTTGAGGAAAAAGACGTTTCCTTGGCAGGGACGTAAGGACACTTGTAATGTGGAATTATTTATGATAATTACAGTTAATCAATAGATAGATACAGTGATATGTCGGGTTAAGAACTTAATTCGTTCTGGAGGTCCATTCTTAACCTGAAACTGTTCTTAACTTGAGGCACCACTTTAGCTAATGGGGTCTCCCGCTGCCGCTGCACCGCCGGAGCATGATTTCTGTTCTCATACTGAAGCAAAGTTCTTAACCCAAGGTACTATTTCTGGGTTAGCGGAGTCTGTAACCTGAAGCGTCTGTAACCTGAAGCGCCTGTAAGCCAAGGTACCACTGTAATGGTAAAAGATGCGGCAAACTTAAATTTAAATATGGAATCCATGGAGGGAGGGAAGGAGGTCCAAGGTTCAAAAGAAGCTTGTAATTGAATGTTTGAAAAGGTTATTTTATATGTATAAAATTATTAAAAACCTAATAAAGAAGAAGAAGAAGAGATTGGACTTGATATCCCGCCTTTCACTCCCTTTAAGGAGTCTCAAAGCGGCTCACATTCTCCTTTCCCTTCCTCTCCCACAACAAACACTCTGTGAGCTGAGAGACTTCAGAGAAGTATGACTGGCCCAAGGTCACCCAGCAGCTGCATGTGGAGGAGCGGAGACGCGAACCCAGTTCACCAGATTACGAGTCCACTGCTCTTAACCACTGCACCACGCTAGCTCATAATAATAAAAATAATAAAAATAAATAAATAAATAAGAAGAAAGACTTTTCTTCCCCATGCAACTGAGAACATCTGAGCAGGCTTCTGGTGTGTGTGTGTGCACTTCACTTGCTTTCTAGAGGAGTGGCTGTATTGGTCACAGGGGAAGGGGCATTGCTAAGTGGCAGAGCATCTACTTTTCATGCAGAAGGTCCCAGACACAACCCTAGGAGTGCCTGCATCTGTCAGTCAGGATCGACAGTGCAGAGCTCGATGGACCATCTGTGTGAGGCAGCTTCCTGTGTCCCTATGGTGTGTTGTACTTTAAAAAATAAATTCCTTGGGTAACATCCAGTTGCGACAACTGACTTTCACAACAACCTTCCGCTTGCACAAATGGGACTTAGCCATTCTCTCCTCACGCTGAAGGAGAACCAAGGAATCTTGCTTAGGACTGATTTTGCCACTGAAAGGAACTGAAATAATAGAATCATAGAATTGTTGAGTTGGAATAAATGCCATGGGCCATCTAGTCCAACCCCCTGCAATGCAACTGGAGTGGGGAAAGTGGTGGGTCTTCAAGACCTTCTTCTTTAGGATATGCCTGGGGGAGGTGGTGGGCAATTTTCCTGGGGAAAGAAAAGCAGGCCTTAAGGGTTCTGCATGTATTAGAGACAGCATGGGATTTAGGGCAGTGTGGGCGGTTGTCCTGCACAGGGCATTGAGCTGGGGGGGGGGCTGCAAAATTGAGATGATCCAGCAGCAAAATTTTGGCCTTGCACGGGGCTCCATATTAGGAAAGATTACCAAAGTCCCTGGAGAGAGAGAGAGAGTTAAATTTTGTTGATGTACTTGAATATTTATGACCTGCTCTCCTAAAATAAATCAAGGCACCTTAAAGCATAAAATACAAAAAAATCAACTGAGATCTTTAAAATATAATAAGAAACATTCATAAACAGCATTAGATACTGGTTGCCAAAGGTTGCCACCCTAGACAACAATTCACTAACCACTGGTCATGCTGTGACCACATCCCTTCTGGGAGGAGCTAGTAGCTCCAGCGGAGCAGAGTCCCTTTGCCACAGCTCCTGGCGCCCACTTCCAGTCTTGCCACATCAGCGCAGCCATCCAGAGCAGTGATGGATTCCTCCAGATTGGAAGAAGGGGCTTCCATGTTGTTGCACTCGGGTGGTGGTCCCTCTCCCCCTGAGAACATGCCAAAGCCTTCATTCCTAGAAAGGAGGCCCTCAATTCTTGCACATGCCCAAGAATTTTCCCCGTGTCTGACAGCACTGGAAATGAGTGTTGCTAAAGAACTTGCACTTGAAAAGTAAACTGTCTTCTGAAAGTCTGGAGGTATGAATGGTGTCCCTTAGGAAGCAACAGGGTGATGTAGGGGAGAGCCTCGTGACGGATTATCAAATGACAGAGATGATCATTCTGCATCAAGACATCTGAACTAAGCAACTTTCTCTTTGACGGATTGAACAGCTCCCTTTCTGTCCCCTTGCCGCTGTATATAACACAGCGAAAGGACAATCTGTCATCCCCCCCCACCGATGTGTTTCATATACATATTTAATATATTTTGCTGTTCGGCGATATATTAGACTATATTACTTAGCCATAAAAATCTCCAGGAGACATGCTCGTCACTGGTTTGGAAAATTACATTAGCAATATATATTCCATCTGTGTAGCGACTTGGCCCATTACAAATTTATGCCCTTAATAAATTTTGTTCTTGAAACGGATCTGGTTTCATAGGGGAGGCTTGAAGGAGTGGGGGGAGGGGCAAGGGGAATTCTGATCTCCGAACAATAAGCCAATAAATATTAAGTGTGCCTCTCAAGTTTGCTAATAAAACAAATTGATTATGCATTTGCTACCTTAATTCTTGATCAGAGCAAATGCTAATTGGTTTCTTGAAGAGTGACAAAACTTCTCATTATTTTTTCCCATTTTCAATCTCTTCCTCCATTGCAAATTAGTTCATTAGAAACATACATCTATTATTTATTGGTTTAATTTCCAAATATTGCCATGATAACCAGGCCTAATGTGGAATTCTCAGGTCGGTTTAGAAACCTGCCAACGATTTCATTAGCAGGGCTAATTAATTAAAGATGAAGGGAAAAATAGTTCTCTCTTAAGAGAGATGGAAAGGAGGGGCTAGGGAAAGGCAGTGTCAATGAAAAATCTTAATTGTGTGACATATTAAACTTCAGTCTAATGCAGCTTTCATTCTTTGTCCAATTACATTTAAAAAACCCAGATTTTCAGTGGCTAAAAGCAGCCAGCAGGAACAAGATGTATAGTAGTGAAGATGAGCAACACCTAAGGGTTTCACACAGTGGCACACAACAGATTTTAATTGAATTAAGAGTCATTCTCTTTTCATAGGGAATTCTGAGAATTGAATTTCGTCACTGAGGGCTATGGATCTCCAGGAGGGAATTCTCACCACTTCATTCAACTACATTTCCCAAGATTCCTTGGTGAAAGCGATGACATTTAACGTGTTGTAAATCTGTCTGTTATACTTCTGTGGAGTAAATAAGGCCTGAGCTAAGATTTTTAAAAATAATTTACTTGTTTTATTTCTAAAAACACACACACACATACGTACACACACACACACACACACACACACAGAGCAAAATCCCAGTCTAGACTTCCCATGTAAAGAAGGCAACCTCCACAACTTAGAAGATTGAGGTATCTGGTAAGATTATGGGAGACAGCTAGGTACAAAAGGGTTCAGGGGAAAAGAATAATGTCGGAGAAAAATCCTGATTAGTTTTACTAATGCAAAACACTCATTTTGATTTGCTTTTATTCTCCCCGCCACAGCATCCTACAAATATTACTTTGTGTGTCTGCTTTCCAACACAACGTGCCCTTTTAAAGCCAGAAATGTGAAACTGACTAAAGTCTTCCCCTACTATTAAAAAAAAAGGTAAAAAGGGAAGGGACCCCTGGATGGTTAAGTCCAGTCAAAGGCGACTGGGGTTGCGGCACTCATTTCGCTTTCAGGCCGAGAGAGCCGGCGTTTGTCCACAGACAACTTTCCGGGTCATGACTAAACTGCTTCTGGTGCAACGGAACACCATGACGGAAACCAGAGCGCATGGAAATGCTGTTTACCTTCCCACCTCAGCAGTACCTATTTATCTACTTGCACTGGTATACTTTCAAACTGTTAGGTTGGCAGTTCCAACTCCATAGGCAACCATAGTATTGCAAGCCACCCCGGTTTCTGAGAGGTGTGAGATTCCAGGGGTTCCAGGTGCTTACCCAGAGTTTGCGCTCCTTTAGGAATAAGGTACAGCAGAGACCACAGTCTTCCCTTGATATAAATTTCATAAATGTCCATAGCCAATGCTATTTTTCCTAGAAAGAGGTGTCAGAACTCTCTATGAATGCTTCCCTTGTTCTCTTATAATGGCAATGGTGCCCACCTGAGAGGGGCCAGAACAGAGTTCCAGCAAATTCCGGCTAAATATAAGTCCTGTCGATAGCAAGACACTAGTGAAATTGATAAGGCCTGGATCTTCTGCATGCAAATTGTGTTCTCTACCAATGAGCTATAGCAGTTCATTCTAATGCAGCTGATTGTTGTGGCAAGGACAATCTGGGAGAAGACCTTGCAAGAGGGGTTATTCCAGCTGCTGAGCCCCCCATGCACCTGGGTAGCCAGCAAACAACACAGGTTAATGTTCTTGCCTATGGCCAGGAAGAGAGAGGGTCAGTTTGGGGATAGTGGGGGGTGGGGGTGGGGAGAACTGCTCCAAGGACATGTTGTTTGCTTTGGGGTGAACTGATGTTACTTTAAACAGCGCCCCCCGCCACCCTTGAGCCATTGTGAACGAACAACAAATAACACAAAGCACCCCAAATCGCCATCATTTTCCTTCCCTGAAAACTGATGCTATAGGATTCTGTTCTTCCAAAGCTTCCTAGTGCTTGGATCAATAACTGAAATCCAGTGAGTCAGGGAGGTCTGGGGGTGGGATAGTTCTTCTTTAAGTCTGAATACCAATATTCACAACCAAATCCTGAGCCTGGATACAGTTCTGGGGCGGATCCCCAGGAATCTCTGGCTGAGATTAAGCCCCACATTTTATTTATTCCTGGGGTGGGCAGGTGATTTGAAGCTTTAATCTTTAACATTTCAGATAAAAGATAAATCTGGAGGGACCCCCTTTTTTTTTTAATTCCAGCATATCACAAAATGAGCAATGAATAAAACTTTAACTGGTGCAGGGAGAGGGCTTATTTATGAGTTTCAGCTGAAATTTGCTCGGCGAGCACCCAGAGGGGGAAATTGGCACTGCATACAGATGAGACTCCAGCTTGGCTTGATGGAGACAGGACTATAAATTGCAACTGCCAGACCCTCTTCTCTCCTCCCTTTCCCAGTTCTGCATTTATTTTATATTTTATATCATTTTATTTTTTCCTCTTATTTGCACCAATGTTATTGATTCCCAAAGGAAATTAAAAATCCTGGTGTCTCCGAGTGACTCCATCATTTTCCATGTGGGGATTTTAAGCACCCTCAAAGGGAGTGGTGGTAAATCTACACCTTTTGTACACAGCAATGTAGGCATTTTCCAGAGATTTTGGTGTGGGTCATTCATTCTATCTGAGCTTACAGTGCTCAAGATATAAAATGCACACAGACTACGGGCGAGAAAATTCCCAGAAACATTGTAATACTTCTTGCTATGTGTCTGGACTGGAGATTGTGTAAAAGATTGTGCTTTGTGGTCTCTTTTCATAAGCAATAGCTTTTATAGGATAAATTTTCTTGGGAAGAAAAAGCATTGGAGATTTATAGTGTCTTTGTAGTCATTTGTTTACTTACAAGTGTACAAGCTGAGCAGGCAGTTTGAGGACGCAGAGGCAGGTGGAGGCAGTAGCAGCACCTCGAAATCTAATCACACCGCTTCTCCCCCTACTCTACCAGACAAAGCAAAATTAATTTCACTAATTTTGCCCCACTTCAGACTCATTTGGACCATTTCAGATCACAGTGGGGTGGTCCCATGACTGAATACAACCCATGGAAAAGAAAGGCACTCGGCGCCAGCAGATCAAGCAGATCAAGGCTGGGCTGCAAACTGATCTGTTTATTGAGCATTTGTCCTGATTTGTTCGCAGAAAAAAATCACAGAGGTTATATGACACTGAACATTCATTCTGATCTGTTTTTGTAGTTGCCATAATAACATGCTGTTCCCTGTCATTTTTCTTACCACAACAATTTGGGGGTTTGGGGGGTTTGTCACACACGAGTGTAAGAGCAGAAGCCTCAGAGCTGATTGCACTTTAGCTCGGACCTTGGAGACAGAGCTGGCATCAGAATAATCCTCTCCCAGGGCTCACGGCTGAGCAATAGCTCAGTGGGAGAGCATTGGATTTGCATGCAGAAGGTCCCAGATTCAATATCCGGCAGGGGTGCCCACTTGA
This sequence comes from Podarcis raffonei, assembly GCF_027172205.1. Lineage (NCBI taxonomy): Eukaryota > Metazoa > Chordata > Lepidosauria > Squamata > Lacertidae > Podarcis > Podarcis raffonei. Next base: position 1,202,446 of record NC_070603.1, read on the forward strand.
ATAAAATATTGTAGGGGCACAGCCCCACCCCACATATGAATCACATGACACAATGCACCATTTGAATGGAAATGTCCATCAACTTGGTGGGGGCCTGGTCCCCTCAAATATTTTATTGTGGGGGCCGAAGCCCCCATAGCCCCAAGTGTTGGCTCCTATGATCCCTGGCATCTCTAGGTAGGGCTGAGAACAGACCCTGCAGAGAAGCTGCCAGTTAGGGTGGGTAGTACTGAGCCAGATGGAGCAGTGGTCCGACTAGGTGTTAGGCTGCTTCATATGTTCTTCTTATGGGTGTCAAGTCCACTTAACTGCACAACATAAATTTGCCTGCGTATGATTGAATCAAAATAGTGACAGTCTGGAAGCAGCCTGGAACAGATCTACTGGAAAGTATCTACTGTGTTAATAACTGCCCCTGTAGCAGTTCCCTAACTCTTAAATCGCCCTCACTCTCAGCTGGTATTAGTTAGAGGGGTAGACTTGGGTTCTGAATGGCCAAATAATATTTGGTCAATTGAACGATCAGTTGTTGTTGTTGTTTAGTCATTTAGTCGTGTCTGAACACCCACCAATATTTAATAATCAACAGGTTTGATACTTAATGCTAATTACAAAGCCTGTTGTTGCAAAATGGTAACATTTATTTTTAGAATTCAAACTCTATCAATCAGTTTGTAATTATTATTCGATATACTGATATTATCCAATTTGCTAAGAGCAAGCTTTCTGAGTGTGAATTCCTTTGAGGCTGGGCTACTCTTGAGCCTGGACAAGAGGCTTCAGCTGGTGTAAACGGCTGCGGCTGGACTGTTGATGGGGACAGACCATCACCAGCTCATAGCTCTGGTGCTCAACAGCCTGCAATGGCTGCCACCTGCTGCCAGGCCAGGCTCAAGGTTCCTGTATGATTTACAAGGCCCTTAACAACTTGGGTGCAGCATTCCTTATATCCCTGCCTGATCACTGAGATCTTCAGGGAGTGACAAAGACCTTTTGATTAAAGCAGGTATTTGAAGGAAGTTTTCTGTTTTTATTATTAATTTTATCCACTGCATGCTTCCTGTAATGTTTATGTGAACTGCTTAGAAACTTTGTTACAAAAGGAAGCAGCACATAGTAAATGCACCCCCCCCTTTTTTTTTTAAAAAAGAGTTGTTTCACAGTGGAACAGTCTCCCTTGGGAGGTGGGGGGGGGGGAGAAAAGAAACTTTGGTAATTTAGCTGTATATAAATAACTGGTAGGTGGGCTCTAGGATTCTGTCAGAATCCTCATGCCTCCTTCCTGGAGCTGCGTAAGCACTTACCGGGCTTTGAGAAGGCACCCTCCTCAGTTGTGTGCCTGGTGCAACCGCACTGCTTGCACTGCCCCAAGTCCATCTCTGGAATTTGTCTAATCATCTTTTAAAGAAGTGAAAACTGCATCTTGAATGGTGTATGCAGGAAGCAATTGGGCCCAGGTGTTCTGTATGTATTAATCTATAAGGTGAGTGAGCTCTTGGGGCAGAACTTCAGGATGCAGAACTTAGCAGACCCAGGCTTCTTATCTCATCCACCTTTTGCAAACTGGCACAAGGCCTTTAAGTTGCAGCACATTTTCACAGGACTGGCTGAATTGAGCTGTGACACAGCTACAGTTAGAATTTCTTATGATCTCAGGCAACCAATTCAATCTTGGCTTTAACCTTCTGTTCTGTTCTCTCCAGAGACCTCCTTGGAGAAAGGCACAGGGAGAGAATGACAAGGGGAGCGATGGGCAGATGGAGATGGCAGTGAGTAAACAAATGCTTCTCCCACTTGCCTTCTTCACGCCGCCGCCCCGTTTCTCTCTTTTCTTCTCCCCTTTCCCCTTTTTTTCTTCCCCGTGTTGCCGCCACTGATCTATGCTAATCAAAGCCCTTTGATCACCAGCAGCCTCCTTTGGGGTATCGAGTGGATTGTCACTTCCAATCTGCTCCCCTCCCCGTATCAAAGGAGCCTTCTGTGCTGCTACTGGGGAGGATGGAAGAGATGGTTTGGGGAGGGTGTAAACAGGAACGGTTTGGATTCTAAGATCACGGAATGCAGTTTCTTGAAGATGGACTTCTGGCAAGCGATGGGCTGCACCTCACAACGGTTGGGAGGAATGTTTTTGCAAAAAATCTCAGAAACCTCATCAGGAGGGCTTTAAACTAATGTGGGGGAGGGAGACAGTGCTCCTGAAGGTAGGAGTCTATCAATTGATGAAGATGATCATCCAAATGTCATAGACCGAATGGAGCAAACAGCACACAGACCTAGTGGTGGGAGGAAAAAATCCTTAAATAAGAGACACGGGGGAATGATTAATGGACTTCAATGTCTGTACACTAATGCGCAAAGCATGGGAAATAAACAAGATGAGCTTGAGCTCTTGGTACAGCAAACTAAATATGACATAATAGGAATCACTGAAACCTGGTGGGATAAGTCCCACGATTGGAATGTAATAATGGAGGGATACAATCTATTTCAGAGAAACAGACCAGACAAGAAAGGAGGAGGAGTGGCGTTATATGTCAGGGATGTGTATACCTGTGAAGAGATCCAAGATTTAGAACCTCAAAGCCAAAGTGAGAGCATTTGGGTCAAAATTAAGGGAGAGAAGAATAACAGTGACCTCATTCTGGGAGTTTACTATAGATCCCCAAGCCAAACGGAGGACATAGATGATGCCTTCCTGGAACAGATGGCCAAGCATGCAAAAGGAAGGGAGATCGTAGTAATGGGGGACTTCAATTACCCGGATATTTGTTGGATGTCAAACTCAGCCAAGAGCATAAGGTCAAACAGATTCCTCACTGGCCTTGCAGACAACTTCATTGTCCAGAAAGTGGGAGAAGCAACAAGAGGAACAGCCATTTTAGATCTGGTCCTAACCAATGTTGATGACCTGGTTAGTGGGGTAGAAGTGGAAGGATCATTAGGCGCGAGTGATCATGCTCTTCTGAAGTTTACTATACAGCGGAAAGGAGCAGCCAAGCATACTAGGACTCAATTTCTCGACTTTAAGAAAGCCGACTTCATAAAACTTAGGGAAGTGCTGGGTGAGATCCCATGGACAGTAATACTAAAAGGAAAGGGAGTTCATGATGGCTGGGAGTTTGTTAAGAGGGAGATAGTAAAAGCACAACTTCAGGCAATACCAATGAGACGGAAACATGGAAGGTGCCTAAAGAAGCCAGGGTGGCTATCTAAAGAACTTTTAACTGAGTTAAGATTAAAAAAGGATGTGTACAAAAAATGGAAAAGGGAGGAAACCACCAAAGAGGAATTCAAACAAATAGCCAGCACGTGTAGACACAAAGTCAGAAAAGCTAAAGCACAGAATGAACTCAGGCTTGCGAGAGAGGTTAAAAGCAACAAAAAAGGCTTTTATGGGTATGTTCGTAGCAAAAGGAAGAACAAAGAAACAGTGGGGTCACTCAGAGGAGAAGATGGTGAAATGCAAACAGGGGACACAGAAAGGGCTGAACTCCTCAATGCCTTCTTTGCCTCAGTCTTCTCCGATAAAGAAAACAGTGCCCGACCTGAAGAATTTGGAGCAAAAGATTCAGCAGAGGAAACACAGCCCAGAATAACTAAGGAGATAGTACAAGAATACTTGGCTAGTCTAGATGTATTTAAGTCTCCAGGGCCAGATGAACTGCATCCAAGAGTATTAAGAGAACTTGCAGATGTGATTTCAGAACCACTGGCAGTCATCTTTGAGAATTCCTGGAGAACAGGCGAAGTCCCGGCAGACTGGAGGAGGGCAAATGTTGTCCCTATTTTCAAAAAGGGGAAAAGAGAGGACCCAAATAATTACCGCCCAGTCAGTCTGACATCAATACCAGGGAAGATTCTGGAGCAGATCATTAAGCAAACAGTCTGTGAGCACCTAGAAAGGAATGCTGTGATCACCAATAGTCAGCATGGATTTCTGAAAAATAAGTCATGTCAGACTAACCTGATCTCGTTTTTTGACAGAATTACAAGCCTGGTAGATGAAGGGAACGCAGTGGATGTAGCCTACCTTGATTTCAGCAAGGCATTTGACAAGGTGCCCCATGATATTCTTGTAAAGAAGCTGGTAAAATGCGGTCTTGACTATGCTACCACTCAGTGGATTTGTAACTGGCTGACTGACCAAACCCAAAGGGTGCTCATCAATGGTTCCTCTTCATCCTGGAGAAGAGTGACTAGTGGGGTGCCACAGGGTTCTGTCTTGGGCCCGGTCTTATTCAACATCTTTATCAACGACTTGGATGATGGACTCAAGGGCATCCTGATCAAATTTGCAGATGACACCAAACTGGAAGGGGTGGCTAACACCCCAGAGGACAGGATCACACTTCAAAACGACCTTGACAGATTAGAGAACTGGGCCAAAACAAACAAGATGAATTTTAACAGGGAGAAATGTAAAGTATTGCACTTGGGCAAAAAAAATGAGAGGCACAAATACAAGATGGGTGACACCTGGCTTGAGAGCACTACATGTGAAAAGGATCTAGGGGTCTTGGTTGACCACAAACTTGACATGAGCCAACAGTGTGACGCGGCAGCTAAAAAAGCCAATGCAATTCTGGGCTGCATCAATAGGAGTATAGCATCTAGATCAAGGGAAGTAATAGTGCCACTGTATTCTGCTCTGGTCAGACCTCACCTGGAGTACTGTGTCCAGTTCTGGGCACCACAGTTCAAGAAGGACACTGACAAACTGGAACATGTCCAGAGGAGGGCAACCAAAATGGTCAAAGGCCTGGAAACGATGCCTTATGAGGAACGGCTAAGGGAGCTGGGCATGTTTAGCCTGGAGAAGAGGAGGTTAAGGGGTGATATGATAGCCATGTTCAAATATATAAAAGGATGTCACATAGAGGAGGGAGAAAGGTTGTTTTCTGCTGCTCCAGAGAAGCGGACATGGAGCAATGGATCCAAACTGCAGGAAAGAAGATTCCACCTAAACATTAGGAAGAACTTCCTGACAGTAAGAGCTGTTCGACAGTGGAATTTGCTGCCAAGGAGTGTGGTGGAGTCTCCTTCTTTGGAGGTCTTTAAGCAAAGGCTTGACAACCATATGTCAGGAGTGCTCTGATGGTGTTTCCTGCTTGGCAGGGGGTTGGACTCGATGGCCCTTGTGGTCTCTTCCAACTCTATGATTCTATGATTCTATGATTCTAGGGAGGTGGAGGCAGAGGCACCTTCTTTGAAATGAGAATCTCTCCCTGTGCTAACACTATGGCCCTCCTTCGTGTCAGCAGCGCAGGAGTCCGTATGCACAGGAGTGCTGCCCTGTGGGGGGAACGGCTGAGGTGCAGGTGCTGGCAGGCTTCTCCGGGGATGCCTCAGTCTGGTTCCATGATCAGGAGAAGGAGTGGCCTAGCAATCCCTCTGGAGTCAAGTGGGTGTAACAAGATCTCTGTGTCTCACAAGAAGACCAGAACAAACAAAGAATGATTAACATTACCACTTAAGAAACCAAATGTTTTAGAGTCACCCAACCCAAACTGCTGCTGGTTACCTGGCAACAGTGAATTTATTGAATAAATGAATAAAAGATATCAGTTAACTGTTGCTGGCTAAATGGCAGTATTTCCATCGATCAGAGTCCACGTTGGCCTTCTCCTTTCTCCTTGCTCCTGCATCTGCTTTCTCTGCTTCTTCTCTCTCGCTGCTCCCACAGCTTCCTGAGATCTCTTCGAGACCAATCTGGAGGGCAACAGACTCCTCATTCCTAGTCACAGGGAAGAGTGGGCAGAGAAACTATTATTTTTATTTTTACTCTTACATTGTTTCCCATGACCGACAGATGCCAACCAAATATTATTTATTATTTTTTTATACTCCCCTCTGAAGATCACAGGGTGGTCCATGACATAAAAATACAAAGTGAGAACACAAAATACACAGCAAATGACAACAAAAACAACCAAAACAATACACTTCCCCCTTCTAGAAACACATTTTAAAGGCCATAGATTGTTTGATCAGCCAAATGTCTGGTTATAGAGAAACTTTTTGCCTGGCGCCTACAGAGATGTAACGAAGGCACCAGTCAAGCCTCCTTAGAGATATTATTTCACAAATGGGGAGTCACCACAGAAAAGGCTTGTTCTCATGTTGCTACCCTCCAGACTTGTCATGGAGGGGACACATGAAGAAGGGCCTCAGAGGACGGCAAAGACGTGGTGGTTATGGCAGATGGTGTGGGCTAAGATCTAAATATGAGTCTCAGTTTTAGGCAGTTAGAAAGGCCTGGTCCTCAAACCCAAATGTGAACTTTTTGGCAGTAGATGGGTCTTCTCCCAATTCCACAAGCATAGTTTTAACCCAGGACAAGTATAATAATAATAATAATAATAATAATAATAATAATAATAATAATAATTTATTTATACCCCACTCCGGGCGGCTTCCAACAAAAGATTAAAAATACATTAAAACATCAGTCATTAAAAACTTCCCTAAACAGGACTGCCTGTTTGTCCTGTGATTTTCAGGTATAGGTCTGGGAGGTTTTCTTTTGCTCTGCCACTTTCCCTAGGGAAACACTCTGTTTACTGCTGCATTGGAACAAACATCTATTGGGTTTTCTATGGAGTGACCTGTGTTCTGATTCAGCAGTAATCAGCAGGTTTTCCCAGGGGAAGTGGAAGGACACAAGAGAAATGATAGGAAATGAAAGAATGGCCGTTGACCTGGGGCTCCAGTGAAGTGGCCATTTGCTGCCTGGCAGGCCATGGCATGGGCATGGGGTGGGAGCTATCTTCTCCCTTTGGAATTGGTATGAAAGGCTCATTTAAATGGGCCAACCAGAAGACAGCTGGGTGTGTGTCAACTGGGTCTGCCTAGTCCCTATAAATTGAAGCCACACCAGGATTCCTCACCCTCCCGACCTGTGGTCCTGTCCAAGGTCAGTGTGTGGACCTTGCTATGGAATATTTGGTCACTGTACTGAGGACCAGGGAGGAATTCTCTCCACAGAAAAATTTCCCCCTCTGTGGGTTTTCGCCTGCCTCATAACAGATGTCACAACTCTGGTGGAAAAAGCATTGGGTTGGGTTAGTATAGCCCATTAAAGGAGTCCAGGAAGGAGTATTGTTGTCGAGGAGCAAACATGGGGCCCAATGGGCCATAGCATCCCTTCTGAGTGGTGGCCTTGGCAGGATTGTCAACTTGGTACACATCAGGGGGCATCCCTCCACCCAGGGTTGACCCATCACCCTTTGATCAACCAGTAAGCAGGCTGCTTGATCCCAGATACATACCTAAATGCATTAGTCGAAACCTACTTACACTTCTAATTAATAAAAGCTGTGCTTATTTCAACCCAGGCCTGGTATCCTGTGTCTCATTTCACCCCTGGTCAGCCTCATACTGCACTGCGTGCTTCCTGTGCCTGGGCGTGCAACTCACGGGACCAAGGGAAGCGTGGATGAGCCCCCTCCCCAAGCTGTGTTGGTGCCATTGCTATGGGGGCACATGTAGGAGGAGACAAAGCTTTCAGGTTGGAGACAAATCCTGGGAAAGGTAAGGATGGCATACGCTCTTCCAAGCACATCATTGCCCTGGGGTGCAATCTGCAAAATATGAGGTTGTGCTGACCTCCTCAATCACTGAAACCTTGTGAAGGGTTCCAAGGTTAGTCAGAAATGTGTGAAAAGTCCATTTCATCTGTCGCTGGCTTATGGCACTCTTCTTGCATTGATAAAAATAAAGCAGCTCGTCCCCTGCTCATCTGCTGCCGGAACAGCGCGTCTGTTTGACATGGATCGATAGAGGACCTCATGCGCTAATCTGCTGGGCAGCCCTCCAGATCACAAACACAGCCCCCAGATTAGAAACATCAAATGCAATATCCCCTAACCTTTGCCATTCCCCCAGCTCCATGCTCAGTCATCACCTCTTTCTTGGTCTAGCTTCTCAAATTGGATTTTTAAAAAGTAAAATAACATTAAGATTGGAGCTGTCAGAGATGCACAAGGGAAACTGTGTTTTAACGCTCAGGAACTTGGCAAAGTCGTTTTTATATTATGGATTTTTATATTATGGATGTACGCTATGTATTATTTTATTAATACTATTGCCTAATATAAATTTGTCATGGCCTTTGGCTAGAACAATAAGCTTATGAACTTGAACTTGGTCTAGCTTATAGATAATCTCATATCTAGTTCATTATAAATCAGTGATATCCTCAGCACCAGAACTCAGGGACCTGAAAATATTTTTGGACACTTGAAAAACAGAAGACAACCCAACATTCATAGTTCTGTACTAAACTAGCATTGGTCCTTAGTCTCATGGTAGTAGCCCACGATGTTTTAACAAGCCTGACAATGATCATTCACATATCTGTGCCCCAAATGTCAAGTCTATGCACACTATTTGTGTCTTGTGCAACATTTCTCTGTGTGGAAATGAGTGCTACTCATCAAGCTAGCTTTGATCAGATGTGAATCCTAATGCAGAAGAAAAATAATTCAGCTGCAGTTGCTGCAGAGCACCAATCCCAAGGACTCAGGCAAAGTTTCAAAAGATCTGCATGGCACTAGCTGCTAGGTACACAACATCAAGCAAATGATTTCTGCAAAAAGGGTGTGGCTCCCTCAAACTTTCCTTTGTGCCCTTTAAGGGTCAAACTGGATGTGAAGCTGAACATGTCCTTACAAACCCAGCAAAGCAGTTTCACTAGCAGAAGCACTTTGGACTGAACAATGACTCTTCCCCTCTCTCCCTCTTCCTAAATTTGCTCTGGTGGGTTACAGGAAAACCCAGAACATATTTAAGGGATCTGTTACCCAGGCAAAAGTGGACAGCGTCCCTGATTTTCCACCATGCTCCTGTCAAAAATCCCCCCCCCCCCGCTATTAGGGTTAGAAAAAACTCCCATTGGGACATCTCTCCCCCTCCTTCCTGCTCACATGGGACAGCTCTTATTGGACCACATCAAATTCAAGCAAGTGAGTACAATTTTCTTAATTCTGCTTCCTTGTAAAATAAGCACTGGAATGTAGAAAACAAGCATGGCAGGTAGAAACTTGCTAATTTTCTACAGAAGAGAAAGGCTGAAATTCTTTCCCACTGACTCTAGCAGGATGGGCTAAGGTTAGGGTTATCAAAGTCCCTTTTCGCCCCTATAAGGGAGGTGGGCTGGGTGGGGGGAGATTGGAAAGTCCTGCTTCAACTGGCAGGAGTGTAGGACTGTCAACTTTTGATTTCAAAAGTTATGGGAGCTGGATGGGGTTGGGCTAGTGGTGGAGCCCCAAACAGAACCGGGTTGCACAGGAAAGCCAGCATGAGAGCCATCTCTGCTGCAGCTGCAGCTGCCCCCTTGTGGGTATGTGGCTCTAATCACAAAGCCTTGGCTCAACAGAGAAGGCAGCTATGGAGGAACTACTCATGTGTAATCTGCAACTATGAATTGGGGCCCTGGAACCAAGCTTCCTCCAATGGGAGAGGGGGCATAGTTCCATGGCAGAGCACATGCTTTGTGTGCAGGTGCAATCCCTGGCCTCTACAGGTGGGACTGGGCACACATCCTGTCTGGAGCACTGGAGAGCCACGGCCAGTCTGTGAGTAGAGCAGACCAGCCATCGCCAACCTGGTAGCCTCCCGATGTTTTGGACTTACAACTCCTATCAGCCCCAGTTGGCAGTGATGAAAATTGTTGTCCACAAGCCACAAGACGGAGGCATAAAGCAGCTACAATTTCATTTTATTTTGCTATTTGCAGTTGTCACAGGTTGGTGGTGGTTTGGGGATGGATGGATGGATAGATGGACAATACCGAGCAAGATGGACCAAGTGTCAAAGTTAGTGTAAGGCAGCTTCTTTTGTTCCTAAGCAGACACAGTCCGTGGCCTGATGCTCATGTCTATGCATTGGATTGAGCATGCTTTGAGCATGCAGACAGAGTAAAGATGCTGCTACTGTCTGGTTTGGATTTCAAAAATCTCAACTTTGCTCATAAGAAGCTTCTCATAAGAAGCTTCTGGCCTATACATGCATGCACATGGATGCATGCACATGCGCGCGCACACACACACACACAGGAGGACCAGAACCTGGAGGACAGGTAGGCATAACCCCTGTCAGAGCCCTTGATTTTTTGGAAATTTTTGTACTGCTTGTCTCTTACATTTTAAATTGCAGGCTGTTCAGCAGGGGGAAGAAAGGGGAGTGGGGAAGACTGTTCTGGGTCTTAATTCAGTGAGATTGACAGCTTCATCGGGCTTGCTCTTTTTTCTTCATTTTCAGCCCAATTAAGTTGAAGTGCTACAGATATTATAGCCTTGCGTCCCTGCTTAATGGAGGGAAGCCCCCTTCCCACTGGGCCATTGCAGCTTATGATTCTTGGACAATGCCAGCTGCAATTGGGAGAGAGATTGTATATAGAGGTGTGTGGGAGAGTGAGGCCTAGTGCTTAGAGCCTTCCCACCAAGGTGCTGGTTCAAGTTTGGTAAAATAGACTTGGAGGCCCCCAGCCTAGTGTTAGGGGCTTTTGTACCAATTGTAGGGACAATCATCAAAGAGTAGAGGACAGTGCCTCTTTCTGTGGACAGGCAGCTTTAATAACCTAGTTATTAAAGCTAGAAGTTAGCTAGAAATTATTTTGGCCGTATATTGCAATATGTGCTTACTGGCCATAATTCCTCCATTCGCTGGAGACCTCAGCTATTGCTTTCCCTCACCTGTAGATTGAAATGCATTCAATTTATAACTTGTCCCCCAAACACTCTCCTACGCCTGACAGCCCACGACAAGGATTGAATGCTGAGCAGATGGGGTCCCCGAACTATTCGCCAAACAATCAAGGCAGAGAGGGGGTAGAAAGACAAGCAGCAAGACGGAGGCATAAAACAGCTACAATTTCATTTTCTTTTGCTATTTGGGGTTGTCACAGGTTGGTGGGAGTTTGGGGATGGATGGATGGATGCAGAGGGTGGGTGATGGCAGAAGAATGCACCACATGGTACAAGCAGAGAAATCCACCCAAAATCACATAAATCTTGGCTACTCAGCTGGTGTGGGATAACTCCTAAAATGCTGATGGGGTGCAGCTGAAGCAGGGGCAAACACTATCTTTTGGAGTGTGCCCCAGATCTCCTGCTTTTCCTTCTTTTTAAGCAATTTCTACTCCTCCTCCTCTTAAAGGGCAATTGGGTGCACTGCCAAGCCATAGCCTTCAACTGTCTCAAGTTGGAACATCCCATTTTAGGGTGCTGTGCTCTCAGCACAGTGCCAATAAACACATGAGATCATGTGACTCTCACAGGAGTGTGGCTGGGAAGATGAGCGTCCAGGTATTTGGCCTCAACAGTTTATGCAAAGCACAGTGCTAGTTAGACCCGCCCCCATCACTGTAATTTCCCAGGGACATTATACTTATAAATTAGCAAACGTTTCAATCCTTTAGCAGGGCCTGAGGGTCAGCCTCTGGAGAAGATATAGTCTGGGGTTGCGTTAGGCTAAGGTGAGATCCAATGGTGAGGGTAGAGGTCAATAGAAAACTGAGGTCCTTTGGGTGGGAGGCAAAGGACAGGAAGGGAGGGGGTGAGCCTGATGTGAGAGAGGGGGCTATGTGTATGTTCTATCATCATCCATGAGGAGGGAAGATGAGGAATTGGATTGTTGTGAAGAAGCCTTGACTTCATAAAATCACTTTGTTAAGATCTAAATAGGCACATTTAAGAACCAGTTTGGCTCAAGTTATGTCCATTATTTAATATAATCCAACTTTACTATCATTTTGTATTTGAGTGTTCATGTTTTGAGACTTGTATTCCTGTTATTAGTACATTCAGACTGTGAGCACATTTAATCTAGTGCCCTGCTTTGAAGATCTTCTGCTGACAAGGGTATGCGAAGTGTTTGGGTGATGGAATGGTGGGGAGCAAGGAGAGAGAGAGAGAGAAGATGAGGAAGGAGCTGCCCTTTAAGTAGTGAGGTGCTGAGGGAGGTTAGGAGAAGGGGTGATCAATGGATGAAGGCTGTCCCCTCTTCTGGACTGCTTTCCAACCATCAGAGTCTGGATGATCATGTCAGTTGACCCCCTCAGCCTGGTGCTTCTGCTATTAAGTGCCAGTTTGATTCAGAATAAATAACCTAGTCTTTATGACTTAATTGAAAGACCCCATGGGGATGGGCCTATCCTGCAAGGAGTGAACTTGGGCCCAACTGAATACAAAGCTTGTGCTCTCTCTCTGAATTATGGTCCCTGCCAACAATTGGTGGAATATGTGTCTTTTAAGGTAATTGATACTTTTGAATTATGGTGCTGGAGGAGACTCTTGAGAGTCCCATGGACTGCAAGAAGATCAAACCTATTCATTCTTTTTTTAAAAAAAGATATTTATTGAAATTTCACAAAAAACAAAGTTACAGAACAAAAAGAAAACAAAAAGAAAAAAAGAAAAAAAATACAAAAAGACATATATAAAAAGATATAAAAAACATACAAAGATAAATAGAAAAAATTAAAAAAAAACACAAATTAGTTTTTTTATCTTAATTTTCATTTGCCTGACCTCCTCACACCTCCCTTTTTTGTATTCCCATTCACATGATTGGTTCAGCAAATCCTTACCCTCTTTCATTTATCTTAACTCTATATCTCAACATATTATAACTATATATTTTCATCCGTTATCAATCCATTTTTACATATTCTTATTAACCTTGTTGCTAATGCCACTTAATTTCAATCCAACATGAAACCAGAGGCCTTTCTCCTGGGCATAGTCGGCCAATTGGTGCCAAAGAAGGATAGAACTTTCTTTATGTATGCTACAACAGCAGCAAGAATACTCATTGCAAAGTATTGGAAGACACAAGATTTACCCACCCTGGAAGAGTGGCAGATGAAGGTGATGGACTATATGGAACTGGCGGAAATGACTGGCAGAATCCGAGACCAGGGAGAAGAGTTGGTGGAAGAAGATTGGAAGAAATTTAAAGACTATTTGCGGAAACATTGTAAAATCAATGAATGTCAAACCTATTCATTCTGAAGGAAATCAGCCCTGAGCGCTCACTGGAAGGACAGATCCTGAAGCTGAGGCTCCAATACTTTGGCCACCTCATGAAAAGAGAAGACTCCCTGGAAAAGACTCTGATGTTGGGAAAGATTGAGGGCACTAGGAGAAGGGGACAACAGAGAGCGAGATGGTTGGACAGTGTTCTTGAAGCTACCAGCATGAGTTTGACCAAACTGCGGGAGGCAGTGGAAAACAGGAGTGCTTGGCGTCCTCTGGTCCATGGGGTCACGAAGAGTCGGACAGGACTAAATGACTAAACAACAACAACAACAACAAAAAGACAAGCAGGAAGCATCATGGTTCTGAGCAGCGGGAAAGAAGCTTGGGGAACAATATTAGGGACTAATGAAGATTGCTGCCCCAGCCATGGTCTTATTACCGCTAGCAAGAACGATGCAATTCATACAGGTGTTTTTCTTCATTTGGGTCTATTTTAAAAGCTGGCTATTCCACAATGCTTTTAACCACTTGCTTCCCATAATCACCAATTATCACATAGGCTCTACTTTCAGGGTAGACTGAATTATCTGTTGGGCCTTGGAGGGAATTGTGGCTGGCTGTGAACAGCCTAATAAGTTTCCATCGTAAATGGGATTTGTGTTGCTCCCCAAGGCAGGTGTGGGATGCTCTGCAGATGCTGTCAATGGTGCAGTGGTTTATTGATCAGAGGTGAGAAGCAGAAGCTGGTGACTCTCATGCAGTGGTAGTAAACAATGCAGCTAATGCTCACAGATATGCTATGCATATTCCAGATTGGGTGTACTAACTCCCCCCCCCCGATCACTCAGCAGCCATCAAGATTGAGGCAAGGCAGGAGGCTTAGTGGCATCATAAACAAGAGGGGTAATCCATGCCCCATTGAGAATGTCATGGAGTTGCTACCCTGACTGGCTAGTAACAGTAAGACTCCTTTCAGCCAGGACACAGCAGGGTGAGTGGATAAATGAATGAATGGTGCAGTGCATTACCCGATTCCCAAAGATTTAAAATCTTCTGGCTTACATAACTCCATTCCCTTCCTCTAATATTTATCGTTTTATCAAGAGAAAAAGGAACAAGGTAATCGGACAATTGTACATGTGCAATAAGTCAGTGGGAATGATACATGGTGTTCCTTGCCTGCCTCACAGACAGCTCACCTGGCATAATTGGGGCTCATTTCTGGCTCGTTAGGGTGTGTGCAAAGAATCTGAGATAACGGGAGGAGAATTGGTGATTCACTCAGTGTCCCAGAATGGGTGGTAGGGAGGCAGGATGGAGAGGAAAAGAGAGAGGAGAGAGAGAGAGAGAGAGAGAGAGAGAGAGAGAGAGAGAGAGAGAGCGAGAGCAGGGTGGGGTGGGGTGGGGTGGGGAGAGAGAGAGTTCTGGAGGAATAGAACAATTGGGGTGTGGGAGAGCAAAATCCTCCCGGCAGGGTTTGGAGGCTTGGCGATGGCAACAATCACTGTGGAAGCAGAGGCCAGCCAGATGAGAAAGATGAAGATGTTTTCAGTATGGTTGGAACACAGAAAGAATCTCTGTCTCATTGGATACTGCTTCAGCCTCGTTCTGCATACATTGAGAGTTTGCTTTCTCCTGGTTGCGCACACACAGAATATGTCAAAGCTTCATTCCTGGGTTGAAAGGATGCCTGTTTTTTGTTTTTGTTTTGTCCCAACTTGGGAATGGAAAAATGGAGCTTTTTGCAAGGATGGGCAAGATGGATGGTTGTTGGGGAAGCATAACCAATGCATTGTAAGAGAAAGAAGAATCTCTCACAGCACTTGTTTGGGCTTTCAAATTTCAGTGGTGCCCTGTGTGACGCCAAAATCTGGTGCCCCCTCCCACTTCTCACCTTCTGTTGTTTGTCATTGTTGCAGTGCTCCTTGTGGGATCCTCTCAGTTCTGTGCCCAGTGCTCCCCTAAATCTGCCTCTGTTCAAAGGGTGGACACTTGGGAGGATCCACAAGGGATGGGCGAAGGTCCAGGGGTGGGATAGATGTGGCCCTTTAGTTACAGCTGGACTCCAAATCCCATCCACCCCCAAGAAGAGGAGTTGAGAAAGAAACAGTTTATTAAGTATACAACCAGACCTGCGCTGAGGGGGAAGGAAGTCAAATAGAAATGAGTAAGAATTGAATTAGGGATGTATGTGTATCATTTGTTCTACATGTGTAGTTATATCTTTTTGTAAGTTTGTCTTGTGAGTGACGTCTGTGTTGGTGTTGGTATAAGTTAATAAAAGCATTTAAAACAAAACAAAACAAAACAGAAAAACAAAAAAACACAAATCCCATCCGCCCCAGCCAGCAAGAGCAATGGTCAGGAATGATGGGAGTTGACTCCCTTGCAGGAACATTTGTTTTTAATTTGCTTGGCAACTGCAATTCCATCATGGGTGTCACCCCTCCTGCAACTGCATCATCATCACCATCATCACCATCATTTTAGTATGCTGATGACAACGTAGTGTGTGCATGCTCAGAGGATGACCTCCAAACCATCCTAAATATCTTCGCAGAAGCTTACAAAAAGCTTGGCCTATCAATCAACATCCCAAAAACCAAAGTGCTACACCAACAAGTACAAAATAACCCCTCTGCAGTGCCACAAATCCAACTCAATGGTGTAATGTTGGAAAGTGTTGATCACTTCTCCTACCTGGGCAATTATCTTTCCACAAGGGCAAACACTGATGCCAAAATCCAGCATTGCCTGAGCTCTGCGTGTGCAGCTTTCTCCCAACTGAAGTGCAGAGTGTTTAAGGACCGGGACATTCGCAGGGAAACCAAAATGCTTGTTTACAAAGCTATTGTACTACCAACCTTACTGTATGCTTGTGAAATGTGGACCACTTCTGAATGCCATCTCCACCTCCTCGAAAGATTGTATCAATGGTGTCTCCGAAAAATTTCACACATCGCTTGGGAAGCCAGGCGAACTAATGCCAGGGTACTGGAAGAAGCAAAGATCACCAGTGTTGAAGCAATGATTCTTCAACATCAACTTCGCTGAACTAGTCATGTTTTGAGGATGTCTGATGATCGTCTTCCAAAGCAACTACTCTATTCCGAACTTAAAAATGGAAAGCGTAATGCTGGTGGTCAACAAAAGAGGTTCAAAGACTCTCTGAACACAAATCTAAAAAAATGTAGTATCAACACCAACAATTGGGAAACACTTGCCTGCGAACGCTCCAATTGGAGAACAGTCTTTACCAAAGGTGTCATGGGCTTTGAAGACACTCTAACTCAGGACTCAAACTTGCTAAGAGGAAGGCACGCTTGGCAAATCCACACTGTCATCAACTCCCACCTGGAAGCCAATGTCCCCACTGTGGAAGGACATGTGGATCCAGAATTGGCCTCCAGTCACTTACGGACTCATTGTTAAAACCGTGTTTATGGAAGACAGACTTACTCGGCTATGAGTGATCGCCAAAGGAGGAGGAGGAGGAGGAGGAGGAGGAGAAGAAGAAGAAGAAGAAGAAGAAGAAGAGGAGACTTAGGACAAGGCATTCTGACATTTGAAAATGACATTTGGAAAGTAAGGTGGTTTCTTTGGAAAATTAAGTGCAGTGATTTCCTCTGCAAAATCCATCAGCCACTTCTCCCTCCTGCTTTCCAAACACTCAAGCACTTGCGGAGGGGAGGGGGGCTGGCATTCTTCCCTGAGTCCTCCAACAGAGCCACTGCAAAGCTGATGATGGTCATTGATGCATTTGGGTAATTTACTGCGGCTCATAAGGTGATATGAACGGAATTACGACTCACCAGGGCATGGAGCCAGATAGCAGGCGACTGGCCTGTGAGCACTGCCAAAATACAATTGTATCTGTCAGAAATTAATCCTCTCTTCTTTAATTTCAAATGCAGGGATACGAGAAGAAGTTGGTTTCAAAGCACCCCTGGTTGAGGGTTATCAAAATCAGACACACACACAAACATCCAGTATTCAGTGGTAATGGTTATACGCAGGGTCTAGAATTTATGGGGTAACTGGAGAAGCAGGATCCCTGTGAAGAGAGACAATATTAGTTACACAATCCTGTGTGTATTTAGGTGGGAGGTAAAGCCTACAACAGTGCTTTTTTCCGGGGGGGGGGTACACACACCCCTAAACATTTTGTGAATCTTTGTACTTTTGTCCATTTACTGTATTTATTTTTCCCAATTAGAACTATAAAATGGTGATTTTCTGGAGTCAAACTTTTTTTTAGAAAAAAGCACTGCTTCCACATAAATGTGCACAGGATTGCAGTCTAACAGCAGAATTGTATGGACATTTATGTGGAATTAAATCAGATGATGTTCAGTAGGACTTCTTCCCAGGAAGTGGGCAGCCTAGAAACATTTACTGCAATCCTAAACTCCAGAGATTGCAGTAGGACTAACTCTGGTCAGGCAGCACAATAGCACAGTCCTGCTGCTCCCTCTGGCTGGGGGAAGGCAGGGGCAGACAAAGCCCTGCTCCTTGATACACCAGACTGAATCCCAATGACACCAAGTGATAGCTATTATGCTGGCTTGGATTCCAGAAGAATACCACTCTGTAACACACACACACTATGTGGGGCTGCTCTTGAAGATGGTGCAAAAATTGCAATTATGCAGCAGCCAGAGTGCTTATGAGAGCAGTACAGCTGACTACGTGTGGGCCCCATCTACACTATACATTTAAAGAGACAGTCCTGGCTTCCCTCAAAGAATCCTGGGAATTGCCATTTGTTAAGGGAGCTGAGAGCTGTTAGAAGATCCGTATTCTCCTCCCAGAGCTACAGTTCTCAGAATGGTTTAACAGTCAATTCCTCTTTCCAAGGAACTCTGCAAATTGTAGTTCTGTGACTGTTTAAAGTGGTATGATACTGCTTTAACTGTATTAACATCATTTTCCATCTTAAAACAACACAGGTTGCCCATTGTTTTCTGGGTCCAATAAAATTCACATGCAGATTTTTCTTCCATAAAACTGCATACAAAAATATGTTTATTAGGAGAAACGTGCACTAAAATGCTGAAGGATATTCATGAGCAGTTTTTTAAAATGCAAATTGCTGCAGAAATATGGAGAACCAAATTTAAGGTTTGAAAAATCTCGGAGAGATTGGAGAGAGCCAGTGTGGTGCAGTGGTTAGTGTCCAACTAGGACCAGGGAGACCAGGGTTCAAAGCCCCACTTGGGATACCAATGCATTAAATAAATAAAAATTAGAAACCGAGAGAACTGAAATTTGACAGATCAGTGCATCCGCACTGTTTGTTTTTAAGGGTAGTACTTCCATTTAGGAACACAGCAGACACATTCCTCACCTTCCCTTGTTTATAAGAGAGTTCAGCCAAGGACCTAGAGTAGTTTTCAGGAAGCAGAGGCAAAAGCAAGGCTGTAGAGTACTGGTTTGTAGAATGAAAGAAGGGTCTTCCTAGACACCTCAAAACACCACATGCCACAGCCTCACCCATGCAAATTTCACCTTAGTTGTCTGTCTCCCTTGATAATTTCCAAATGCAATTTCTTTTCTCATTAATTGTTGGAGACTCTTTTTTAAAAGTGGGAGAACTTATCAGCAGAGCCCTAACAGATAAGCATTGGCGCTTTGTTTTTCATCGTTCAGAAGATGTGCAAGACCAGCATTTTCAGGAGAGCACATGAGGTTACCCAAGGTAATGCTGATAGATTTTATCATGCCTGCTCTAGTGCTCTGTTTTGAGATGATAATATGACTTCTATTGTTGTTTTTATGGTTTTATGGATGTGTGGTTTTAATGTTACAAGCTTCCTTGAGTGTATGGAGAAGCGGGATAGAAATTAATTTTGAAAAGGAAAGAAAAATCTCCCAGGTCTCTGTCTCCTCTCCATAACTTATGAGAGAGAGAGAGAGAGAGAGAGAGAGAGAGAGAGAGAATAATGGTCTACCAAGGAGGGCTGTTGTAAGTACCATTGGAATACTTATTGGAAGGCTTGCCAGCAGTTCATAATTTTTATGAACAGTTAATAACTTAGGATCTTTGCTGTCAAGGGCAGTGAAGCAGTTTCCCAGTAGGACCATCAGCTGCTGCTTTTGGGTCACTGAGGAAGGATGCAAATTCTTGCCCTCATTGAAAAAGATAAGGAGACCTTGGTGGAGGCAAGGCATGCCTCAGCACTATGCAGGTGAATGGTTGCTAGTTGGCTGCCCACCTTTGTTGATGTCATCATCCCATGCCCACACCTGGGGCTGCTAGCCAATCAGCAAGCACACACTTCCACCATGCTGACTGAAGGACCCTCCGTTGCCTTCACCTATGCCTCCCAATAGCTTTAGTGAGACAGAAAAGCCCCTCTGCCCTAGACTGCTCTGTGTGGGTCAGTACTTCCCACTAGTGATCCATTTTGCCAGCTGCCACTGGGATGCCATGATAATTGCTCCCACACCTGGAATAAGGAGGCACGAGACTTGTCTTGTTGTGTTAACTAGGGCCACGACCACAACTATCTGAATGTCTAGGGAAAGATCTAAAACTGTTGTCTGTGAATGAACAGTGTCTGAAGAGTTCTGGGTTTGCTGGTGCTGCTGCTGCTAAAGCACAGCAGATTATATATATATATAGAGAGAGAGAGAGAATGAAAGGTTCATTTAAAAAAATAAATCCTACATTGCTCTGTTTTAATAGCAAAGCAACCCGAAACTCTTCAGACATCCAATGAAGCTGAATTTTGGAAGATTCGGAACAGATAAAAGAAAGTACTTCTTCACGCATCACATAAACTATGGAACTCCCTCCCACAGGAAGCAGTGATGGCCACCAGCCTAGAGGGCTTTAAAAGAAGATGAGGCAAATTCATGGAGGACAAGACTAGGGATGGCTATCAGCCAGGATGGCTCTGCTCTGCCTCCACAGTCGGAGGCAGCCATGCTTCTGAAGACCAGCTGCTGGGAACCACAGGAGGGGAGAGGGGCTCTTGTGTTCAGGTGCCACTTGCTGGTTTCTCACAGGCCCCTGGTTGGCCCCTGTGGGAACAGGATCATGGGCTAGATGGGTCATTGGCCTGATCCAGCAGGGCACTTCTTCTGTTCTTGACTCCGCACGGAGGTTCCTACGCAGATCCACATCGTAGTGGGCGGGCCAGAGGGAAAGATTGGAGTGCAATGTATGGGACTTTTACCTTCCACAGAAGACTATATTCCATCCCCACAGAAGGTTCTATAGACACACACGTCCTCTTTGTCCTCCATCCAAGCAGAAAGATCATAGAATCATAGAATCATAGAGTTGGAAGAGACCACAAGGGCCATCGAGTCCAACCCCCTGCCAAGCAGGAAACACCATCAGAGCACTCCTGACATATGGTTGTCAAGCCTTTGCTTAAAGACCTCCAAAGAAGGAGACTCCACCACACTCCTTGGCAGCAAATTCCACTGTCGAACAGCTCTTACTGTCAGGAAGTTCTTCCTAATGTTTAGGTGGAATCTTCTTTCCTGCAGTTTGGATCCATTGCTCCATGTCCGCTTCTCTGGAGCAGCAGAAAACAACCTTTCTCCCTCCTCTATGTGACATCCTTTTATATATTTGAACATGGCTATCATATCACCCCTTAACCTCCTCTTCTCCAGGCTAAACATGCCCAGCTCCCTTAGCCGTTCCTCATAAGGCATCGTTTCCAGGCCTTTGACCATTTTGGTTGCCCTCCTCTGGACACGTTCCAGTTTGTCAGTGACCTTCTTGAACTGTGGTGCCCAGAACTGGACACAGTACTGCAGGTGAGGTCTGACCAGAGCAGAATACAGTGGCACTATTACTTCCCTTGATCTAGATGCTATACTCCTATTGATGCAGCCCAGAATTGCATTGGCTTTTTAAGCTGCCGCGTCACACTGTTGGCTCATGTCTAGTTTGTGGTCAACCAAGACTCCTAGATCCTTTTCACATGTACTGCTCTCAAGCCAGGTGTCACCCATCTTGTATTTGTGCCTCTCATTTTTTTTGCCCAAGTGCAATACTTTACATTTCTCCCTGTTAAAATTCATCTTGTTTGTTTTGGCCCAGTTCTCTAATCTGTCAAGGTCGTTTTGAAGTGTGATCCTGTCCTCTGGGGTGTTAGCCACCCCTTCCAGTTTGGTGTCATCTGCAAATTTGATCAGGATGCCCTGAGTCCATCATCCAAGTCGTTGATAAAGATGTTGAATAAGACCGGGCCCAAGACAGAACCCTGTAGCACCCCACTAGTCACTCTTCTCCAGGATGAAGAGGAACCATTGATGAGCACCCTTTGGGTTCAGTCAGTCAGCCAGTTACAAATCCACTGCGTGGTAGCATAGTCAAGACCGCATTTTACCAGCTTCTTTACAAGAATATCATGGGGCACCTTGTCAAATGCCTTGCTGAAATCAAGGTAGGCTACATCCACTGTGTTCCCTTCATCTACCAGGCTTGTAATTCTGTCAAAAAACGAGATCAGGTTAGTCTGACATGACTTATTTTTCAGAAATCCATGCTGACTATTGGTGATCACAGCATTCCTTTCTAGGTGCTCACAGACTGTTTGCTTAATGATCTGCTCCAGAATCTTCCCTGGTATTGATGTCAGACTGACTGGGCGGTAATTATTTGGGTCCTATCTTTTCCCCTTTTTGAAAATAGGGACAACATTTGCCCTCCTCCAGTCTGCCGGGACTTCGCCTGTTCTCCAGGAATTCTCAAAGATGACTGCCAGTGGTTCTGAGATCACATCTGCCAGTTCTTTTAATACTCTTGGATGCAGTTCATCTGGCCCTGGAGACTTGAATACATCTAGACTAGCCAAGTATTCTTGTACTATCTCCTTAGTTATTCTGGGCTGTGTTTCCTCTGCTGAATCCTTTGCTCCAAATTCTTCAGGTCGGGCATTGTTTTCTTTATCAGAGAAGACTGAGGCAAAGAAGGCATTGAGGAGTTCAGCCCTTTCTGTGTCCCCTGTTTGCATTTCACCATCTTCTCCTCTGAGTGACCCCACTTTCTTTGTTCTTCCTTTTGCTACGAACATACCCATTGTCAGAGGCTCAGGAGCAGAAGAGCAGGGGAGAGAGCAAATAGAGAGCGGAGGAGAGGAATCAGAGGGGAGCGTAGGGGAATATGACAGTGGACCGAGAGATTCCATGAGCTTCTCCAGCGAATCAGAAGATTCCCAGGAGGGGGCGCCTATGGTAAGGGCGAGGCGAGTCCCAGGGGGGACGATCCATAAACAAGGAACCAGAGGGGAGTCCCAAAGGAGTAGCGGAGGAGTAGGGCCAGTTCCCCCACCAGAGCACAGTGGGGGGGAAGAGTCACGTGAGTCAGGACCAGCTTCTCCTCCATTGGGGAGTGGGGAAACGGAGGGAAGGCCAGGTCCAGCTAGCCTCCCCGAAAGGGGGAGCAGTGACACAAGTGTAACGGTCAGAAGGAAAGTGGGAGGCTGCGCGCGCGCGCCAAGTTCAAATGTGGAGGAGCGCGGGACAGCAGAAAACCCGGATTGGGAGCCAGGTCCCAAAGCCCGAAGGAGGGGGGGAGAAGAGTCGGCAGAATCAGCGTCAGAAGAATCTAGGAGGGCTGAGACTCCGGCTAGCAAAAGGACCCAGAGAAAGAAGGAACAGAGGAAGAGGTGGAGTAAGGCTAGAATCTTAAGCTGGTGTCAGGGGGGAGGAGATTCAGATGGGACTTCTACGGTCTGATGGATTGACGTAGCGTTGCGCGCTGCGCGTCTGGAAATGAAACTGGACTTCAATAAAGACTTTTTAACTTGAGGAAGAAGCAGCGTTGGTCTTGTGTGAGCTGGGACTTTGGGCAGCGCTGACAGTAAGTCCCATCTCAAAAAAAACCTCTGCAAGCTCACGAAGATAGGCAAAGATGACTACAGAGGAGAAAGTCAAGCAATTGCAGGAAGCGGTCTCAACGCTCTACGCAGAATTGGCTGCGTCTAAGAAAAAGGAAGGAGAAACAGCTGCGCTCTGCCAGGATCTGCAAGCCAGGTGGGACAGATGGGGAAAGGAGGGGCAGCTGGGAGCCAAGCCGGAGGGAGTTGGTCTCGGGAAAAGGGGGGCGAGTATTGTGACCCATTTTGACGGGAACCTGCAGCAGTACCCTAACTTCAGAGCAGAAGTAGTTTTCGCGCTCAAATTGCTTCGGAAAGACTTTAGAGATGAAGAGGAGAAAGTGGGTTTCATAATC
This sequence comes from Podarcis raffonei, assembly GCF_027172205.1. Taxonomy (NCBI): domain Eukaryota; kingdom Metazoa; phylum Chordata; class Lepidosauria; order Squamata; family Lacertidae; genus Podarcis; species Podarcis raffonei. Next base: position 1,225,624 of record NC_070603.1, read on the forward strand.
ACTCATCTGCATGGGGAAGCTAAGTCGTGGCTACGAACCTTGTTACGCGAAAATGACCCCGCCCTCAAAGATTCAAGCACCTTTATTGAAGCCATGGACGCTTGCTTTAAATCAACGGTGGATGTGGATGTCGCTAGAAGGGAAATGCATGGATTGCGGCAAGGAAAAGCGACGGTGCGCCAGTATCATTCCCGCTTTTTTGGGTTAATAAATGTGCTGGGCTGGCAGAAGGACTCAGCTGCCGTCAGGGATCTGTTCTGGGAGGGGCTGAATGGAGCCGTGAAAGATGAGCTGGCCAGGGGGGAGAGACCCCAAAATACCATAGAAGTAGTCCAAAGGGCGCTAGCAATTGGGGTGCGCCTGGAAGAACGCCCGTGGAGCAGGGAGGAGGGGCGAAGAGCAAACACGTCAGTTAGAACGACTCCCTTCCTACCCAGAGAGACAGAGCGCGCTCAGTCCACGCCTCCGCTGATGAGGGGAGAGGAGCCAATGGAAATCGGAGGTGCAAGGGCTCAGACAGCAAGCAGAGCCCAAACACCAGGAGCAGTCAAGGCGAAGGCTCCTAGAGGGAGCAGGAAGTGTTACATCTGCGACAGTGCACTGCACATGGCCAAAGAGTGTCCCCAGAGGCTCCAGAAGCACACTGCAGCCTCAGCAACTGTAAAAGGAGCAATTCAGCAGGGAGAGCAGCAGCAGGGAAACGGCGAAGCCTGGTTGGAGACGGAGGCACTGGGGCTCAACCAGGCGAGTCAGTGAAGCAGTCCCCAGAGATTTTGCAGCCCACAGACCCCCTCCCACCCAAACCAGTGGTGCAACTCACTGCATCGCTCCAGCTGCCCGATGGGCTCACCCTGGAGGTCCCTATTACCATTGACTCTGGTAGCAACGCAGACTTTGTAGGGTTGGACTTCGTCAAGCAGCATCGCATAGCACTCCTGCCAGCCACGATGCCCCTAAATGTTGTCACGGTAGATGGCAGGAAGATACTGGGAGGAGAGGTGGTACAGCAGACACCGCCTCTGGTGATGCAAATTGGGAACCACCGTGAAGTCATCAGTTTCAACGTCACCCACCTGTCGGACACGCCCATAGTGTTGGGCATGAGTTGGCTGGATAGGCACAGCCCGGCATTAGCGTGGTACCAGCGGCAATTGACCTTCTGCTCTTCCTACTGCGCAGCGCACTGCATCCAGACCTGCCAGGAAGAAGAGGGGCAAGAGGATGCACCGCAGCTACACCTAGGCATGGTGCAAGCGGTGCCCAACAAGTACAAGGCCTTTTTGGAAGTCTTCTGCGAGAAGGAAGCAGACAAGCTGCCTCCCCACAGACCCTACGACTGCAAGATTGACCTCCTGCCGGGGGCGACGCTGCCGACTGGGAGACTGTACTCCATGTCTGAAGACGAAATGCAAGAACTCAGGGAGTTCATAGATCGCAATTTGAAGCGGGGATTCATCCGGGAATCCAAAGCAGTGGGGGGCAGTCCCGTGTTTTTCGTGAAGAAGAGAGACACGCCCGAACGGAGGCTCATAGTGGATTATAGAATCATCAATTCCAGGACAAAGCCCACAGCATTCCCCATGCCCAAAATTGACGACCTGCTCGCGACGGTGAGGAAGGGATGGATCTTCACCAAGTTGGATCTACGAGGGGCCTACAACCTTATACGCATGCGGGAGGGCGACGAGTGGAAGACAGCCATGTTTACGCCTTTAGGAACCTATGAATACAGAGTCATGCAGTTTGGTCTCCAAAATGGCTCCCATTGTTTCCAAGCTTTCATGCACCACGTGCTAGCGGGACTCCTCTACAAGAAGTGCGTCTGCTTCTTAGATGACATCCTGATCTTTTCGGACTCGCAGGAGGCGCACGAGGAGGACGTCAAGGAGGTCCTGCAGAGACTACGGGAGCACAGACTTTACGCCAAACTGGAGAAGTGCCAGTTCGACACGACAGAGGTGGATTTCCTGGGCTACAAGCTGTCCGACAAGGGACTTGCCATGGACAGCGCCAAGGTCCGCTCAGTGTTGGACTGGAAGAGCCCGCGCAACTGGAAGGAGGTCCAGAAGTTCGTCGGTTTCGCCAACTTTTATCGCAAGTTCATCAAGGGGTTCGCGAAGGAGACGGCGGCCATCACGGACACCCTCAGCTCCAAGAAGAAGAAGTTCACCTGGACGGACCAGGCGGAGCAGTCCTTTCGGAGGCTCATAGAATCATAGAATCATAGAATCATAGAGTTGGAAGAGACCACAAGGGCCATCGAGTCCAACCCCCTGCCAAGCAGGAAACACCATCAGAGCACTCCTGACATATGGTTGTCAAGCCTCTGCTTAAAGACCTCCAAAGAAGGAGACTCCACCACACTCCTTGGCAGCAAATTCCACTGTCGAACAGCTCTTACTGTCAGGAAGTTCTTCCTAATGTTTAGGTGGAATCTTCTTTCTTGTAGTTTGGATCCATTGCTCCGTGTCCGCTTCTCTGGAGCAGCAGAAAACAACCTTTCTCCCTCCTCTATGTGACATCCTTTTATATATTTGAACATGGCTATCATATCACCCCTTAACCTCCTCTTCTCCAGGCTAAACATGCCCAGCTCCCTTAGCCGTTCCTCATAAGGCATCGTTTCCAGGCCTTTGACCATTTTGGTTGCCCTCCTCTGGACACGTTCCAGTTTGTCAATGTCCTTCTTGAACTGTGGTGCCCAGAACTGGACACAGTACTCCAGGTGAGGTCTGACCAGAGCAGAATACAGTGGCACTATTACTTCCCTTGATCTAGATGCGATACTCCTATTGATGCAGCCCAGAATTGCATTGGCTTTTTTAGCTGCCGCGTCACACTGTTGGCTCATGTCAAGTTTGTGGTCAACCAAGACTCCTAGATCCTTTTCACATGTAGTGCTCTCAAGCCAGGTGTCACCCATCTTGTATTTGTGCCTCTCATTTTTTTTGCCCAAGTGCAATACTTTACATTTCTCCCTGTTAAAATTCATCTTGTTTGTTTTGGCCCAGTTCTCTAATCTGTCAAGGTCGTTTTGAAGTGTGTTCCTGTCCTCTGGGGTGTTAGCCACCCCTCCCAGTTTGGTGTCATCTGCAAATTTGATCAGGATGCCCTTGAGTCCATCATCCAAGTCGTTGATAAAGATGTTGAATAAGACCGGGCCCAAGACAGAACCCTGTGGCACCCCACTAGTCACTCTTCTCCAGGATGAAGAGGAACCATTGATGAGCACCCTTTGGGTTTGGTCAGTCAGCCAGTTACAAATCCACTGAGTGGTAGCATAGTCAAGACCGCATTTTACCAGCTTCTTTACAAGAATATCATGGGGCACCTTGTCAAATGCCTTGCTGAAATCAAGGTAGGCTACATCCACTGCGTTCCCTTCATCTACCAGGCTTGTAATTCTGTCAAAAAACGAGATCAGGTTAGTCTGACATGACTTATTTTTCAGAAATCCATGCTGACTATTGGTGATCACAGCATTCCTTTCCAGGTGCTCACAGACTGTTTGCTTAATGATCTGCTCCAGAATCTTCCCTGGTATTGATGTCAGACTGACTGGGCGGTAATTATTTGGGTCCTCTCTTTTCCCCTTTTTGAAAATAGGGACAACATTTGCCCTCCTCCAGTCTGCCGGGACTTCGCCTGTTCTCCAGGAATTCTCAAAGATGACTGCCAGTGGTTCTGAAATCACATCTGCCAGTTCTTTTAATACTCTTGGATGCAGTTCATCTGGCCCTGGAGACTTGAATACATCTAGACTAGCCAAGTATTCTTGTACTATCTCCTTAGTTATTCTGGGCTGTGTTTCCTCTGCTGAATCATTTGCTCCAAATTCTTCAGGTCGGGCATTGTTTTCTTTATCGGAGAAGACTGAGGCAAAGAAGGCATTGAGGAGTTCAGCCCTTTCTGTGTCCCCTGTTTGCATTTCACCATCTTCTCCTCTGAGTGACCCCACTGTTTCTTTGTTCTTCCTTTTGCTACGAACATACCCATAAAAGCCTTTTTTGTTGCTTTTAACCTCTCTAGCAAGCCTGAGTTCATTCTGTGCTTTAGCTTTTCTGACTTTGTGTCTACACGTGCTGGCTATTTGTTTGAATTCCTCTTTGGTGGTTCCCCCCTTTTCCATTTTTTGTACACATCCTTTTTTAATCTTAACTCAGTTAAAAATTCCTTAGATAGCCACCCTGGCTTCTTTAGGCACCTTCCATGTTTCCGTCTCATTGGTATTGCCTGAAGTTGTGCTTTTACTATCTCCCTCTTAACAAACTCCCAGCCATCATGAACTCCCTTTCCTTTTAGTATTACTGTCCATGGGATCTCACCCAGCACTTCCCTAAGTTTTATGAAGTCGGCTTTCTTAAAGTCGAGAAATTGAGTCCTAGTATGCTTGGCTGCTCCTTTCCGCTGTATAGTAAACTTCAGAAGAGCATGATCACTTGCGCCTAATGATCCTTCCACTTCTACCCCACTAACCAGGTCATCAACATTAGATAGGACTAGATCTAAAATGGCTGTTCCTCTTGTTGCTTCTCCCACTTTCTGGACAATGAAGTTGTCTGCAAGGCCAGTGAGGAATCTGTTTGACCTTATGCTCTTGGCTGAGTTTGACATCCAACAAATATCTGGGTAATTGAAGTCCCCCATTACTACTATCTCCCTTCCTTTTGCATGCTTGGCCATCTGTTCCAGGAAGGCATCATCTATGTCCTCCGTTTGGCTTGGGGATCTATAGTAAACTCCCACAATGAGGTCACTGTTATTCTTCTCTCCCTTAATTTTGACCCAAATGCTCTCACTTTGGCTTTGAGGTTCTAAATCTTGGATCTCTTCACAGGTATGATTTGTTAAGAAGATTTGTTAAGAAGCCAGGCAGAAGCACTCAAGGTGGCTGGAGGAGGAGGGGTGTGGCCTGGAAGGTGGAGTGTGGCCTGAGGAGGGATGTGGCCTGAGAAGAGCCTAGAGGGCTGCATCTGGCCCCAAGGTCAGACGTTCCCCACCGCACTGCTATCAACAAACAGAATTCAGTGTGAACCAAGCACTGTATACAATTTTAGCATTAAGATGGACACACGCTTCAGCCGGGGTGTGATAAAGGCTAGGCTTGGCACAAGCATCTGCTGTGCTATGGAGCAGACATGAAGCCTTTCTAGCCAATCATTCAATTTGATGCCTCTATGCCCTCAGGTGAGATGGAGATGTCATACATGCATCCTTCTGACACTGGCAAACCCTCCAGGGACAGAGGCACTTCCTAACAGCTATTGCCAAGCAGCGCTCAGCGATCTCGCCTGCGTACACACATACAACATTTCCTGTTTTCCACACACAGCATTTTGTGGGAGATTGACTCTTGGGTGAGACCTTTAGCTGTACAGTTCATGCTTGTGCCTTCAGCGTGGCTTCCTTGGTTGGCTGATCAGGTCCCTTTGGGGAATTCAGTGGAAGTTTTGTTTTTTGTTTTTTTAAAGACAGTACCTTGATGCAGTCTCTTAGACCTGCCAACCTGGCAGCTGATGGAGGGGAAAGGTCCCTTTCTTGCAGCTCTAGCAAGAAGGACTTGTTCTTCTTCGGGGTACAGCCCTGCAGCAGAGGGAAGAGGTAGAATCCTTGCTAGTGGGTGTTGTTGAATGGACATTTCATGCAGGTGGCATGGTTTTAGGATGCTACTCTGTTGGGGGCAACCCCACCACACCACCTTGCAAATAAACAACTAGAGCACGTAAGTAAGAGATGGAGAACCTCTGGCCCTCCAAGACCCTCTATCTGGTCCTTGACACTTCCCACAGGCCATCCCTCTCCCCACCCATATATGCTACTGGCCCTTGTGTGCTTTTGCCTGGCTAAAATTTCTCCATGACTTTTGTTTCTGCCCCTGCCCCAATGACATGTGGACCTCAGAAAGTTGCCTAGAAGACAAATTGGCCCTCAAGACTAGCTGCATATTCCTGCATTGCGGTCCCTTCCAACTCTACAGTTCTATGATTCTATGATTCTAGGTCAGAAAAATGCCCCTGGCCAAAGGGAAAGGGCTTGTAGTGCAGGTTGCTACCTGCTCTTTGGACACTAGTGAGGCAGGGGGAATGAGGTCAGCAGGTGCCCCCCCCCCCCATCAAGTAAAATAGGAATACTTAACTAACTGGCCAATCACGTTGGTTCTAACAAAAGCCCTGCCCCCACCACAAAGTCCTGCCCCCCCAACAAAAATCCTGGCTACGCCCATGGAATTAGTTCTGATTATTGAGATTTCTACTTCACCTTTCAGGCTTTGTGAAGTTTTGCAGTATCTTCCCAAGTCTGGGTGGGAGATACTAAGAGGACAAATCAGTTCCCTGCAAAAGCAAGCAATTAGCTACCAGGACAGTTGTGGATGTGACACAAGGAGTGACTCAAAATCTATCCGTGTGGGGCTGGCAGTCTCATCAGCTTAGTGACAATCTCCCCAAAGAATGATTTTCTGTCCAATTTAGTCTCATCATCCAACTGTGACCTGTGTCCTCCCAACCTGGGAACAAACTAATTTGTGAGCAGAATTCCTAAGTCAAGAGTGGGGAAAACATTTTCTAGAAGGTGGAGGAACAAAAAAAGAAGCCAAGATGGAATTTAAATCAGGTACAGTCACTGTTGGAAACTCTGGATGAAGTTTCTATATTACCATTTCATGTTCCCCTTCTCTGAAAGCGTGTGGGCAAAACTTAGGGTCATTGATATAGGGTGGATTCCCAAAGAGTAGCAAAGGGAGTCTTACAGCATCTTAAAGATGAACAGATTGCCCAAGGCACAAATATTGCTGGACTAGAATCCATTTCAAAAAACAGTCTTGCAGGATAGAGCACATTTCCTTTGTCCAGTCCAGGAGACGCTCCTTATTTATTAAGTTAGATTTGCATCCCACTTTTCTTCTGTCATGGAACTCAAAGTCAGGTAGGTGAGAATTCCCAGGCACTCTGCCATCCAAACATTGACCAGGCCTGAGCCAGCTTAGCTTCAGCCAGGGGACAGGACCATGCACCCTGGTGCTGTGGTTAACAACATGGGCAATCACACCAACAGACAAGGCCCCTATAAAAACATCCTCATCCATCCTATCTTTGCCTTTCCCTGGAAATATCAGTCCTGAAAAGGACTTTGCTTCCAACTGAAGCCCCAGGAGCAGTCTAACTGCCCTCCTCCAAAGCAAGCCTCTCAATTCCCTGGACTAAACTTTTGAGTCCTTGAGCAACTTCATCTCAAATCCCTTCTTGCTGACTGAGTCCCTGAAATGCAGAAGATGCAGGAGGGAGATGGGGAATGAGAGGGCACCAAAGCCAGCAATTAAAAGCTATTTATAGCAGTTGAGAGACAGGAGCTAATGAGAGAGAGGGGGGAGTATGCTAATAGAATAGCGATTCAATCAACACCCAAAATGTATTAGCAGCATGTTTCTTTAGCTGCCTGCCAAAAGTACGCCCACATCACAGGGAAACAGAAAATGTTAGGAAAGCGAGTGACTGATAACTTCACAGACTCGTGAACTGCTCTTGAGTTTGTGGGATCCCAGAGTTGTTCACCACATCTGTGATGTGTGGATCCAGATTTTAATGTGCACCCAATCCATAGGGCATGGATTGTGGGGCATGGATTGTGGGGAATATTTGGCCCTCCAGAGGTTGCTGAAATGCAGCTCTCACCAGCCCCAGCAAGCATGGCCAATGGCCAAGGATGACAGGTGTGTGTGTGCTGTCCTTCATCTGAGGATGCCAGGGTGGTTTATAGTATAAAAAGACAGAAATATGTAACATAATAAAAAACAAAACAATGTTTTTGCCTGGAGCCTAAATATATGCAATGAAGTCTCTGAGAGCATTCCACAATCCACGTCACTCGCTCTAGGGTTGCAAACTGTAATCTGGGGCCCTTTCTGTTCTTGCAGCAGGGTGAAAAGAGAGCAGAAGTCGGAAGCTGCCTTCTGCTCATCTGCCCATCTAGCTCAGCTTTGTCTACTATGACTGGCAGAAACTCTCCAAGGCTTCAGGCCCACAGAAGCCATTCAAAGCACTGGCTGCCTGATCTTCTTAACTAGAGATACCACAGACTAAACCAGGGCATTCTGCATGTAAAGCTGCCAATGCTGGAGGAAAGTAAAAGTAACACATTTCATTTAAAAAGTGCAAACCATATCAAGGTGAGTATGTCTAAGGCCACAATTTAAAAAGAAAGAAAAGCAGAAAAGCAAACAACAAAGTAGCAGGAAATTAATCATCTTCAGCAACCAACCATTGCTACAAATGCCCATAGAGAGAGAGAGAGAACTTTTAACAAGTGCAATGACTTGTATCAGGAAGTGGCATGGTAGGAGTTGAGAGCCTGGGGTTTCGTTGGAAAGGAGTCCAAAAGACTTGGTGGCATCACAATGAAAAGGCTTTCCTGTTCACCCTCACAGATCTTACCATGGTGAAAGAAGAAATGCTCAATATACTTATCTCAGTAGGTTTCAGGGAGATGATGAGGTCTATCTTTTCCCCTACTAAGCAGCCTGGGAGAAGAAACCTAAACCTAACCCTGGCAAACATTACATTGAACAGGTCCCAATACTGAATTGACAGATTTGTCCATCCCTAGCCCTTGGTGAGCAGGAAAGCAGTGCATAAATGCTATGATCAAACAAATAACTGAACTGAGTTTGATTAAATAATGCAGAATGGAAAATCAGGAATAATTTTATACTGTACTGAGAAACACGTGGGCCCTTGCAGCATAATTGTTGCAGGGTGGACTGTTGCTGTTCAGGTTTTGGAGGCATGAAGACCCTGTCTCCAGTAGCCGTCTGGCAAAGCTCAGAAGATGGTACATCCAAAGCAGGGCCTCCAGTTGTGATCTAAGTGAAAGGAGAGGTGATTATGGGAGAAAGGGGTCCTTCAGATACCCCTGGGTCCAGCCTGTTAAGGACTGATTGAAACACCCCCTGTGACTTGAGGGTCAACTACACAGAAGCAGGGGGAAGCAATGAGGAAAGGATTGCACCTCAATGAATTGCCTGCTTCTTATCGTTTCTCCTTTGGGTGTCCTCTTTGTCCTCTTTGTAATTGCTTCTCAGGCATCTTGCCTGCCCAGTCAAACAGATCACTGAAACCTACATATTTAATCAACATATCAAATTCAACCTCCTTCTTCTTCCCAACTTCTATCCTCTTCCCACTCCCTGCCACCCCCACCTCAAAGTCAAAGCATACATTTTTATCTCTGCTTGATCAATCTTCATTATCGAATCTCCAAATCTGGAAGCCACAGCAGGGGAGATATGGCATTTTGTGACAATTGTTGGATTAATCCGTCCTTGGTCAGGATCAGCTACAATCAAAGGAACAAGGTAACACAAGCAGCAGACAGAAAAGGTTTTTATCCTGATTACCGGCAGACACAGGGGTGAGGAGGGAGCCTGTATAACAGACATGTAGGGTAGAAAAACTCTTTGTGAGGTTACTGTTGCTCACACCCCAATCTCTGAGTGGCGAGAGACTCTGGGATGCCTGCGCTTACTCAGGGTTTGGTTTCCTTGGGATGGAGACTGTTGTGTTTTTTAGGATATATAGTTTTCTTTACACATCTATACAACCTGAGCAGGTTTCCCAGCATTAACACTCCAACAGATCCTGATACACCTTTAGGTCTCCAGGGAAGCCCCAAGCCACAGCTTTGGGTCCAGACTCCAGCACAAAGGAGGGCATGCTTTTGTGTCTACAACTTCTGGCATCAGCCAAAACTCTCCCTTGCCCTATTGCTCTCCATCCTAGGATGGAATAGCCTCCAGGCATGTGGGGGAAGTGGTTAAATGCCTACCGTCTCCCTGGAGAGCACAATCACTTAGTTGCCACTATGTCCACAAAGCTCACTCTTTGAGATGCCAATGAGATTACTTAATTGGCCAGCTAAGACCATTACCTTACAAAAAGACTAATGGGTTCAGCACTTTCTTCTACTAGATTCAAAACCTCACTGGGTACAGAATCACAGGCCTGCAAGGGACCCACAGAGATCATCCAGACCAACCCCACAAACCTATAGCAGTATGAAGTCCACCCTTCCCAAAGAGAATTGAGTGAGGACATAAGGTTGCTTGCTGTCTAATTTTTGAGATCACAGATCTGAGAAATAACAGTGCTTCCAGATGACCTGTCTATTGAGCATCCTGATTTCTTTGCGGGAAGATTAGACATCATTGGTTCCTTAATGAGCATTCATTTGTTTGCAGGGAGGTTGGCTCAGAAGGAAGTTTCATCATTAAGCTTGCTGGGGCTTACCTCCAAGTAAGTATGCTAGGAAGGATTGCAACCTCAGGCTATAATCATGGTCACTCATAAGCAATACTCACAGGCTACTTTTTCTAACCTTCCCATTCCCATGTATAACTTTTATATTCTTTCTTAAGCCCAACTTTCTTGCCAGCTCCATTTCTCACATTCCATTCTCTGTAAATTAAGTTATTTCCAACGAGTCTCAGCCCTCTTTAAGACTCAACTTCTTTCCTTTCTTTCCACCTACCATATCCTGGCTCTCAACCCTCTGGCTGCTGCCTTCCTTCGGAAATCCACTTCTAGGCTCCTGGTCCCTACTGAGCTTAGTCTCTTTGTGATGTCTTTGCTGCTCAGGCAATGCACTCCTCATTGTTCTTTGCCTCATTGTGACATCAGCACTGCTCAGCCAATGGGCGCAAGAAACTTCATTACAACCACAAAGAAATCCTTTAACACAGGCCCATCTGCACTGTACATTGAAAGCAGCAGTATACCACTGTGGAGTATAGTTTGTTAAAGATGCCAAGAGTTGCTAGAACACCCCTAGGCCCCTAAAGGGCTGCAATTCCCAGAGTTCCCTGAGAAGAAAAATTGATGGTTAAACCACAATATTGATCTTTGGGGATTTATTTATATGGCATACAACTCATCTCCTCCCATGCATGCTGTTGTGTGCCCCTGGAAAGATGTTCATGTGTGGGAGGGGTCCCCAAAGAAGTATAAAATCTGCCCTCCTCATTTTCAGCCTTGACCAATTTAGTTCACTGAAAAAGGATCCAACAGGCCCACTCCTCTTCATAATCTCCTGTGTGATCTCACTTGCAGCATGAGTAGCTGTTGCACGGAGAGCCTGGGGAGGCGTGGAGCTGCTGGATCATTCAATAAATGCAGGTCACGTCAAAGCAACTGTGCACACCTCAGAAAGGCTGGCCTGACAGTTTGAGAACCCTGGATTTAGGAAGAAGCTGGTTGTGGAATAACCATTTCACCAGCTCAAAAATAAAAGACTCATGAAAGGCAACTGGAATCATTTGATGTGCTCATACCAGCCCACTGCCTTAACACCAGGGGGCTGATTGCTAGTGCATTCTGAGAATGGGATGCTGAGCCATTTTAACCTTGCCCTGGAGCCCATAATGATAGGTGTGATGAGTTGAAGAATAAGAAAAGGATGCCAACAACAGGGAAAGGGTCCTGAGACCAGAGAGCAGGAGGGAGCCAGAGGCTGCCTATAGCTGGCTGGGACAGGCAAGAGGATTGAGCTGAAAACCATATGAAGCATAGTCCATTGATGAAATGGGCTGAGTTGTGTAGCTGTGCGTTTGATTGAAGGTGGAATCAATGGAATCTCATTGAAAAAAATGCACAGCTTTCAGACAAAAATCAGAACCACCTTCTTTGTGTGGCAGCAGGTAGTTCAGGGGAGAATAGGCAATCCAGGCTCCTTTGCAACAGAAAGCACTGGATGCAAAAGAAGGTTGTAGAAAAGAATAATCTTGCTTTCAAATTCTTAAGCTGCACACATTTTTGTCCAAGCTGTGTTCAGCCTAGGCATGAGGAGCTCATTGCATTTGTTGTTGTTGTTGTTGTGTTTTTACTGATTCTGAGCCTTTATCAATGCCATTTTGGGAAACAATGTTGACTGTTCCTTGCCCAGAATTCCTTCCAAATCTCCACAGTACTTCAGGGAAAAGATAGTTGTCCCTATACTTGGCTGTTATTGAGAGGGATCCGGACTGGGACATTTGTATCTTACTCCCCACCCCCCAACATTACAGCATTCCCAGGATGGTTTACAATTAGAGTCAAAAGGAGATGAGGACCTTTGAGCATGCTCAAATAGTCTTTTCCAGTGCTTTTCCGTGCCACATTTTCTTTACATGCACGCAGACAGTTGCAGAAACAAATCTATGTATTGTTGGCATCCATTTGTCTTGGGAGACAATGGAGGAGTGCCCCTTTGGGTTAGGTTACCAGACATCCCCATTTCCTGGGGACAGCTACATTAGGTCACACCAGGCCCTGTTAATGGTCTGGAAGCATCTGATACTGCAGCATTGTTGAAGCTGAGAACCCGTGGACCAGATCTGACCCACAGAAGTCGACAAGTAAGAAAGAACAAGTTGGAAATTTAGCAATAATTTTTCATGAAGAAGAAGAAGAATAGTAGTAGTTTAGATCTGATATCCCGCTTCATCACTACCTGAAGGAGTCTCAAAGTGGCTAACATTCTCCTTTCCCTTCCTCCCCCACAACAAACACCCTGTGAGGTGAGTGGGGCTGAGAGACTTCAGAGAAGTGTGACTAGCCCAAAGTCACCCAGCAGCTGCATGTGGAGGAGTGGAGACGTGAACCTGGTTCACCAGATTACGAGTCTACTGCTCTTAACCACTACACCACACTGGCCAAACCAATTACTCTTTCCCACAGTTTTCTTCTTTCTCTCTTCTTTCTGTTCACTTACTGGGAGGCTAGATCATGGTGGATATTTTATGGGCATTCACTCCCCCTCCCCCCCCCCCAAGAGCTGAAATGACATTGCATCCAACCAACCAAGTGGCACCCCACCTTCCTTATTGCAAAAATGCTGATCTTTTGAGGAAACAGGTTTGTTCTGCGAGACCTCCCAATCAACTATAATGGCATCATATGAATTTGTTGATATGTGATTGACTGCCATCTGAAAGGAGCAACAGTCTGGAAGCACCCTTAATTGATCAACATGGGATGGCCAAAGTTACTGTGGACACCTGCACAAGAGCCAGGAATTTGGAAGTGATAGGTCCCACCAGAGTTCAGCTCCCTCTGAGATCTTACACTTATATAATAATGGCAAATTCATTTTCTGATCCTTTGTCCTTATGTAGCTAAAACAGTACCACCCCCACACAAGAGGGAGGTTTCAGCAGGCTTGGGGGAACCCCAATGTTTGCTAAGGTACTGACAACTTTTTTTTGGGGGGGGACCTAAGATGGAGAGCCCCAAGCAGCCTAATAAGGGCTAATCATGCTCAGGGGCCACAGGAATGGAGTGGCATGGAAAACCCTGGAAAAAGTTTTGCCTGGCTGGAAGCCTGAACAAGAGCACCCCTCTCTACAACATCACGTTGCTGGTCACACTTCTTGTTGCCGGTAGGAATCCTGAAGGAGCCTGAGCTTCGCCAATACCACTTCAGGATTTCAATTTATTATCAATTCCACTCTCAGCAGGTTGAGTGTCTGTCACCTTCCCCCCACCCCTGTAGAAGAGGCTCAAGAATGAAATCAATAAAATTTAATCATTCTAAAGTGGCATTGACATGGATCTCTTTTAAAGTCAATATGTTTAGTGTCATTTTCTTTTCCAGGAATGCTTCTCCAAGCCTTCACCCCACCCACAACAACCAGATAAGAATACACATAGCAGCCTTCCCAACTCCCCAATAAATTGATCACTGAAAAGAAAGTTCTCACTCCACACATCTCCATTCTCCCCATATGCCATGTTCCCAGTGCCCTTCTCTTGGGTCTATCTAGGGATGTTAAGAAAGCAGAGATTTCCATTCCAACCTGTATTCATCACAATCAGCGATGTTCCTGTCCCACTGTAGTTCAGTTTCTGCAAATTACTACATGATTCATCTCACCGTCCGCTGTTTAACATCATTCGCATCAGTTACTTAACTATTTATGTAACTTACATAACATCAAAACAATGTTAAAAAGAAGTCATTAATTATGTTTCCAGACTGAAAAACAAGACTGATGTGAATGAATACTGATCATATTCCATTTTTTATTAATAGTTTTTATTGACTTTTCCAAAAAGGAAGACAAATACGGTCAATACAAACTAAATAATAATAATAATAATAATAATAATTTATTATTTGTACCCCGCCCATCTGGCTGGGTTTCCCCAGCCACTCTGGGCGGCTTCCATAGAAACCAAAAATACACTAAAATATCACAGATTAAAAACTTCCCTGAACAGGGCTGCCTTAAGATGTCTTCTGAATGTCAGGTAGTTATTTATCGCTTTGACATCTGATGGGAGGGCGTTCCACAGGGCAGGCGCCACTACCGAGAAGGCCCTCTGCCTGGTTCCCTGTAGCTTTGCTTCTCGCAATGAGGGAACCGCCAGAAGGCCCTCGGCGCTGGACCTCAGCATCCGGGCAGAACGATGGGGGTGGAGACGCTCCTTCAGGTATACTGGGCCGAGGCCGTTTAGGGCTTTAAAGGTCAACACCAGCACTTTGAATTGTGCTCGGAAACGTACTGGGAGCCAATGTAGGTCTTTCAAGACCGGTGTTATATGGTCTCGGCGGCCGCCCCCAGTCACCAGTCTAGCTGCCGCATTCTGGATTAGTTGTAGTTTCCGAGTCACCTTCAAAGGTAGCCCCACGTAGAGCGCATTGCAGTAGTCCAAGCGGGAGATAACCAGAGCATGCACCACTCTGGCGAGACAGTCCGCGGGCAGGTAGGGTCTCAGCCTGCGTACCAGGTGGAGTTGGTAGACAGCTGCCCTGGACACAGAATTGACCTGCGCCTCCATGGACAGCTGTGAGTCCAAAATGACTCCCAGGCTGCGCACCTGGTCCTTCAGGGGCACAGTTACCCCATTCAGGACCAGGGAGTCCTCCACACCAGCCCGCCCCCTGTCCCCCAAAAACAGTACTTCTGTCTTGTCAGGATTCAACCTCAATCCATTAGCCGCCATCCATCCTCCAACTGCCTCCAGGCACTCACACAGGACCTTCACCGCCTTCACTGGTTCTGATTTGAAAGAGAGGTAGAGCTGGGTATCATCTGCATATTGATGGACACCCAGTCCAAACCCCCTGATGATCTCTCCCAGCGGCTTCATATAGATGTTAAAAAGCATGGGGGAGAGGACGGAACCCTGAGGCACCCCGCAAGTGAGGGCCCAGGGGTCTGAACACTCATCCCCCACCACCACTTTCTGAACACGGCCCAGGAGGAAGGAGCGAAACCACTGCATAACAGTGCCCCCAGCTCCCAGCCCCTCTAGACGGTCCAGAAGGATGTTATGGTCGATTGTATCAAAGGCCGCTGAGAGATCCAGCAGAACCAGGAAACAACTCTCACCTTTGTCCCTAGCTCGCCGGAGATCATCAACCAGCGCGACCAAGGCAGTTTCAGTCCCATGATGAGGCCTGAATCCTAAATGATAATAAATGGAGACCTGTTCCAAGCATACAAGTAAGAAGGAGAAGGGAGGGTTCAGCCAAGTCTGCAGATCCTAAAACAAATAGATCTATATAAAGAGTCCATATATCAGAGAATGTCCCATCTACTGAGCACATTCCCTTATCTGATTTCTGTTCCTGATCACATACGAAAACATAAACTACAGCAGCAATTTCCACTTCCTTTCCCATTTTTTTGTTGGAATTCTGCATCACCCCCCAGCCTGTCCCATGTGTTGTCCAGTCTCTCAGTTACCTCAATGAGTTCTGACTTCTTAAAAGGGGGCATGGAAAAATTCCAGGCTGAGGACCACATTCCCTTCTGGACAAAACTCTCAGACAAAAATCTGCCTGTGGCAGATGAATCAGAGGCAAAAGTATGTCTCCTCTTAGCCCCCTGAACAGACTACGGTTCTCAGGATACTTTGGGAGGAGCCATGACTGTTTAAAGTGGTATGATATTGCTTTAAATGTCTAGTGCAGATGGAGGTTAACAGTCATTTCCCCACTGCCAATCTCTATTGGTCCCCCCTCTGCCTCTGTGCAACATGCCATTTCCCCACTATCAGCTGTCCTCCTCCTTGGATAAACTGTTGCGCTCTCAAGGCAGATGGAGTGGATGGCTGGAGTCAAACTGGGAAAGTAAATATGGGGACAAGCAATGCTTTTTTCCTGATCACCTATTCATGCCTGTCATTTTGTGTTGGCACCTATGGCTGTTTTCTCAAGGTATGAGTACCGGCACTAAAAAGGTCAGTGGGAAAGGCTTCCCATGTTGTTGCAGCTGGTCTTAAATGAATGCAAACTCGGCTTCTTTACAACAAGTATACAAGGCAGCTTTGATAAAATAAATAAACTACAAGGTAAGATAAAAAAGATCTTGCAAAAACAAATATGTATGTGAAACTAACGTCAATTTCAGGGGAACAACAATGGAAATCACCAGCATATTCTAAAAAGGTGCATTTTCAGTTAGATAAACTTCCCTGCCTTGCCTAGAAGCCGGCACGGGGAGGGCCAAGCCACAACGTGGGTGCCCAATCCCCTTGAGTACTTTATCTCAGAGGATGGTGGGATCTGAAGGAGAGTCTCTGAATCAGCACTATATGGTCCCAGGAATGGGATGTGGTTCCTGAGATATTCTGGTCACAACTTGAAAGGCCAAAGCCATCACCTGACTTACAAAGAGCTGCTTTATCAAGCCAAGGTCTACCCAGTCAGCACTATTCTGATTCCAGAAAACTGACAAGCAGGGCCACAAAGGGGGGGGGGGTCAACTCCCAACAGTGGTGCCATCAGAGCAGGGAGTGGGGCAGGGACAGAAGACCAGAGCGGCCCCTCTCAGGGGACAATGCAGATGCCACCCCCTCCCCAAACAGCAGGGCTATCATGCAGTTTTGAGACTTGCCATAAAATGCAAACTGGATCTGCCCTATCCCTAGGCAGAGGGATCTTCTTGCTGAAACAAAAAGCTGTCCCTAGAGTCGCTGCCCTTGTGCCAAACTCTCCCGGGACGCAGGTAACTGCGGCTTCTCTGCTAGAGCATCATTCACAATGTCATTCATGTTTTGTCACTTTGATCACTTCGCTCATCAACTTCATCGTGTTCAATTCAAGCTTCTCCAGTTTGCCATTAGCCATCACTGTTCTCTCATTACTTTTTTCTTATCTGTTTTGCTACCACATTCTCTGCCCCTGCCTCTTTGAGCATCTGCCAGCAATCTCCATCTCTTGCCTCCATCTGTTTCTCTTAGCTCTTCCCTTTGAAACTCCCTCTCCCCTGACATTTACCTGGCTCCATCCATCATCACTGTCAATAACAGGGACGGAGGGGAAATTTGATGCTATTTGCATTCTAATGAGAATAGAACAAATTTGTGCCTCTCAAAGCAATTATATGAACCGAAGTGTAGCCATCTTGGAAAGGGAATTTCTCTGCTTCCTGCAGTGCAGTCCTCTAGCCAGGTAAAATGTACCCCAAAATGCATATATTTGTAAAAATAGCATACAAAAGTGCATTGTGTTATGGAAAATAATCAGAAAAATGTGTTTCTTAGACAAAGATGCATGTGAGGAAAACTTCACACTAAATGCCAATGAATTTAAGTGATGTGAAAATCTGGAGCATTGAACTGAAGATAGGGAAAAAATTAGAAATTGAAACATACAAATCTGCCCACCCCTCTGTCCAGGCCACTGTCACCTGACCCCCTTTCCATTTTGCAGCCCCTTCCCTTGTGGGTTGCACCTCCTCTCTGACTCTTGGCTTGACACATTTTGGGGGCTGTCCTTTTTCAGTCTCTGTAAGGTGCCTTAATGAGGCACTCAGCCAAGCCCTGAATAGTGTTCTTTCTGTTTCTGATGTTGAGCTAAGAGTGCCCAACAGGCTGCATTCATGCACAAGAGGGAGGTATCAGAAGGCTATGGGGAGTGGGGACTCCAAAGTTTGCAAAACAAAAAATCAGGGCAAGGTGAGGGGTAGGGGGTGGGGTAGGTGAAGGAACCGTGAAAACAATGCAGTTATGACTGAGCATGCTCAGTGGCCATGGAACACTAACTGGGAGGAGAATGGAATGGGAAATATGGGGAAGGAAAGGAGTGGAATGGAGAGACTTAGAATCCCAAACAGCAGCACTCCACACTGCAACATTTTGCTACAGTTCTCCCATGATATATATTATCAGAGAAGTTAAGTCTCAGCTCTGACATCGCTCAGCCCACAGACTGCTCCTGCAGCCCTGTCTCATGTCCCATATGTAGAGGGGAAGCTCTGTGGGGCAGGCTTCCTCTTCCTAGAGCCTCACCTTGCAGCACTTTATGCAAAGTGGCCTAATTTACATATAAATCACATAAGGTGGACAAGGAGCCTTGGCAGGATTTTAATCAGACTCCAGACATTGTGACTAGCTGAGATGGGAAGCAGCAAATCTCGCCAGAGTCATTAGGACTTTCATTACCAACAACATAAAAAAAAAGACAAGTAGAAGATGGAAGAGAATGTGTCAAGCAGGAATAGCTCAGGACTTTCCAATCCATTCGTCCTTGGCATATGTCCCAAAGCACCCCCATCTGAGGCGGCTCCTAAGGAGACAACGAAGGGTATAGATTCCTCTCCAATGTGGATGAGCCAGGGAGGCTGCATGGGATTGTCAGATCAGGCCCAGCTCTTGGGTAGGTGGAGGCTTTGGCCTGTGCTTTAGCTCTGCAGAGTGCGCGGCTGCAGTCAGAATGCTGCAATGGGGCATTTTCATGACTCAGAGAAAGGGAAGCCCAAGGAGAACTGGAGGCTGCCTGGTGTGGGCAGGTGGGCAGGCAGCTAGGTGTTATGTACTGAGTTGAATAGGATTCAGAATGCAGCAGTCTGATTGGTCCTAGAACAATACGATTCAGAATGCAGCAGTCTGACTGGTCCTCGAACAATAGGGTCCAGAATGCAGCAGTCTGATTGGTCCACAGGAGCCACGCAATCCAGCTCCAGGTGGAAGTGAATCCGCAACCTGATTGGCCTACAGGAGAACCCTGGAATTAGCCAATCATGTGGGGCCCATTGTCTGAATAATGTATATAAAGCAGACATTCTGGGGGAACTTCCATTCCTCCTCACCACTATGAGCTGAATAAAGAGCATGAAATCCACTCTCGACTCCGAGTATATTTCACTGGTCACAAGGCCAAGGAGCAAAATGTCTTTCTTTGGAGAGAGCCTGGAAGTTGCACAGAAACTGAATCCCCAGCTGACACATTCCAGGTTTTGCTCCAGCTGCAGACTCAAGCCCTCACTGGATCTAGAGATTCGTGGCATGGGGAATGGGGGTGGCAGTGGTAGAGGCAAGGAAGACATGAATCGAAAGGAGCAACACATCTCTTGTAATGTGCACTGAACCCCAAATTGTTTATGAAGAAAAGTGTAGGATGGCTGTGTTGAAGTTCAGTGGGTGCAAAATGTGGTGGCCCCTTTGTTGGCAAGTGGAGGCAGAAGAGGACAGGTCCCATTGATTCTGTAGCATTTGCACTGTCTACCTGTTTGTATTCCAGTTCAGTTCAAAATGCTGGGGTGTAATAATTTCCAGGCAGGCTTCCAAGCCCAGATAAGAAGTAACAAGTCTCTGGCAGTTTTTTTTTATGATTTCATTTATTCACAATACAATCAGAGCGTGGCTACAGCCCTCTGCTCCATAGATATCAGTTGGAAACTCTGAGAAATCACTTGTGTCACAACAGGAAAAACGCCAACGTCCCGCCTTTCCCCTTTTGCACTTCTGTTGCAATCTGGCCTTTTCAGCTCTTTGGACAAGCAGGGGGGGGGGGAATCTACACTTTCCAAGGAAGAGCTCTCAGTCCTCTGCCTATCTGATTGTTGCTTAGTAACTCCTCCCGTGCCATCTATCTCTTCCCCTCCCTCGTCTTGCGAGCTTTCTGTGTCTGCTCTAACTCAACGAACTCTTGGGTAAGGGGGGCGGGGCCCACTTCGTCCTACTCTAATTGTAGATTATCATATTCAGAGTCAGACCCTGTTTCTCTTCCATCTCCTTTGTCACTTGGCTTGGCGATGCTCCTAACACCACCACCCCATCCATAACTCTCCTCCTCTTCTTCTTGTCTTCCTCCCTCCACCCTCTGGGTCTAGGTCTGTTGGGGTGGCTATGGTGAAACTCCCTCCAGAGCTCTGGGGCATGAACTGTCATGAGCTCGTCCTACACTCGAGTAGGACCCTGGCAGAGACACATGCCTGACTGGCATGTTCCCTCCCTCCTGGTCCATCGTTTGGGAGCTTCAAAAGCTTTCTTCAGCCTGAACATCACAGCGACCAATGCCAACAGACATCAGCACACTGAGGGATCCACAGAGTCTTCGCAGCTTGTGTGACAGACCTCAGCAACTCAGCATTTTGGCTAATCTATTTTATTTACATCTAAACACACACGGAGCACTGCAACATAGCTCCCTCTCTCTCTAGCATCAGACAGCAAAGAGAAAGAACAAAGGACAATAGTCCCACTCAACGGAACACAGTAACACAAACATCCTGTCTCTGTAACTTCCCACTCTGTGGAGTCAAAACATACACCATCATATGATAGACAAAAATCCCATGACTGCAATCATGGAGCAGGAATTCTAACATGAACATTCTGTGTGTATTCCCAGGATCTGTCCTCTGGGCCAGATCCCTTCCACACTATCAGATACTGTAGCTTCCAACACCTCCAGCGTGAGTCCAAAATCTGCTCCACTTTGAACTCCTCTTGTTCCTCCACCATTACAGGAGGAGGAGGTGCCTCCCTAGGGATCTGTAAGGGATGTGCAGGAACTACCGGGGATAACAGAGCTCTATGATTCCACAGGATGTATCATCATAGAAACTTGATTGATCTGCTATATTACTTCAAAGGGCAGCACCCACTAAGGGCCCAACTTCCTGTATCTGCCTTTCTGGGGCAAATCTCTTGTGGACAGTCACACCTTGTCCCCCACCCTTATCTTTCTAAAAGGCTGCCTGCGCTTAGTGCCCTCTTTTTGTATGACTCCTTGGCCAAGTCCAATTGTTCCTTCAACAGACTATGCATAGCTTCCATCTCTTTAGCGAACTCCTCCGCTGCTGGCACTGACAGGCTGTCCACTTCTGAAGGAAAGGTGTGTGGATGATGCCTGTGGCAGGCAAAAAAGGGTGTTTGTTGCGTAGACACACGAAGGGCATTATTGTACACAAAAACTCTGCCAAGGGCAACTTGGACACCCGGTCATCCTGCTGATAGTTCACATAGCACCCGAGGTACTGCTGCATCATGGCATTAATCCTTTCTGCCTCTTCGTTAGTCTCTGGGTGCCTTGACGAGGTGAGGCATACCTCTACCTCGAGTAGCTGCATGAGCTTCTTCCAGAATTGTGAGGTGAACTGCATTCCACAATCTGAAATAACTCTAAGAGGCAGTCATGAAGCTTGAACAGATGATTCACAAGAGCTGCGCTGTCTCTTGTGTTGTTGGCAGCCCCTTAAAGGGCATGAAATGTGCCATCTTTGTGAACAGGTCCACCACTACCCGGATCACCGACTGACATTGCAACTCTGGTGTTGTTGTTTAGTCGTTTAGTCATGTCCGACTCTTCGTGACCCCATGGACCAGAGCATGCCAGGCACCTCTGTCCTCCACTACCTCCCGCAGTTTGGTCAAACTCATGCTGGTAACCTCAAAAACACTATCCAACCATCTCGTCCTCTGTCGCCCCCTTCTCCTTGTGCCCTCCATCTTTCCCAGCATCAGTGTCTTCTCCAGGGAGTTTTCTCTTCTCATGAGGTGGCCAAAGTACTGGAGCCTCAGCTTCACGATCTGTCCTTCCAGTGAGCACTCAGGGCTGATTTCCTTAAGAATGGATGCGTTTGATCTTCTTGCAGTCCATGGGACTCTCAAGAGTCTTCTCCAGCACCATAATTCAAAAGCATCAATTCTTCGGCGATCAGCCTTCTTTATGGTCCAGCTCTCACTTCCATACATCACTACTGGGAAAACCATGGCTTTAACTATACGGACCTTTGTTGTCAAGGTGACGTCTCTACTTCTCAAGATGCTATCTAGGCCTGTCATTGCCCTTTTCCCAAGAAGCAGGCGTCTTTTAATTTCGTGGCTGCTGTCACCATCTGCAGTGATCATGGAGCCCAAGAAAGTAAAATCTCTCACTGCCTCCATTTCTTCCCCTTCTATTTGCCAGGAGGTGATGGGACCAGTGGCCATGATCTTCGTTTTTTTGATGTTGAGCTTCAGACCATATTTTGCGCTCTCCTCTTTCACCCTCATTAAAAGGTTCTTTAATTCCTCCTCACTTTCTGCCATCAAGGTTGTGTCATCTGCATATCTGAGGTTGTTGATATTTCTTCCGGCAATCTTAATTCCAGCTTGGGATTCATCCAGCCCAGCCTTTCGCATGATGTATTCTGCATATAAATTAAATAAGCAGGGAGATAAAATACAGCCTTGTCGTACTCCTTTCCCAATTTTGAACCAATCAGTTGTTCCATATCCAGTTCTAACTGTAGCTTCTTGTCCCACATAGAGATTTCTCAGGAGACAGATGAGGTGATCAGGCACTCCCATTTCTTTAAGAACTTGCCATAGTTTGCTGTGGTCGACACAGTCAAAGGCTTTTGCATAGTCAATGAAGCAGAAGTAGATGTCTTTCTGGAACTCTCTAGCTTTCTCCATAATCCAGCGCATGTTTGCAATTTGGTCTCTGGTTCCTCTGCCTCTTCTAAATCCAGCTTGCACTTCTGGGAGTTCTCGATCCACATACTGCTTGAGCCTTCCTTGTAGAATTTTAAGCATAACCTTGCTAGCGTGTGAAATGAGTGCAATTGTGGGTAGTTGGAACATTCTTTGGCACTGCCCTTCTTTGGGATTGGGATGTAGACTGATCTTCTCCAATCTTCTGGCCACTGCTGAGTTTTCCAAATTTGCTGGCATATTGAGTGTAGCACCTTAACAGCATCATCTTTTAAAATTTTAAATAGTTCAGCTGGAATACCATCACTTCCACTGGCCTTGTTATTTGCAGTGCTTTCTAAGGCCCATTTGACTTCACTTTCCAGGATGTCTGGCTCAAGGTCAGCAACCACACTACACTACCTGGGGTGCATGAGACATCCATATCTTTCTGGTATAATTCCTCTGTGTATTCTTGCCACCTCTTCTTGATGTCTTCTGCTTCTGTTAGGTCCTTACCACTTTTGTCCTTTATTATGGTAATCTTTGTACAAAATGTTCCTTTCATATCTCCAATTTTCTTGAACAGATCTCTGGTTCTTCCCATTCTGTTGTTTTCCTCTATTTGTTTGCATTGCTCGTTTAAGAAGGCCTTCTTGTCTCTCCTTGCTATTCTTTGGAAATCTGCATTCAATTTCCTGTATCTTTCACTATCTCCCTCGCATTTTGCTTGCCTTCTCTCCCCCGCTATTTGTAAGGCCTCATTGGACAGCCACTTTGCTTTCTTGCATTTCCTTTTCATTGGGATGATTTTCGTTGCTGCCTCCTGTACAATGTTACGAGCCTCCATCCATAGTTCTTCAGGCACTCTGTCCACCAAATCTAAATCCTTAAACCTGTTCCTCACTTCCACTGTGTATTCATAAGGGATTTGACTTAGATTGTATCTTACTGGCCCAGTAGTTTTTCCTACTTTCTTCAGTTTAAGCTTGAATTTTGCTATAAGAAGCTGATGAGAGCCACAGTCAGCTCCAGGTCTTGTTTTTGCTGACTGTATAGAGCTTCTCCATCTTTGGCTGCAGAGAATATAATCAATCTGATTTCGATGATGCCCATCTGGTGATGTCCATGTGTAGAGTCGTCTCTTGTGTTGTTGGAAAAGCGTGTTTGTGATTACCAGCTTGTTCTCTTGACAGAACTCTATTAGCCTTTGCCCTGCTTCGTTTTGATCTCCAAGGCCAAACTTGCCAGTTGTTCCTTTTATCTCTTGCCTCCCTACTTTAGCATTCCAATCTCCTATAATGAGAAGAACATCCTTCTTTGGTGTCACTTCTATAAGGTGTTGTAAGTCTTCATAGAATTGGTCAATTTCAGTTTCTTCAGCACCAGTAGTTGGTGCATAAACTTGGATTACTGTGATGTTAAAAGGTCTGCCTTGGATTCGTATCGAGATCATTCTATCGTTTTTGAGATTGCATCCCAGTACAGCTTTCGCCACTCTTTTGTTGACTATGAGGGCCACTCCATTTCTTTTACGGGTTTCTTGCCCACAGTAGTAGATGTGATGGACATCCGAACTGAATTCGCCCATTCCCGTCCATTTTAGTTCACTGATGCCCAGGATGTCAATATTTATTCTTGCCATCTCATTTTTGACCACCTCCAACTTACCCAGGTTCATGGTTCTTACATTCCAGGTTCCTATGCAATATTTTTCTTTACAGCATTGGACTTTCCTTTCGCTTCCAGGCATATCCGCAACTGAGCGTCCTTTCGGCTTTGGCCCAGCCGCTTCATCAGCTCTGGATCTACTTGTACTTGCCCTCCGCTCTTCCCCAGTAGCATGTTGGATGCCTTCCGACCTGAGGGGCTCATCTTCCAGCGTCATAACTTTTATATGCCTGTTGTCTTTGTCCATGGAGTTTTCTTGGCAAGGATACTGGAGTGGCTTGCTGGTTCCTCCTCCAGGTGGATCACGTTTGGTCAAAACTCTCCACTATGACCTATTCATCTTGTGTGCCCTGCTCGGCGTAGTTCATAGCTTCTCTGAGTTCTTCAAGCCCCTTCGCCACGGCAAGGCAGTGATCCATGAAGGGGCAACTCTGGTAGACTGGTGATAAAATCCATAGCTATCACTTCCCAAGGCCTAGGCCCTCAAGGCCTAGACAAAGGAGATGACAATAAGCTTAAAGAAACCTTATGGACTGCTGCCCCCATGCTATCACTGGATCGTGTTTGGATAACTACGTCATTCCCAACACCAGAGGGTAGGTGGCTAATTTCATGACATGGAGTGTGGCTTGCTCTCTGTGGCCAGGTAGTTGTAAACTCAGTGGCACAATTGCATACATGACTCTCCCTGATACTAGAGGTGACTGTGCGGGGGGGGGGGATGGCAGGGATTGAAACCCAACAGCATCTGAAGGGCCACAAGTTCCCCATCTGTGTAGAAAACCCTCAATAGTTAGTCTGGGTTTGCATATGGGAGGAGCACCACTCACCATATTTGTCTCCAAGCACCTTTACATCTTCAAGTGGGTTTCTGCTGGATGTTCCACCATTGAGCCACCTCAGGCAGAGCCTTTTCAGGGGTGGCACTCATGATTTTGATTCATTACATGCAGTGCAGTGAAGTGGACATCAGTGAAGAGGACACAAATCCTCAGCCATGACTCCCCCTCGGTGACCTTGGGCCAGTCTCCACCTCTCATCAGAGCATTGTTGTGAGGATAATATGGAGACACAGGGAGAGCCCCCTTGAGCTTCTTGGAGGAGGGGGGGTATAAAAACAAACATTTTAAAAAAGAAACATTGAACTCTGTTCATGTGAAGCAGGGCAGGTGAGAACCCAGTAGCCCTCTATATATTGTTGGACTACAACTCCTATCATCCCTGATCAATGGCTATGCCAGCTGGGGCTGATGGGAGTTGGAGTCCAGCATCTGGAGGGCCATGGCCTCCCAATCCCTGCTATAAATATGAATGGATGTCTAAAACATAGGCAAAGGGCTAATTAAAAATGTAAAAATGGGACTTCTGCTGGTGTAATTTTCACAGGGTATCCTTGTCTATCTGTGCTGTGATCTCAGCCAGAGGTCCATTGGGATCTAACAGCAAGACACTCATCTGGCACTCTCACACCTCAAAAATTCTCCCCATCCTTCCCCTGTTAGCCTCCTGATTTCTTTTGCAGCACATAAGTAAAGACAGGGAGCACCTTCTTTTAACACAAGGGCAAATCTCTGTGCTTCAGAGCATCTAGAGGACCCTACAAGTAACAGATAAAAGAAGATGGAACTCCGATTAGGGAGAATTTCAATTACGGCTATCTTGATCGGGGAGAGATGAAACAAATGCTACAAAGGAGTGGCAGCTGCTTCCTCCAACTCTGAAGTAAAGTCCATACGTATCCAGCCATCATGGAAAAATAAGACTGGAGATCAGTGGATCCAGAAAACTGTTTTCTTCATCAGATGAGGGATGCTGGTCAGGGATGGGGAACCTGGTGCCTTCCAGAGGTTTGTGGGACTCTAACTTCCTACCCTGTATAGGGAAGTTTTTAATTTGTTGGAAGCTGCTCAGAGTGGCTGGAGTAACACAGTATATAAATAATAAATTATTATTATTTTTATCAGCCCACAGCAGCATGGTCAGCAGTCAAGAGATTATGGAAGGCATCATCCAACAACATCTGGAGGCTGACTAGCTCCCCATTCCTGCTGTACAACACAGAGAGAAGTGAACAGCTGTGTCTTAGGGCTGTGTCATGTGGTA
The DNA here is from genome assembly GCF_027172205.1 of Podarcis raffonei. Lineage (NCBI taxonomy): Eukaryota > Metazoa > Chordata > Lepidosauria > Squamata > Lacertidae > Podarcis > Podarcis raffonei. The sequence continues at coordinate 1,252,056 of NC_070603.1, forward strand.
CTCTCAGGACAGTAAGAGCTGTTTGACAGTGGAATTTGCTGCCAAGGAGTGTGGTGGAGTCTTTTTCTTTGGAGGTCTTTAAGCAGAGGCTTGACAACCATATGTCAGGAGTGCTCTGATGGTGTTTCCTGCTTGGCAGGGGGTTGGACTCGATGGCCCTTGTGGTCTCTTCCAACTCTATGATTCTATTCTATGATTGGCATGTGCACGTGCGCGCGCACACACACGTTCTTACCAGGCTATCCTTAGAAATGGCTAACCCCAGGGTGAAAGCAGCTGTGAGCTCTGTCAATCAGTCTCCAGCTTGGGGGTGGGGGCGGGTCACAGGGCCAATAGCTGCAAACAGTAATATGTAAAATAAGTCAGCAGAGTGTGTGGGGGTGTGTGTGTGGCAGGCAGAGGGCACCTGTTCCAGGTCACCCTCAAATCTGGCAGTGCCTCTGTGCGTGGCAGAACTTTCAGTTTTGGAGCAGGCAGGAGTGTATTGGAGGAGTTCGTTTGATTACAGAAACAAGCAACATTTAAGTGACATCGCCTGCTTGGGCTGCAAAGGTATTGGCTTTTTTAAAGAGGGAGAGAAACATGGGGAGGGAGTGAAATGCCTAACTTTTCTCTTCCTCTCTTCCTCTCGTCTAAATTCTCTATTTATTAGATTTATTTATACTTCTGTAAGGAGATTTGTATTTTCTATATAGGTTTTGAGATAATCATTAAATATTGGCCAATCTGTTAACTCTTTGTGTGGTGTTTCCTCTTAATCTCACAAATAATTTTGTAAGCTGTATTCAATCATTTTTTCTAACCAGTCAGTTTTCATGGGAATATTGTTACTTTTCTAATTTTTTGCTATTAACATCCTCGCTGCGGTGGTCATGTACATAAATATAGATCAGGCAGTTTTTGTAATTTCTCGTGACATAATGCCAAGTAAAAAAGCCTCAGGTTTTTTATTAAATGAAAATTTAAACATTTTAAAAATTTCATTATAAATAACCTCCCAGAATTCTCTTATTTTCTTGCACTTCCACCACATGTGGATAAATGTGCCTATTCCTTCTTTACACCTCCAACAAATGTTCGTGTTCTTCTTATATATCTTTGCCAATTTGACTGGGGTTAAATACCACCTGTATTGCATTTTCAGTACGTTTTCTCTTAAATTATAACAGAGTGAATCAAATATATTTTTTCCATAATCATTCCCAATCACTCATATGCTAATATGGAGCAAAGGAAAAATTTGTGAAAAAGATGACCTTTCCTTGTAATGAGATTTTAAGCACAGCCTTACAGAGCCTCCCAGTGAAAAAGGCTAATTGAATGGAATGGGATTTCCTCCTGAGTAAACATGGTCATATGGTCATATGTCCCCTCAATGGAGAGGGGAATACATAATGTGCATTTATTTATTTTTTGTTGCTTAGTACCAGTCTAACTGGGACGTGGGTGGGCTGTGGTCTAAACCACTGAGGCTTGCGGATCGGAAGGTTGGTGGTTCGAATCCCCACGACGGGGTGAGCTCCCGTTACTCAGTCCCAGCTCCTGCCAACCTAGCAGTTCGAAAGCAGGCCAAAAAGTGTAAGTAGATAAATAGATACCGCTCCGGTGGGAAGGTAATCGGCGTTTCCGTGCGCTGCTCTGGTTTCACCAGAAGTGGCTTAGTCATGCTGGCCACATGACCCGGAAAAACTGTCTGGCTCCCTCAGCCAGTAAAGTGAGATGAGCGCTGCAACCCCAGAGTCGTTCGCGACTGGACTTAACTGTCTGGAGTCCTTTACCTTTACCTTTTAAACATGGTCATACTGTCTTTGTATTAAACTGCAAATTGTCTTCAAACTGTGACTATGAGGTTTTGGTCATATGCACCATTATTAAAATTGATTAAGCAATTAATCCATGGAAAGGCAGATGATTTATCAACTAGAAATGGTTTAATTGGTTGACAGCCCTTGTCACAACACACACATTGCATAAAGAAACGATGGCACAGATGTGGTTTGCATTGCACTCCACAAGAGGGCCATAACGCATCAGTCATCCCTTAGTTTCCTCTTGGGAGAAGTGAGCTGAGTGAATGTCTGTGTTTGTACAAGGAGGGGGTCATGTCTGGCTAGTCTGGCTACCTTTCCAAATTCCTGGATTGATTCTGGCTGAAATACAGCCCCATTGATCCAGGTAGTAAAATCTCCCATGGAAATTGGTCTGCGGACTCCCTTCACAAGGGCAAGGCTCTTTTGCAGTGGAACTGGCAGGATGCCTTAATTGGCACTTTGAATCTCTTCCGCTTAGGAGTTGTGACCATACATCTCTGAACAGGTTTCTGCCTTCTGTAAGATTGGAAAAGAAGCGATCAATAGAATCAAGTAATCCAAAGAAAGCAAAGGGACTGCTGGGGTCTGCTGGGGTCCTGGGACACTCCTTGTTCTGGGACACCTGCCTCCAATGAATCCTGAGGTCTATAATATATCTTCATGTGTGATCCTGGTGATACTTCTTTTTAAGTTGTTGGGTGTACTCAAGATTATTTTTTATTAATTACTTCTATATCCTGCCTTTGCCTCCAAGGAGCTGAAGGTGACACATGGTTATTCCTCCTGCACCTGTGAGGCAGGTTATACTGAGAGACTGAGATTAGCTTTGTGGCTAAGTGAAGATTTGAACCCTGGTCTCCCAGGTCCTTGCCCCAAACTTGGATCTTGGCATCCAGGAACTATCCTTTCTATATATTATTTATTATTTTTATTTATTAAGTTTGTATTCCATCCTTCATCCGAAGACCACAGGGCAGTTCACAACATAACAATAGAAACTAAGAACACAAAATTCACAATAAAGCAAAAACAAACCAATAGCCCACCCCTCTATAAACACATTTAAAAAGAATGTTAATTAGCCAAAGGCCTGGTTATAGAGAGATATTTTCACCTGGCACTTAAAGATATCTAACAAAGGTGCCAGGTGAGTCTCCCTGGGGAAAGTATTCCAGAAGCAGGGAGCCACTGCAAAAAAGGCCCATTCTTCTCTTACAACTCTCTGGACCTCTCAAGGAGGGGGAACATGAAGAAGGACCTCAGGTGATGATCACAGGGTCCAGGCAAGTTCATATGGGGAGAGGTCCCCCCCTTTTTGCAGCAACGTTTTGCACCCTTAAAAGACAGTTTGTTTACTTATTCATTCCATTTATATCCCACCTCTTTCTCCAAGGAGCTCAAGGTGGCATAAATGGTATTACTCACATCTCCTTTTATCCCCATAACAACCCTGTGAGGTAGATTAGGCTGAGAGGCAGTGGCTGGCCCAAAGTCACCCAGGTAGCTTCATGGCCGAGTGGCAATTTGAACCCTGGTCTCCCAGGTACTATTCTGATACTCTAACCACTACACCACACTGGCTCTCAAAAATATCAGGAACTTTCTTCACAGATAACCAACCATGAAGGGACTCAAATCCTTAGTCTTCTAGTCTGAATTCAGACACCTTATCCATTAGGCCACGTGATCATCATTTAGCCGTAGTGCTTTCTGAATGTGTTGGAACTGAATCATACAAGCGGATCCATTGTGAGTGGAAACATTTGATTAAACCAGCTTAAAATGACAACAACAGAAAACTGTTGTGTGTTCAGTTTACTAACACATGCTAGCTTCCAAGTTAGTGTAGGTGGAGCAAATGAATGCAACATTCAGCAGGTGGCATATGCCGTGCTGTTGGTGTTGTGACAGGAGAGCCACTACACAAGAATGCCCATTTCCTTCCTTGAAATGTTGCGAGGCATATTAGCTCTGGCCCGCAAAACCATATGCTATAACCACGTTCCTGGCTCCAGACCCCAAGGTCACTGTCAGGGGGTCTTAAGCAGGATATAGGAGCAAAGAGAAAAGGGATATGCAGATGTGTAGAAACAGTACACATTTGACAGATTTGTAATTATGTGCTTAATTTGCATGAATTTGATGGTTTTGTGCAAACATTTGACATGTTTTATTTATCCATTACTATGCCAGTTTACTGCTGCTGCAGAACCCAAAAAAATCCAACAACCTCGATTCTGAAAATTTGCTGGGAGGAGAAGAATGTATTATGCATATTATACCACTTATGTAAATGATATTGGATTATTTGCACTAAGAATTGAATCAAATGTGATTTATTAGACATAAACTCCTTTGCAGCATCAGCAGAACTGATACCTTTCTTTGAGATCTCAATATATCCCTCACTATGTTAGATACTTCATCCTCGCTCTGTAAGTCAGGAGGAAGGGTGAAAGCGGCATTGGGAAGACTGGCAAACAGCAGGCAAGGGCAGAGGACAAAGGACAAAGGCACTGAGGGTTAATGGAGAGCAACATGGAGAGGAGAATGAAGAGCACAAAAACGTATTTCCATTATGTTCTAGTGATTGTCACTATCTAAAGGATCTACTTCCATCACAGCTGCTGGAAATCTCTCCCTGAGCCTTCCCAATTGCAAAGCTTTAGAAGATTGATGCCCCACTTTGATAGCTATCCTCTACCACAATGAGGTCTAGAAGCTTCTCCTTTTGAGAGAGCTGAGAATCTTGAATAAGCAAATGGTGCAATAGAGCCTTTCCCCCATATAGTCTGCCCAGGTAGCTGTGATTTGTGGAAGGAGTCTGCCTGACTGTCCTGTCATTTGGCTAGGGTTGGAGCAGGGCATTTTGCACTATGGTGCCCATTTTGTGGAATGAGCTCCCTATGGAGATCAGGGGAGCATTGGAGGGGGTGCCAAACTGGCTCTTTGACCTGGGTAAAATAAAGCCTAGTTTCGCCCCTACTGTCTGGGTGCTTTAAAAGTATTTATTTAAATGGTTCTGCATTTATTGTGTTTCTAAATTTATACATAGATAAGTGAGTGTGTGAGAGAGAGGAACTCATTCAGGGGACCAGATACAACACATATCACACTTCTGCACAACAGGGGGCTGTTTCAATAAACTTTTTCTCTCCCTTACTTCCATTTGTTGGATCCTTAAGACCTATGCTTAATATTATTGTTGCCAAATCTGCTGTTAGCTTTGAACGAAGAAAGCAGTAAGAGTGGCACCAGCTTAGGTGCTCTGATAGGGAGTCCCAGACATAATGAAAAGAAAGGGGGAAATGGTCCTTTTTTAGAGTGCAGGGGGCCTTCAGGTGGCTGAAGCTGAAGAGATGGTGGGAAGATCAGGAGTAGGGATATTGCAGGATATAATGGGAAGTGAGACAAGATCATTTAAAGAGAAGGCCATGAGGAATCAGAAAACGGCTTTTGCAAAACCAGTTTATGCCACTCATGTCTCTTTACTTTCCACTTAACTGGAAGTACATTTGGCCTGAATGTTCTCCAGCAAAATTATTACTCATTTAGTTCAAGCATTGTCATCCCACTCTTCAGCCAAAAAAGGCTTTCAAAAGTGGCTTACAATATCTATATAAAAAAGACAGTCACTACCCAACCCACTGACTTACAAGCTAAGAAAAACAACACAAAAGGAAAGGTCATTGGGGGGAAGAGGAAAGCAACAAACAGGCATTAGTTCTTAGTTCTAAAGTTCACACTTGTATTCATTCTGGCACACAAGAGGGAGGCAATCCCCATGTAGTTGAATGGGCCAGTTAGTGTCCCTCCCTTGGCCCACTTCAGCAGTCCCAGGGAAACTGGTAGTTAAAAGTGAAGGTTCTACCTGGTAGGGAAGGGGATGGAAGCCTCTTTTAGCCGTTTCTTCTTTGGCCAGTGGATGGGGTGTGGTTGTGTGCCTTGCTTGCCTGATGGTCCTCCCCAGTATCATTAGCTTCAATTGTTGGGAAGCTGCCTCCAAGACTGGGCTCAGGATGCTGCCATTTCTGCTGCACTCCAGAGAAGTCTGGTGCTGTGGGACAAGGAGGGGATCCCACAGGTCTTATTTTCTGGCTGTAAGACCAGCACATTTACAAGATGCCTCTGGTAACCTAGCACAAATTTGTTCCAAATGGCATTGTGCAAAACTGTGGCCTGATTTGTGCCAATCCGAAAGTGAGGGCTTGCTTTATGACTTGGAGAGAGAGTGAGGAGGGGCACTTTGATCATGCCGTGCTCCCAGCATCAAATTTTAAACGCTTGCTGACCCTTGTCACAGAAAGCTTTTTGACACATGGCCTGTTGGCGTCTTTGGGCAGCAGAAAGCATTACCTTGGGCTGGCTTGGCTATGCACTTGGTCAGATTAGGCATTCTGAGCAAATTTGACAGAGCACAGCGCTGCACTGCCATTAGAGAATGAGAGCACTTCACCTAAGTGCCGCTCCCAGATTCTAGGTCAGAAGGAACACCTGAGGTCATCTAGCCTGAGAGGTCTCTTCTCAGCTGAAGGAAACAGTGGGGAATTACTACTGGTTTTCTAGCATACACACTTTTCAAACTGATGTATATACACACCCTCTTTTTGGTGTGCAGAATGCCCTTCTTCGGAGAAGACGTCGGTACAGTTTGATTTGAAAGATGGCTCAACGGCCTTTGATAGTTGGTGGCCTCTCGCACTCCTGACAGCTAAACAAAAGAGTTTGAATGCAGCTTTGCAGCTGGCTGGTAAGATGACACTGGGATGGGAGGGAGGCTCCCAAGGCAGGCTGTTTCATTTTGGGGAAACTGATATAGCATCAGGAATGCTGCTATTCAGACTCACACTGTATGTCTGGATGCTGAAGAAACAGATAATGCAAAACACCATCAATCTCCAGCCTTCTGTTCTTTGGCTCTCTAAAATGTTCCTTCTGAAACATCCTACCATGTGGGGGTGGGGGGAAGAGTGAGGATCACAAAACTAATCTTTATATTCCAAAGTTTTCCTTTCAGAAAGCTCCAAATGACTTACTAGGGGCCTCCAGTGCTCCTGTGGTTTGACCAAGGCAGAACAGAGTGAGACTATTAGTTCCCTTGATCCAGACGCTAGACTTCTGCTGATGCAGCCTAAAATAGCATTAGCTTTTTTTGCTGCTGCATCACACTGTTGACTCATGCTAAGCTTGTGCTCCACCAAGACCCCTAGATCCTTTTCACATGTACGAGTAAGCCAGTTGTCTCCCATCTTAGATTTGTGCATCTGGTTCTTCCTGCCTAAGTGCAGAATATTACATTTGTCCCTAATGAAATTCATTTTGTTAGCTTGCACCCAGTTCTCCAATCTGTTAAGGTCATCTTGAACTCTGATTCTGTTTTCTGAGACATTAGCTACCCCTCCCAGTTTGGTGTCATCTGCTCTCAATTCCTTCATCCAAGTCATTTATAAAGACATTGAACAACAACGGGCCAAGGACAGAACCCTGTGGCACCCCACTTATCACTTTTTCCCTGGATGATGAGGAACCATCAATGAGTATTCTTTGCATTCAGACAGTCAACCAGCCACAAATCCACCTAACAGTTATCTCTTTCAACCCACATTTTACTTTCTCGCAAGAATATAATGGGCTAGTTTCTCAAAAGCCTTACTGAAATCAAGATACACTATGTCCACAGCATCCCCCTGATCCATCAAGCTTGTAACTCCATCAAAAAAAGAAATGAGATTTGCCTGACATGACCTATTTTTGAGAAACCTATGTTGGGTGTTGGTAATCACAGCATCCTTTTCTAAGTGCTAAGTTCAGCTGTTGAATTATCTTTTCTAGGACCTTTCCTGGTATTGATGTCAAGTTCACCGGTCAGTAGTTACCTTCGTCTCCCCCCCCCACCTTTTGAAGATGAGGACACCATTTGTTCACCTCCAGTCTGCAGGAACCTCACCCTTCTCCAATAATTCTCAAAGATCATAGACAAAGGCTCTGAGATTACATCCACAAGCTCCTTTAGTACTCTTGGATGCAGTTCAATGGGTTCTGGAAATCTGAATTTATTTAAACTAGTTAGGGGTTCCTTACTACCTTTTTGCTATCTTGGGCTGCAGCTCCCTCCTTTCGTCATTTATTCTGTTATCACCCAGTCGGGCATCGCTTTCCTTTTGGGTGAAGACAGAGGCAAAGTAGGTGTTGAGTAGTTCTGCCTTCTCTCTGTCACCCAGTCCTATACACGTCTTCTCAGACATGCCCCATTAAGTTACTCTCCCCAGAAGTGCCTTTAGGGTGGCAGCTGTAGTGAACTTTTAGAAGCTTTGATGATGGCAATGGCATTAGCTTCTTTAGCGCATAGTCAAGATGCCATGCCAATAATAAATGAAGAACAACCAGAGAAGAATTGTAGCCAGATGGCAGCTGCTTGGGTTTTCCTCCTAGCCCGCCTATTTTAGCAAGCTGAGTTTTCTTGCATACTCTGAATAATATGTCATCTGAAAAATGAAGAGCTTGCTTTTTGATGGGGATGGAGCAGTTCTGATACTCATGTGCAATTAAAAGAAATGACTTGAACTTTTGCCAAGATGCTGATGGCACAGATGGCAGCTGATCCCAACCTCAGAGGGCCACAGAGGATTGTCTGGAGTGCACAACTGAATCCTCCTGGCTTTGCTCATGGGAGGGGGAAAGCAGCTGACACACACTTAGCACACTCCAAGCTGACCTCAGAGCTCTAATGCCCAGCTTCCTGCCTAATTCTGCAGTCTGCAGTCTTTTCAGATACTGTCTTTGGATCTGCCTTGCTCACCATTTCCTTCCTAAATAACTTTTCTCTTGCATTCCTCTCTTATGGCATTAATTTCCCAATCTATGAGCCATGAGCAAACCATCTATGAGAAAGGGATTAGATAATTATTGTTACACACCACCCCAATTTCTGCTGGGTGGCTACACAAGATTCCAAGGGTTCCAGGCCCTTGGAAGCAGAGCTGTGTTTCTGTTGAGAAGTCAAGGCACAGCAGAGACTAGTGTCTTTAAGAAATGTAGTTTATTGTACACATATTGACACCTGGGTCTAACTTTGGAGAGGGTTCCATCTCAAGAGAGGCTTGCTCCCAACAGCAGTGCAGCAGTGGGGTCCACGACGTCCTGCCTGCCATCATCTCCATGGCTCTGTCCCAGCCTCCAATATGGTTCTGCCCCACATGGCCTCTGCCTGGAGTTCTGGCTCCACCCTTCTCCATCCCAAAGACCCTTGCCAGAAAAAACAAACCAAGCCTTGTGAAATGAAACGTTTTTCCTGTGAGCACAGCCTGCCTCTCCCCTGTTTTCCTAGTCACGGAAACTGAAATCCTAAACCTTTCTCCACCCATGATAACCATGGGAACTCCCGCCTCTGCCCTGGGTTAATGACTTGCTTCTGGCACCTTTAGTCATTCTTAATGACCTCTATCCCATATCCTCCAACATCCAGCGGCGTAGCGTGGGTTGTCAGCACCCGGGGCAAGGCAAGTAATTTGCGCCCCCTAACCCGTGGATTTGCGCCCCCTAACCCTAACCCCCAGATGTTGCGCCCAGTGCGGCCGGCCCCCCCTGCACCCCCCCACGCTACGCCACTGCCAACATCCCCCAAGCAATGGAAACCCCATTGAACTAAATGAGGGCTCTTTACTTCCATGCCCTTCAAGTGTCCCGATTTTCCAGGTACAGTCCTGGAATTACAAAAGCCATCCATGCTTCTGATTAGATCCTGGAATATTCCTATTTCCTCCACCAGTGGAGTCAGCCCTTGTCCTGACCTGCGGCGGCAGCAACAGTGGCAGATGCAAGGGAGCACCCTGTTGCCTCTCTGTGGCCTCTCCAAGCTTAGCCTGTATTTTTCACTGGCCTGGCACCTTCCCTCCAACATTCCAAATATTATCTAAATTCTGCCATTTATTAATTTCAAACATTCACCAACTCTAGTATTTATGGGTGTCCTTGTGCCCCAAATCTTTGCTACCCTAGATTTGTAACATTATGCTTCTCCTCCAAGTGAACCCCAAAGTAACTGAAGGCACAGAAGGCACAGAAGAGGTTGCTCAGAGTGTTGCTGCATGACTGATCCACTGCTCTGAGTTTTGTCTGCTTCTAGCTAGCCTCTGGTGACAGTAGATCACTCTATCCCATTTCTGCATTGGGGGCAGCTGAAGCATTTGATCACTCTTGCTTTGGAGCACAGCAAAATCTCCTGATTCCAGGCAAGGAATGAGTGCCTGCTATGGGCATCACTCTTTTTAACCAGGTGACATAGCCAGGACGGTTCATGCAGAAGGGTGAGGGGGGCTGCTCTATGGGCTGGGAGCTCTCTCCACTTTCCTCCCTCTTTCCTAGCAAGCCTTTAGCACAGAAATCCAGATAATTTCATACTGGCTGCAGTTTGGTTTGGGTTTTTTAAGATCTAAACTTTATCTCTAAAAACCTCTTTTTAAAAAATGAAAGAGCAAGCTTCACTAGAGCTGCTGAAATTTCAGAAGACAGAGGAGGGTTGGCTGAAATAGATCTCCATTGATAGAAGTGGGGCTTCAATATCCCACCTAGCTCCCATAAGTATCCAAAACAAGAGAAATAGTGATAGCATTCATGATTTACACAGGTTGCAGAACTCAGTGTGTGTTAGTGGAGAATTTCCTCTTTAGTGTGTGCACATGACACACCACACAGCACATAGAGCATTTAAATGCACATGACCATCAAGCAGGGAAGTCCTGCCTTGGATATTCTACCACACCATTACAAACAGGAAAGGAATCAGCACAGAGTAAAACACTTCCCTTCTTGCTTCCTGAAACCATGACCTACTGCAGAAAAGAAACGTCTGTATGTCACTCCCAGAGCTGCCTGGAGGACGGCTCTGCTGAATCACTACCTGCTGAAAAGAAAAAGTGTCCCTGTTTTATCTTCCTCCTTTGGTGGTTTCTATAGCAACATCCCTGCAATGCCTCCTTCCAGAGTGCTTGTCTCATTGATCACATTAGAAGCCAAAAACTTTCGAGCCAATATTTGCCATCAAGGAAGTGTGGGATGGAGAGAGAAAGAAAGAGAGGGAGGAAGAGTTTTTGCACATATTATATATATCCGGTGTGACATTTACCTCGGGTGGCTAAGTCCTAAAAAGAAAGACACGAGACATCTAAAGCTGCAAAGCAAGACACGGGAAGCATCCATGGCAGGATTAGCAACTGGTGGCCTCTGAGTCTCCCTGATAGGGGGATTATCTGGCCTCCCACAAAATTCTGACAGTCTGGAGACAACCACAGTCACGTCCTGTCATTTCCCAACCCCAACACCGGAACATCATTGTTGGTACAGACTCTCTTCTTCCATGTATGAAGAGAACTGTAGGTAATTGCTTTCATTTGGTCAGTCTTGATCCACAACTGCATCACCCATCCTTTTCTAAGGTGGGTTGTGCTGTATCACTAACACAATTTTTTGTTAGCTGTTGTTTATGGTGGTATTTTTAAGAGAAGGACCAAAGAACAGCAACAACAATGTGGCAGCAAAGAGAGGAGAAAAACAAATACAGATGGTCAGCTACATAAATAATTAAAAAGGGATCCTGTTGTGGGCCCTGTGGGGTAAAGGTGGGCCCTGAGTCTGAAAAGGTTGGGAAGTACTTGCCTTTGAAAGGAAAGAGATGATATTCTCCAGAATCTAAGGAATATCGGTATTGTTATGAGATGGGGAGGGCAGGTTATATGCCGAGACCCTTCTAATCCCTGGATCCAGCAGGTGTTAAAATCTAAGCATGGGTTCAAATTCCTGAAATAGCCAGGCTGGCTTCCTGGTGAGGTAATGGTGCCAGAAAACAAATGGGTGGGCTTCTCTCCCTCAACCCACTGGTAGTTAGAAAGACAAAATTCAGGGTGGAGAGTGGAGTTATGTGAGGTGGAAGCTGGAAGCAAGGCTGCAGGCTGGGAAGGCAGAAAGTCAGAGCCATGCCCGATTTCTGCTGAAATCCAATGCTGTGGCTGTGGGAGAAGCAAGACCCTCCTGCGGTGCGAATGCTGTGAACCCCTCCAGTATATGTGTAATTAACTATGTGTCATAAGGACACCACAGCCTCTGCTGTACCTCATTCCAAAGGAAACACAAATCCCTGGTAAGCTCCTGGAACCCCACAAATCCTACACTGCTCAGAGATTGGGGTGACATGGAACAGAATGTTTAGTCTCTAGTGAATGAAAGGGCAAATGTATGCATATTCTCTAGAATCCAGTGGATGTGTGGAGAACGACTGTAGCTCCGTGGTAGCACACATGCTTTGCAAGCCAAGTATTGGCTCCTGATGCATAGCCATATGGTCAAGTGGGTCCCTGCACATATAACATGATTTTTTTACATTGGTAAATTATGGACTGTGATGCCTTGTGTGGTGTGTTGAGTTGACATTCCCTCTTGCACATGCCGGGAGCTGATTCATTTAGCTCCATGGCCTGACAGTGGCTCTCCAGGATTTTAGACAGTCCAGGTCTACTTGGAGAAACTGGCCATTGCACCCAGGGTCATCTACATGCAAAGAATGTACTCTACCACAAAGGAGCAACTCTTTCCTGAGTTAGGTGTATTCAGCACCACAATGCCAAAAGTTTTCCATAAAACATCAATTGAAACTCTTATATGAAACGCAGAAGTGTTTCAAATTATTGCTGCATGACTACAAGTTTAGATTTACAAAGCACAAATCTGTTTTCTCAAGAATGATAAAGTACATGCCTGTCAACTGGAAGTTGATACGGATGAAATTGCCCATACATAATTCCCACTAGAACAAAAATTGAGTTTACAAAGCACCACCAGAATGCTGGTGCAAAAATAATTCAATAGATGTTTGTTGGATGCATTTCAATGTGCTGGTTGTTCTCAATGGTACTAAATTATATAGGTTTAAGTTAAAATGGATCCAGGTGGACCAACAAGCACCAGTCTTCTGTGCTTTTGAGGACAGGGGGTATATTCAGCGGATATGCCTGTATGAGCCTACCCTTATGAGCTGGATATTTCCTGGATGATTTTGCCCCTTTCTTTCTGTGGTTTAAACAGAGGCAGCTCCAGTGTCTGTTGCATCCACTTGAGCCCCAAACTCTTTGCTCTACCTTCTCTTATTTGGGCCACACCTTTCCCTTTCCCATTCAACCATATTCATTCACTTATCATATTCTTCACACCCCTTTCACCTTCATCCAATGGGTGAAAAAATAATGCCATTAATGGTTTCTGTGCTGTATTTTGTACTCCAATTGGATTTCTAGTATGTGGTAGAAATTCAAACACAAATCATTACAAACAACAAAAAATATCTTTTAAAGGGGAAATCATTTATTTATTTCATAAAATTTATACACTGATTGATTGTAAAAACCTCAAAAAGGTTTACAAGAGACAAAATCGTAAAATCAAGTAAAATTCACAAGCCTACTTTAATGACGATGATATTAATAATAATAATAATAATAATAATAATAATAATAATAATAATAATTTGTTTATAGCCCACCCATCTGGCTGGGTTTCCCCAGCCACTCTGGGCGGCTCTCAACAGAATATTAAAAACATGATAAAACGTCAAAAATTAAAAATTTCCCTAAACAGGGCTGCCTTCAGATGTCTTTTAAAGATAGCTGCTTATTTCCCTCACATCTGAAGGGAGGGCGTTCCACGGGGTGGGCGCCACTACCGAGAAGGCCCTCTGTCTGGTTCCCTGTAACCTCACTTCTCGCAATCAGGGAACTGCCAGAAGGCCCTTGGCGCTGGATTTCAGTGTCCGGGCTGAATGATGGGTGGAGACGCTCCTTCAGGTATACAGGACCGAGGCCATTTAGGGCTTTAAAGGTCAGCACCAACACTTTGAATTGTGCTCGGAAACGTATTGGGAGCCAATGCAGATCTCTCAGGACCAGTGTTATGTGGTCCAGGCAGCCACTCCCAGTCACCAGTCTAGCTGCCACATTCTGGATTAATTGCAGTTTCCGGGTCACCTTCAAAGGTAGCCCCACGTAGAGCGCATTGCAGTAGTCCAAGTGGGAGATAACTAGAGCATGCACCACCCTGGCGAGACAGTCTGCGGGCAGGTAGGGTCCCAGCCTGCGTACCAGGTGGAGCTGGTAGACAGCTGCCCTGGGCACAGAATTAACCTGTGCCTCCATGCGCACCTGGTCCTTCAGGGGCACAGTTACCCCATTCAGGACCAGGGAGTCCCCCACACCTGCCCGCCCCCTGTCCCCCCCAAAACAGTACTTCTGTCTTGTCAGGATTCAACCTCAATCTGTTAGCCGCCATCCATCCTCCAACCACCTCCAGGCACTCACACAGGACCTTCACCGCCTTTACTGGTTCTGATTTGAAAGAGAGGTAGAGGTGGGTATCATCTGCATACTGATGAACACCCAGCCCAAACCCCCTAGTGATCTCTCCCAGCGGCTTCATATAGATATTAAAAAGCATGGGGGAGAGGACAGAACCCTGAGACACCCCACAAGTGAGAGCCCAGGGGTCTGAACACTCATCCCCCAACACCACTTTCTGGACACGGCCCAGGAGGAAGGAGCAGAACCACTGTGTAACAGTGCTCCCAGCCCCTCTAGATGGTTCAGAAGGATGTTATGGTTGATGGTGTCAAAAGCTGCTGAGAGATCCAGCAGAACTAGGAAACAGCTGTCACCTTTGTCCCTAGACCGCCGGGGTGCAGGTGGTTCCAATAGATTGTGAACCACCTGAAAGAGTCTCCTGCTGCTGTTTTCCGAAGATGCAATAGAGGCGGCAAAGAAGGTCCTCTTTGCCATTGCCATCACCACTTGGTAGGCTCGACGTTGAGCTCTAACCCGTAAGTGAGTTTTCCGCCGGCATTCTAGCCGTCTCAGTGATTGTTTCCTCGCCCTCAGCTCCAAAGAAAACCATGGGGCATTCCAGCGGGCCACCAGGGAATCAGCTGAAAGGCCATCAACATGGGATAAAACATCCCCTACCACTCTCTGGAAACCATTTGGATCCATTAAGTGGCGGGGGCGGACCATCCAAATCGGTCCCACCTCCCTGCAGAGGGGAAGGGTCACGGAGAAGTCCAGTTCCACCAGGAAGTGATCTGACCATGGCACTTCTTTTGTTTCACTTTTACTTAATGTCAGATCACCAACGTCCATAGAGGTGAACACCAAGTCTAAGGCATGTCCGCGGCTATGAGTTGGGCCAAACTTATTCAGGGACAGCCCCATGGAGGCCATGCTTTCCACGAAGTCCCGAGTGGCCCCTTGTAAGGTCGTGTCAGCATAGATGTTAAAATCCCCTAGGACAATCAAGCTAGGTGTCTCCAGGAGAACATCTGCCATGACCTGAAGCACCTCGGGCAGGGAATCCTTGGTGCAGCGGGGAGGTCGGTACACCAAAAGGAATCCTGTACTGCCCCTATTGCCCAACTTCCAGAACATGCACTCAGAAAACTGGGTCTTCCCAATAGGACACCTGGTGCAAACTAGTGACTTCCTAAAAATCACTGCAACCCCCCCCTCCCCGCCCACATGACCTGGGTTGCTGTGCATAAGAGAAACCTGGTGGACAAGCAGCAGCAAGGACAGGCCCATCTGTTTCATCCAACCAGGTCTCTGTCACACATGCCAGGTCAAATTCTTCATCCACAATCAGGTCTTGGATGGCAGTGGTCTTATTCATCATTGACCTGGCATTGCACAGCAACACTTTCAGGTCATGTGGGTTTTCCTTGCTGATTCCAGTATCCTTCTGGTCAGGACCAGACCTGGAGGCAGGGATAGTCGTTAGACAACAACTAAACCTGCCTCCTCGGTAATGACATGGTCTGGTCTTAGCATAGCTCCTCTTCCTACCCGTGATCACTGAGATCGGGTGTCCCGGTGCTTCTGCCCCTGTGGAACCTACCCCAGCCATTCTGTTGGCTGAGGCCCACTCCCAGGCAGCCCTGACCCTTTCCCTTTAAAAAGCAAAATGCAAACTATACAGTAGCCTAACAAAATAGTAAAAGTAAAAACAAAGCCAAAAACAATTATACTAAAATAAAACTAATCCCCACCCCAAGTCAACATTTATCCCACACCAAACAAAATAATAATAATAAATATATATATAAATAAAAACCACTGTTCACAGTGCAACAAAGTAAAAACGCTTTTAAAACATTTAAAAATATGTAAAACCATTTTCGACATTTGCTGCAGCAGCAGCAGCAGCAGCAGCAGTGTCCTGAGGCCTCGCTGGAGCCTCTTAGAGCTGTGGTGGTGAGTGTGGGCCCCGCCCCCTAGGCCCAGTGGAATTGGCCTTCCCCAACACTCACAATGGCAGCAGCAGCAGTGTCCCAAGGCCTCGCTCAAACTTACAGTGGTTTGCTTCTTCCATGACCAGTCAAATAAACAGTTGTTGTAGATACAGCACACACCAGAAGTGCTTTTACCATCTATGGGGTCACTTCCCAAACTTGCATCAGCATATATTTCAAGCCCTCCAGACAACCGTTTTATCATACTCATCAGCAAAACACCGCCTCCATGCACAAATACCTCAAATGGATCAAACAACACAGTATTATTGAAGGAGAGAAGCAGCAGCCACTGGGACCAGCTTAATATTCATCTCCACAACTGCCTTTGACGCCACAGTTACTGAGCGGGGAGCTTGAGTTGGGCTCTAATTGCTAAACAAGTATCTGGAGGCATCTGGTTTCCCTGGGAACAGCCACAGCGTTTTGATTGCACTGATTCATAACATTTTTTTTACCCCTCTAGGAGGAGCCAGGCCTGAGCCCAACAGAAAAGGAGATGGAATTGGGGAAAGGGCTGCTACAGAAGGGTCAATTTCTGCCTAGCTTTTAGAATGGCTCTCTCACAAAACCATATCCATCTGCAAGCTTCTAGGAAGCAGATACCAAATGAATGTATTGGCTGAGATACAGAGGGACTATCATTCAAACCATTTGGATGGTTGAGGGGGGAGAACAAAAGAAAGCAATCCATTAAGGTTGTCAGAAAAGCTGGAGGACAAGGAGTCACTTCAGCAAATGTCAAATGTCAGTGCTTTGTGGAACAGACCCTGGAAAACAAGGAACCTGGAATTGCCTGTCTCAGCATCCAACTCTGTAGAAGGAAAGTGAAATATACCCTGAGTCGCGTAGTGATTTCATGCTCTTTATTGCAACTCGAAAAACAGTGAATGGATTTTCTCCCAAACCTCAGGCTTTATATACATTATTTACACAATGAGTCCCGTCTGATTGGTTGATTCTGTTTCCCTCCTGGGCTGTTCCTACAGGCCAATCAGGTTGTTGCATTCTAGGATCCTACCTGCATTCTAGGATCCAAGCTTAGTACATAACAGAAAGGTTGAAATGAATTCTGGATATCCCCCCTGCCCCAACACACACATACACAAATAAATCAATGGACCCATGTTTTGGCACTGATCGTTTCCCATTCCTGGCAAACACTCACCATCTTTGCTGGAAACACTAACAATTATCAGGTGTGTATGAAGAGAGCACCGTAAATTGGTGCCAAATTTGAGGAATTGTTAAATGTCTGCACTGCAGATATTTAGGATTGGTGCAGACATGGTGCGATGTAAGTCCAGTTCATGCATTACTCATATGTAGAATTTGCTCATGTCTAATTGGAGTGGAGCTGCACTTTTAGCTCTGCCCCAGCATCATGCCTCCTTTCTCAAATGACCACATTACCCTTGGTTGTTTGAAAAGTAGCTCCAATCCACAAGCTCCTGTTAACATGTAGGGCCTCCTCATGATCAGGCCACATGGATGTGTGGGTGTCCTGTTCTCTCAGAGGTTTGTCTTTGCTTTTGGAAGGAGACTGCATATCAGGAGTGGGACTAAAAATGTGGCCCCACTCACAACAAACATGATCATGTCCTCTCTGAAATCCTGGAGAGCTGCTTTGGTCTGTGTGGCCAATACAGAGCTAGAGAGACCAGTGGTCTAAGTCTAGGGCAACTTCCTTTGTAGCTAGAGCCCATAACACTGAATAGAGCACTTGCATTCTGAAAAGACTGTGGGACATGTAATAGGTCTCCACACCCAGAGACACGTGGTGCCTCCCATACACTACCTATCAGCAAGATCTAGGCTAGTAATTTTCCACTTTTCAGAACTGAGACCCACACATGCATCTAGGAGCCTCTTTCTTTCTTTCTTTCTTTCTTTCTTTCTTTCTTTCCTTCTTTCTTTCCCTCTCATATAGCTCTATGGTGGCAGTGTTGCTGTTGCAACCCACCTTGGTTCAGGCTGTGACCCAGTAGTTGGTCTCCTGACTCACCACCTGAAGACCAGGAATGGCTTTCCTACACAGAAAAAAAAATAGCCACACTTGCAGTGCACTGCTTCTCCTGCCCTTGCCATGAATAGTAAGACTTTCCCTGTATGGAAGAAACTAAAGGGGTGCACTCAAGGACACCACTTAGGTAAAAATTAAACTTCTCTCATGTGACCTCAAGCTATTGGGAATCAGGCCTGCTCCTGTATTGCAAAAACAAGCTTCATCTGGAGGCCAGCTGGATACCTCATAAGCAAGCCATAAAGGTGATGACCAATCCTTTTATTACTTTCATTAAGGTGTCTCCAGCAGCTTCCTTGGATGGAGGTTGCATTTGATCATGCAAGGCGTGATTCCCAATATCTTTGGGTAGGAATTCCAAAGGCCAAAGGAGCAGTTCAGGACACAATCCTGGACTTTCTGCCACCTCTAACTGATTGGATAGCTCCGTGCATTCTGCGGTTGTGATGTGCTTCTTTGCCGAGTGAGCCAAGGAAAGGCAGAAGGCGACGCAAGCTGGAACAAGCTTTTCAGCACCTTAGACAGAGCACCCAATGAAGAGTGCCGAGCTCTGTCCAAGGTACTGAAATGCTTCAGCCTACGAGCATGACATCTCCCTGTGCGTCTTGACCTACCTACCTTCCCCGCCTACCTCCCGGAGGGTCCTTCTGCAGACATCGTTTTCTGCTTGCTGTCGCAGGCATTAAAAAGGGTGGGGTAGGGGGGTGAGTACTCATTCATTTGCAGTGTGCAATGAAGGAAGGGAGTGAGGGCGTCAAAAACAGCGGAGGCGTCACAATGCAGATGTCTGTTCCCTGGACAGCAGCCTGCGTAGGAAGTGCCAGAGCAAAAACAGAGCGAGCTACAGACAGAGCCACCACAGCAGAGGCGAAGAATCTCCCCTTTCAAATAAATAACCGGTTGATGGTCTCTCTCCTCCTCCCCTGCTTGCTCCAGCCTACGCAAGTTCCTTGCCAGAAAATTAAACTCCCTCCTTGGGGAGGCCACCTGCGGGGGAGGAAAACTGAGAGATGACTGCGAAAGAGCAATTTTCACCCACAGGTGACTGGAAACATAAGCCTGGCATAGCCAGCCAGCCAACCTCCCCTCCCAGCCCCCAACCACCACTAGCAGGGCTGCCAGCTGATCAGAAAACAAGCACTCTGGCTCATTTCCTGTCTTTAACAGCAGACTGTTACATACAGGAATCAGGAGGGGAAGCTTTTCAGGGCATCGAGATAAGAAAGGTGGCCTGTTGGGGTCTGTACCTCAAATAAAATCAGAGCCAGAGGTTGGTGCAAAGAGGTTGGTAACCTTCACTGTCCATCCCCAAACTTTAAACCTTTCCTCTCAAGTCTCCAGCCTTTTAAAACCAGGGGTAGCACAGGTGTGCCTTCAACAGATGATGCCCATATCAGTGCATCACTATGGCTATAAAGCTTTACCTGTTGATTTTCTACCTGTCACAATTGTTAGGCATAGAAGCTTTGCAAGGAAAGGTTGCATGCTACCTTAGCCTTACCTCCTGATCATCCTTCTTTCCCATCCTGCATCTTGCCCGTAAGCCCTTAAGGCCACCTCCAGAAATGCTAAATCTAAACCATCTCCTCCCTCCCCCATTACCTGCACCATGCAGTAACCACAAACTCCTATTGAGGAGTGGCAATACTGGAGGGCAGCAGAAGCAGTCACAAACACACAGGATTTCAACTATTCCTTGCATAATCTGAGTATTCATATGATTTTTTTTGCTATTTTAATCTTGAATATATCAAAACATGAACCTCTGAGCCTTGAGGTGGACCCCCCCCTGCAGTGGAATCCCACCCTAACTCTAAATGCAGTACCAGACATCAGGTATGGAATGGGTCAACTCACAGTAGGTTCACCTGGCAATATAGGACCAGGACTGTTACAAGGTGCCCTCAACCATCATGTCACCGGCCAATGTGATCTTAGTATGGACTTCTTTTTCAATCCCCTTAATAGAGTATTCCCAGAGGGAATAGGAAAGGTAAGATGGAAAGTAGGATGCTGAAGAATATTTGGAGGATGGGTGTGAATGCCTGTGTCCATTCTGGGTGCCGCAATTTAAGAAGGATATTGACAAGTTAGAACATGTGTAGAGAAGGGTGACCAAGATGATCAAGGGTCTGGAAATCAAGTATTATGGTGAACGGTTGAGGGAGTTGGGCATGTTTAGTCTGGAAAAGAGGAGTCTGAGAGGAGATATGATGGCTGTCTTCAAGTATCTAAAGGGCTGTCCCATGAAAGATGAAGCAGGCTTATTTTCTCCTGCTCTGGAGGGTAGGACCTGTGGGATGTATTATTACTAGAGCAGTCAAGTACAACATTTTTCTGTTGCCTAGAATGGACACACAGGGCAATGTGGCTCCAGACAGGGAGGACTTCCTGTCATATGTGCTCTGAAGCTTCCTCCCTCTGTGTGTGACCAGGTAAATGGGTGTGACCCTAGCTGACCAGATAAAAGCGCTGGCCACACAACCATCTTTCTCTTGGATTCTTACTCTTACTCTTACTCTTGGACTCTCGCTCTCCTGGCTCTTAGCCAGCACATGGCTCAACCTTCACATAGGATGGAGCCTGCAAGCAGAAAGTCTGAGATGTAGCTTACACTTCTTTTCACTGTAACCATAAGATAAAGCCTGCCTTCAGATTCCTGCTGTGAACTGAATGTAAGTAAAACTTTATTCTTACTTTTAAAGAAAACTGTTGTGTTATTATTATTTTAAGAGGGCAGTAAAGGGGAAACGTAACAGGAATAATCCAGACTGGAGAAGCAAAACTGGATTGCTTAATCAAAGGATTCTAATGAATCATCAACTTGCTTCCAATAAGTTGCAAAGGGAATGTGCTCTGCTGTTTACTCTCTAGTGTGAGTGAGGAGGGATAATATCAAAACAATATATCTTCTCCTACCTTGCTTAATACTACCTTGCTTAAAAAACAGGACCTGAACCATTGGCTTCAAGCTACAAGAAAAGAGATTCTGACTAAATATCAAGAAGAACTTTCTGATCGTGAGAGCCTTTTGACGGTGGAATATGGACTCCCTTGGAACAAGTTGGATTCTCCTTCCCTTCCTTGGAGGTTTTTAATCAGAGGGCCATCTATCATGGGTGCTTTAGTGGAGATCCCTGCATTGCCGGGGGTTGAACTAGATGACCCTCAGGCACCCCTCCACTCTACAGTTATATGATTCTATGTCTCCTTTATATTTTCCGGATATTTTCACAATATTTGGAAATTAATTAGCATCCTGCTGCCTTGCACTTGCACCACCATACTCTGTTGTGAGACTGGGCCCAACAGGCTACCATTAATATGATACACTTCCCATTGACAGAGCATCAATATGATTCAGCAACCACTCCACATATTTCAATGTGTAAATGGAACATGATTTACAACCCATGCTTCAGCTCAATTTAAACTCCCTTCCTGGTACTTAAGGGAGGTGGAGCTCAGAAAGGCTCATTAAGGAGGAAATGATTAATGAGGGCCCATGACACCACAGTGATGCCTGGGTCACATGCATTTCATGCTTGCATCACTCCCCCCTTCTCACTGCTCTGGCAGTAGCCACACACAAACATCTCCTTCTCCAAATCCCCTGATTTCCAAACCACTGGCTATCAGTACAATACTTGGGCTGCAATCCTGTTTCCTTACTTGGCATGGGTTCCACTGAATGCAGTGAGAGTTACTTCAGAGTAAACATTCCTAGGAAATGTGCCCTTTTGGCCCATTGACTGTTACTCTTTCCCCACATCATTCCCTTTTTATATCCCATTTTTAAAGGTCCAATTTTCCTACTCTGGAACAGGAGCCCAGAACTCAATTCCTGACTCTGCCACCAACCTGCCAAGTTGTGTTTAGAATAGTGATGGCGAGCCTCTGGCCCTCCAGGTGTTGTTAGACTCTGAACTCCCACTGGGGCCGAAGGGAGCTGGAGTCCTGCAATAGCTGAAGGGCCACAGGTTCCCCATCTCTAAAGAACACATCCCTGCATCTTTTTCATAAAGTTAAATGTAAGACAAGCTGTAAAGCTCTTTGCACTGCTATTGGAATGGCCCCAGAAGCACATACGTTGCTGGTTGCTTGCTATATATTGATTATAGATCATTCATATATATAATGGATGATATAGTTCTAAAAGGAATGATTATCTTACATTAATAGGCCAATTAACAATCATACATTTAAGTATAGATTTGTCATTAATAGCTATTATTTAAACTTAAAGATACCACTTCTGTGCTTTCTTTAGATGCTACTTTCTTTTTGTTATTATTGGTGTTACAATATGTAAAGGGGAGGAAATTAAGATCAAGAGGGAGAGAAGAAGAGTGTCACCCTTTGGCTTCAATTGTGGGGTTTCTCTGGTTAATTTGCTGTGCCCTCTTCCTACCTCTGGCTCTGCAGGCTGTTTCCAGGCCTCCTCCCACCCTCTTATGCCCCAGCAGCTCCATAAAAGGCTCTCTCATCCTCCCCCCACCTCCAAATGCAATCAATTTCTGTCACCCATGCACAGGTCTGGAAAATTAATAAGGAATGGAAAATGAAGAGTCATCCTGTTTCAAAACGCCAGGAGATAATGTGTGCAGGGAAGGATGTCTGTGTAAAAAAAGATGATGAAAAAATGCCAGTGCGCAGCTCTGAGGAAATGGTGGTGGTATGTGCTGTTGTTGCAGCCGCAACAGCAGTGGGATTGCACTCCAGACAGATCTAGCATAAAGAATGCAAAGGTTCATTTAGCTCAGCATCCTGCTCCTCACAGAAGCCAGCCTCTTACTCCTGAGAAGTTTGTAAGCAGAAACAGCCTTGCCATTTGCTTCCCATTTGCTCCCAGCTGGTATTCAAAGGTATCCTGCCTCTGGGGTGGAGTTGGGCTACAATTCCTGCCATCTCTGACTATTGGGCCGTGCTGGGTGGGGCTGGTGGGAGCTGGAATGGGAACATCTAAAGGGCCAAAGGTTTCCCACCCCTCACTTAAAGCTTCCATTTAGCAATCATAGCTAATAGCCATTGGCTGAACTTGTCTGACAAAACCTTCCATTTCAGCAAGCCAGTCCAGACGCATGATGGAGTTATCTAATATCTATATTTGTTTTACAAGTGCTATTGATTTTATCGTTGTTTCTAAAGAGTGATGTAGTTTAGGAACTGGCTCCCTCAGTCATGTGTATTTAACTCATAAGCCTTAACCAAACTTTACCACCTTTTATTTCACTAAAATTCTGGATACAAGCATTTGTGCTACTCTTCATCAGGGTGATATTGTGAATCTGCAGATAGGACAATAGCTAGGGAAGCATCCTATTGACCTGCCTCTGAATATCAGAATGTTTTGTGCGTCCCATTTCTCCCTTCCACCCCCACCTCCAAACACAGATGCAAGTTCTGCCTAATTCATCCACTTCTATCTAGACTCTTTTAACATTAACAAAATGAAAGGTTTCTATGATGCTGGATTCAGGTTTATAAGTCACATTACACAAAACCGTTGATGGAGGACATCCACTCTGCACAGCAGGCTGTGCCTTTAGGTAAACTTAATTGGCCTGCAAGCCAGGGGGAGCTGCATCATAAGCAAGGCAGCTGGTGTTTCTTAGGTGCCTTTCACAGCATCACAATAGGATGTTGGGGCACAATACACTGGGAACCTACTTCTTTGGCTGCGTATTCACTAAGACTTTAAAGCACATTGGAAGTACATATCTGGGCACTGTAGTTTCTTGGGGGCTGCTGGCAGTTGCAACTCTGTGAAGTGTAAACTGCAGCACCCAGAACCCTTCAAGGAAAAGAATATGCTTCAAAAGATTATTCAAAGGTATAGTGTGCACACAGCCTTGGTGGATTGTACACCATGTTAGGGTGGAACTACCCATGACACTTGACACACAGCTGCCACTCAGACTGGCATCCCAGAGTCAAGCTTGTCTTTTCTGCCATATTTTGTAGTACCCCTTTTGCTTGAGATTTCCCCATCCTTGCTAGTGAATGACATAAGTGAGGAATATCACATGGTGACCATGTTATAGCATGGGGTAGGTGACCTTTTCCATTATGGGGAACGTTACCTTCTGTAGCACAGGGTGGTGTGTCATTTTCTGCTCTGGACCCATGCCAAGCACAATGTGTCGTTCCACTCTGAATTAGCGGCCAATGCTAGGTAGTGTGCTGCCATTTGTATTGACAGCCCATTGGAGCACTGGTCAGGGCTGTTTGACTGCTCGGAACTGAAGCATATCCACCCTGCTGGGTATTAAGGCAGGTGTTTTCTTCAGCATGTCTTTGTCCACACGCCATTCCACTTTATTTGATGTTAGCAAATACTTCTCCAGAGTAAACACAGAGTTTACTCCAGAGTAAACACAGAGTAAACACATTGTTGTCATCCGGAGGGGTACTCTTGTGCTATAGCTCAACAGAAGAGGACACACAGAGAGGGGGGAGTGTTTGTGGTATCAAAAGTTACAAGATTTCAGCAGGAAGATATGGGACATGCACTGATTGGAAACAATGGGGTATGTCCACCCTGCACCTTTTGGCAGCACAAACAGTATTGAAAGCGGGATCACACACAGCCACACCAATGCCATCATGAACACACTGCCTCTCACCACCCCTGTTTTTGTTTTCTAAGGAATTAATTGAAGCTGACCTAGGAAATACTTGAGAGGATACAGAGGTGGGGGAGCATCTTTTGTTTTGATGCACAGCACTAGCTAAATTTTAATCACAGTGAAACATTTCCCCAGCGCTCTCCAATCAGTGATTTCGGTGTTAAGTAAATACGCAGGGTTGTGCATACATGGCCCATTTTTCACCTCTGAATTTCATTTTGAAAGCAGGACATAAGTAATGGAGTTTGACTATAGAGGTGACCTGCATCAAAAATCACCTTTGGCAGGAATTTTACCTCCTATATCTCACCATTTTTCTAGAAGAAGAAGAAGAAGAAGAAGAAGAAGAAGAAGAAGAAGAAGAAGAAGAAGAAGAAGAAGAAGAAGAATTCTACTCATTGATGGAAAAGATCACTGAACGGGAGATGTTGTGTTTGGAAGGAGTTAGAGGAGAATTGCTACTTTGTTCAATCCAGGAAACAACATACTGGGATTGGATCAAAATGGAGAACTATAAAAAGGCATGACATATACTCGGAGTCCTGCAGTGATTTCATGCTCTTTATTGCAACTTGTAAAACAGTGATTGAATTGCCCTCCAAACCTCAGGCTTTTATATACATTATTTACACAATGAGTCCCGTCTGATTGACTGATTCTGCTTCCCTCCTGGAGCCTGATTGGTCTCCTGCAAGCCAGTCAGTTGTTGCATTCTAGGACCTGCCTATTATTCTAGGATCCAGGCTTAGTACATAACAAGGCAAAACATTTTTTTTTAATGCTCATAGAAAATTTAACTCACTAGTAAATTCCAGAGGGTGATTAAGAGAATTCATGTAAGGATTTACCACCAGGTTTTCACTCTCCCATTAATTTGCACAAATGATCAACAGTCTGGCTACAGCTAATATAAAGCATGGGTGGAGAACCTGTGTCCCCCCCCCCCGATATTGTTGGACTACAACTCCCATCAGCCCCAGCCAGGGGTGATGGAAAGGAGTCCAGCTAAATCCAGAAAGTTCACAGGTTCCCCATCCTTAATATAAATCATTGCAATTGTATATACAGTATATTGAAAGCAGGTAAATACATAATTCCATAAACCATGTTTAAACTCTGCCAAGAAAGAAAACAAAGATCCCCCTGAAAGGAAAGGAAAGGAAAACAACAGGATTTTTCTGATGAGGTTGGAGTTGATCTCTGGGGTAAGCTGGTTGTCCATTTGCAGCTCAGGGAAGAACTATCTGAATGGCAGAAGCGGGAAGCTGTGGCCTTGCTGCTGTTGCACACACTTTCCCAATGGCGGCTAATAATGATCCCTGCTTGAGCTTAATTACCTCCCTACTATCATGGAGGGCAAAAATCACTAGAGCTGTGAAGTGAGAAATTTACTAGACTGTGCTGCCTGCTGTGAAAGCAATGACTGTGCAGTCCCATCTATGAGTATTGATGTGGGGAGAAGGGAGGGAAGGACTGGTCTTCAAGACTTATATGGGAGAAGTGGTGTGCTAGATTCTCTGCCCCCTATTCTTTTAGCAGGATTCTTTGCCTTTTATAACAGCTGTGAAAGTAACAGAAATCCAGCTGCTGAAACCAACATGTTACAATAGGGAAATGTTCACCTAAAGGCAACGGTGCTCTTGTCGTATATATAAAATTATATAATAGACACACACAGAGGTTACACAGAAACTGGGAAAATGACAAATTGTTCTTTGAACATCAGCTATTAAGGAGTTTTCTCATAGCCGGTCAGACAATTTGTGCGCCTCTCCCACTATAGGCTATTCTGACTGGGAAGAGCTTTGTAGTGATTCAGACAAAGACTCTTCCCCAGTACATGCTACAACCAATGAAGACTATGTTCTACTTCCACTGTCAGGGGGGGGGGTGTTGTTACGAAAAAGGAGCAATGCAGAAGCAAGCACCAGGTGGCTGGAATGGTAAACAGGATGTGGATGCTATTGGATTGTACCGTGGGAACCAGGAACAGTCTATTCACTGCTCTGAGAGCCGGATGTTACCTCAGAGCAGCACATGACCCTGTACTGGAAGTACATGGGTGGAGTTAGTTCTCTCTCTGCAGTGGGGAAGCAGAGTGTGCAGACATGTTTCTCTGTACTGCTGAAAGACAGAAATAAAGACATGTAGATACATTTCTGTCTGTCTCTTTCCCCCTCCCTGAGAGAGGAGTGGGAGGAGTGGTGTGTTCTCCTTCACGTTGAGGAGAATCGCCGATTGGAGACCTCCTTTGATCTTGCCGGGAGTCGCAGACAGGAGGTCAAAAGGATTCAAGCCAGGCACCTGGAGGGTGGCCAAATTCCTCTGGCCTAAGAGCTAAGCTGGAGGCTCTGACTTTTGGCTTGAATTCCGACAACTGGTAGCAGAACGATGGTTACCTGATCTATGAGAATCTGCATGAGAGGTGAGAGGTCGATGAATCGTTGCCATCCTCTGCACCTAAGGAGATAAAGAAATGCGTCTGCCTGCAGCCAGAGGCTAAACAGAACAGACAGCTGGACACCGAGAGGAGTGTGTTTCAAGGCAACGGAGCCCCAAAAAAGGTATGCTGCATTTTGGGGGAGAGAGAATGAACGCAGAAAGATTAATTTCTGGTTCACAAGAGCTGCGTTTGAAAAACAAGCTCTGAAGGCAAGCTTGCATACCAGGAATTCCTGTGGTGAGATAAGGAATCCCGTCCTGAGCAGGTTGCTAGGCAACGTCTGCCAGCAATTGTTAAGTTACTGAGTGGCCGAAAAAGAGCCTGGGAAATCGAAAGTGTATCTGCGCAGCTGTGCAAGGGTTTTGAAAAAAAGAAAAAAACAGCCCGAAGGTTTGCCTGCCAGTGAAGCAGTAAACAAAGACTTTTGGAGTTTACTGGCTTGAAAAGTGAAAGCTGGCTTGAGATTGACTGTAAAGCTGACCCTTGGATTCAGCATGGATTCCAAGAAGGCGGGAGGTTTGCCCTATCCCCCTCCCCTCACTAATGACAATTATTCATCTTGGTCTATAAAGATGAAGGCCCTGCTGCAGAATCAGAGGGTCTTTGACGTGATTGAGAACCCCATCCCAGCAGCACCAACCCGAGGTTGGGAGTCACAGAATCTGAAAGCCAGGACGGCTATAATTCTGTGTGTGTCAGATGACCAATTGGTGCAGGGTTTGGAATATGCACGGGAAATTTGGGAGATGCTACGAATATGCACGGGAAATTTGGGAGATGCTACGATGAACACATCAGAGGGATGCTGGTTCTTCAGCGTTGCTGTATTTTGAGAAGCTGACCAATCTGAGGCTTGCGCCTGATGGAGATGTTCAAGCGCACCTGACGGAGATGAAATATCTGCGCCAGCAGATGGTGGAACGCAATTTCCGTCTGCAGGAGGAAGTGTTTTGCTTCATGATGATCAACAGCCTAAATCGGACTTACAAAACGGTTGCCAGTCAGCTGGGTTCCCTCCCGGCTCAAGATTTGACCGCGGAGAGGGTGTGTGCCGTAGTTCTGAATGAACAGGACAGACTTGCTGCACTGGAAGTAAAGGACAGGGGGAGGGAGGAACGGAGTTCTAATTCCCCCGCAGATGAAGCTACTGGAGAAAAAGCTCTAGCTTTGAACGCTGTCCGATGCTACAATTGTGGACAGGCTGGGCATCTTCAGCGGAACTGTAAGAAGCCACGTCAGCCTAAAGGAGCGAAGGGCCGCTCAGCAAAGCCCGAGGCGTCAGGCAAAGGTCACACCAAGACTTCGGTGAAACCTGGAAAAGCTTTGATGGCGACAGGAACCACGCCAGACGTTGGGAACTCGTTTGTTATTGACACGGGCGTGACAGTTCATATGTCTCCACACAAAGAACTCTTTTCATCGTTTAAGAAGCAAAGCTTCGCTGTGAAACAGGCCAACGGTCAGGAGCTGGAAGCGGCCGGCGTGGGGACTGTCTATCTTAAGAGTCTGGACTTGACAATAAACAATGTTTACTTGGTTCCTGAATTGAAGTTCAATCTGCTGAGTGTTTCGCAGATTGCAAAGAGAGGACTGAAACTGTCCTACGATGCTGAGAGCTGCGAGATCTACAAAGATGGAGAGTTATTTCTTTCAGCCAGGGAGAAGGATGGACTTTATTTGTTGACTTTTGCACAAAGTGATTACATGGAATGTAATTCATCTGTGTCTAACCTAGTTTCTCTTGCAGGTGTGAGCAAGAAGAAGACCGGAGTCAACAGAGCATTTCAGCGGGTGTATGCTGATGTGATTGGTCCTCTAGAACCATCTAGAGGCAATGCAAGATATTATCTTGTGTGTGTGGATCATTTCTCTAACTATGTCTGGGTTTATGTGTTGAGAAAGCCAAAGGAAGCCTTAGAGAGGTTTCAGGAGTTTTGTGACAAAGTTAAGAGTATGCATGATGCTAACATTGATTGTCTATTCACAGATGAGAAGCAGATTTTTCTTTTACAGGATTTCCAAAGGTTCCTGCAGAAGAAGGGGATCAGACACAAGATTGCTGTTTCAGCGGAAGCGTGGAACAGGGGTGTCTGTGTACGGGTGAACAGAGAATTGCAAAAGGGGATAGAAGCGCAATTGCTA
Organism: Podarcis raffonei; assembly: GCF_027172205.1. Lineage (NCBI taxonomy): Eukaryota > Metazoa > Chordata > Lepidosauria > Squamata > Lacertidae > Podarcis > Podarcis raffonei. Next base: position 1,281,421 of record NC_070603.1, read on the forward strand.
AGTTCACATCTGCCACATGAGTACTGGGCCGAGTCTCTAATGTCGTTCTGTTATACGAAAATGAGAAAGGTTTCAAAAGAGTTGGGAAGTTCTCCTTTTGAGAAACTGTTCCACAGAAAACCTTCTGTTGCCCATTTCAAGGTTTTTGGGTCTCATGTGAGAACAGAAGCTCCAGGTGGAGTAAAGAATGCCAGAGGCATTTTTGTGGGGTATGAAAAGGGTCTCTACAGAGTAATTTTGTCTGAATCTGGTCAGGTGATTCTCACAAAATTTCTAGAGAGTGCTCCTGAACAGGAGAGAGTGATAGTACACACATTTCCCACTGAGGACGATTCAGATGATGATGATTTCACTGATTTCAGCTGTACAGAAAGTGATGACACTGATAGCTCGGAGAGCTCAGTTGTCACAGTCATTGAGAGGAAATCTCACACTATAGATAGGCCTTCACAACTGAAGGATGAACCACTGTTTACCATTGGAACTAGTTCTCCAAAGAGTCCTGAGACTGGACCAGTGAGCAGAGAGGATCAGCACCTCATACGTAGGTCTGAGAGAGTTACAAAGGGTCAACCACCCAAGAGGTACTCAAAAGAGTTTGCTAACTTAGCTGTTGCATGTGTTGCTGTTGTAAACAACCGAGGACAGGTTGGAGCTGTGTCTAAGTCAGAGACAAAGACACAACAGAGAGTTGCTAGCCAAGGTAATGCAGATGCACTCATTCCTTGGAAACCAGACAACCAGAGAGGTACACTGGGGAAACCAGTGGCGGGGAGTTCCAAGGGTGGAACTGAAACAACAGGGGAGTGTTATGTGTATAACAACTGTTTGTTTTCTTCTCTGGATCATGCTTTGCTTGCTGCAACACGCATTGATTCTTTTGGGGGAGGATGTTACGAAAAAGGAGCAATGCAGAAGCAAGCACCAGGTGGCTGGAATGGTAAACAGGATGTGGATGCTATTGGATTGTACCGTGGGAACCAGGAACAGTCTATTCACTGCTCTGAGAGCCGGATGTTACCTCAGAGCAGCACATGACCCTGTACTGGAAGTACATGGGTGGAGTTAGTTCTCTCTCTGCAGTGGGGAAGCAGAGTGTGCAGACATGTTTCTCTGTACTGCTGAAAGACAGAAATAAAGACATGTAGATACATTTCTGTCTGTCTCTTTCCCCCTCCCTGAGAGAGGAGTGGGAGGAGTGGTGTGTTCTCCTTCACGTTGAGGAGAATCGCCGATTGGAGACCTCCTTTGATCTTGCCGGGAGTCGCAGACAGGAGGTCAAAAGGATTCAAGCCAGGCACCTGGAGGGTGGCCAAATTCCTCTGGCCTAAGAGCTAAGCTGGAGGCTCTGACTTTTGGCTTGAATTCCGACAGGTGTTGCCTCTGAATATCAGTTCCTGGGAATCACAAGTGGAGAGAGAGTTCACTGTGCTCCCTCATTCCTGCTTGTGGTCTTCCCATTTTGGGCATCTGGTTGTCCACTGCGGCAATAGGCTGTTGGACTCAAGGGGCCACTGGCTTGATCCAGCAGTCAGGCTCTTGCCTTCTTATGTGCCTAATCCTTCTTTCCTTTTTTCTTTATTGCTGGAGATGCCTGGGATTGAAATTGATATGATCCCCATGCAAAGAACATGACCTGCCACTGAACTATTGACTCTCTCCTACACTAGGTACCCAGAAAAGATGCCCAAAGGCTGTCAGTGGTTGCAGTCCCTTAACACCTGGAATGAAGAACCTGCTGTTGGATGGCAACTCTCATCAGCCCCAGCTACCAAGCACAATTGTCAGGGATGGTGGGAACTGTAGTCCTCGAGCAGCTACAGAGTCTCCATCTACACTTTTCCTGGGAATACATGGAGTTACTTTAAATTAACTGAAGCCATTTGTTCAGTCAGATCAGTTTTCACCCAGGTGGGGGCACAAGAACCAGGAGTAGTCCAGAGACACACCGTCAGACTCCCCATGTCTCTTATTCCAGTGCCAGGATCTGGATGGTGAACTACTTCTGCACAACAAAAATGCACTGAGCAACACTTGGGAAAATGATGTTGCATTTGACAGGTGGCAATTAAGTGCTGCCACCACCACAACAAAGGACTCCCCCCCCCAAATGAAAGTTTACAATAAGGAATTGGGGAGAGGGAAGTGGCAGGGCAGACTTTTGCTCCCTATGGCAAATTTTGTAGATCCAGCACAGCCTTTCAGTAACTTAAATCCTTCCAGGGCCCTGATCTTACTTGCATGTCAAGAGACCCAAGATGTATTAATATACTGAAATAAGCAAACTACCACATCATGTTACTTTGGTTACATTTCACATGGGAGGTTGGAGGATCATTCAAACTCAAATGCTGAAACCCAGCCACTTTCCAACTCTGCTGTTTCCAGTCTCGCACAAGTACCTATTAGATTCCATCTCCACATTTGTTCCCTCTTGGCACCAAAAGAGGTTTCTCCTGCCATTGTTGTAAAAATCCAGTGACCTGATGCAACCTGTGCTTCATCTCTCAGTCATGGGTCAATGCTTGTTCAGCAAGTCTGAATTCTCCAGTTTGCTGAACAGCACTTGGTCTGTGGCAATGAGCTGGACCCTTTCCACAGCAAAAGCTGGTGCCTCCTATTACAATGGCAGCCATACATTGCAAATGGTGGCATAAAAGTTGCGTCTTCCTGTGTTGCTGGGGCACCGTAGAAAGCCCCAGCCCACATGCCAGGAATGTAATGGCAGCACCACACAAGTTCTCTTAGGATCAGTGTTGAATCAGTATTGGATCAGTTCTGGCAGCACCACACAAGTTCTCTTAGGATCAGTGTTGGATCAGTATTGGATCAGTTCTGGCAGCACCACACACATTCTCTTAGGATCAGTGTTGGCATGGTTTATGGCTCTAACCATAGAGAGGACTTGGAGGGTCATTTTTGGCCACCTGGCCTGAGATTCCCCACCACCGGCATTAAGTCATGTATAGCTGAGTAATGAAAACATGCCCTGAAGCTGAATCCTGCTTAGCTTGAATTTCCTGCTCATGGTTCTTTACCACCACAGCCTTTGCCAAGATGGTCTGTTGCCGAAATATCAAAGCTGAAACTGGAACAAAAGAGTCCGATCAAACAATAGCAATGCACAGAATTTACATTATTTATTCCAAGCATAGATGGTTTAAAGTGGGGAGGACTGAAGCTCCAAAAAAAGGAGTGCTCTGTAGCAAAAGCCTTCTGTATTCTTTCCCTAACCAGGGAGGGGGAAGTTGTGGCCCTTCAGATGTTGTTGGACTCCAACTCCCATCAGCCACAGCCAGCATGATCAGCAAGGGGCGGGGATGGTGGCCATTGTGGCCACAGTTATTCCCTCCTTGCCTTAAACCTTCAGTCTAAGGTGGAAGGATGGGGACACTACAAAATGGCATCTTAGAGCACAAGTTCATGCAAATGCCAGCAGCACAAGTACAGAACATCCAGCAGAACAGGATGGAAGGTACATTTAAATAAGTGCACCAAAGACTCTGGCACCATCTGAGACTCTGCTCTTGCTCATAAGCAGATAATGGGATTAGTGGAGATTATCCCCTTGTTCCCCCACTGGCTTCTCAAGAGTTGGGGATATAAATGTGACATGATGAGGCATCCAACTCGCTTCCACTTAATACTTCATAATCCAAATGTGGCAATTTCCCCCCTTGTCCTTAAGGACTGGGAAAAAGGAGAGAGAGAGAGAGAGAGAGAGAGAGAGAGAGAGAGAGAGAGATGGAGAAAAGAGCTGATTTATTGTCAACCATATGAGGCTATTAAAAATAAGACATCATTTCAATTTTGGAGTGAAATATATCTAGCTTCCACTTTTTGTGTCTGCCAGAGGCTGTGTTGTTTTAACTGCTGTGTGGTAGGCAGAAATTTGACCTCCAGCAAGGACTATGACATGTAAGGGAAAACCACACTTGCTGAATCTTTGCATGCCATACAACTGTTTAAAGGCACCATATATAGCAAGAGTTAAACTTTAAAATCCTTCCACGCTTACTTAGCACTATCTGAGTGTCCAATCCCTCTCCCTCCTACTAGTGCCTCCCCAGATGTTGTTGCACTTCAACTCCCATCAGCCCCAGTCAGCAAGATCAATCAGTCATAAGTATTTATAGGGGCTGTAGCCATGGGCATAGCTGGGGGAGGGGCGGGCAAGGGGAGGCACCTGCCCCGCACATCAAGTAAATAAATGAAAATACTTAACCAACTGACCAATTGTGCCACAGATACCGGTAACTCCGTTCTGCCTCCCAGCATAAAGCCTGCCACCCTAAAATAAATCCTGGCTATGCCCATGGTTGTAGCAACATCTGGAGGGCCACAATTTTTCCGCTCTCACTCTAACATCTATCTATCTATCTATCATCTATCATCTATCTATCTATCTCTCAAGCACCCAGAGAGCCGCTATGACAGTGAGCATCCCCTAGTTTAGTGGTGTCCAAACTTTTTTCAAAGAGGGCCAGATTTGATGAAGTGAAGGGCCGTGAGGGCCAACCAAAGTTGTTAATCTTTTTTTAGGATTGAAATGGTTGAGGTTTTTTAGGATTTTACCCCGGGAAATAAACTGCCACAGGGGCCGGATTAAACCGGCTGGCAGGCCTGCCATAGTTAGAAGCATCATCTTCCTTCCTTACCTTACCTTCCTTACTGTTGAAATTTAAGTTATATTTTCTTGGAGCAAGGACCTGCCTTTTCTTGTTTTGCTTATATAGCTCTGCAAAAGAGCCTTGATAGGATGATGGTGATGATGACTGCAACAACAACCATGGCACATCCAGATGTCTCTCATTTCAGAAATGGGGTTTGCTGTTTCAACATATTTGACCTCACAATCCAGACATGAGGATGCTTCCGCCTCTTCCTGCCCTGCCTTGTTGATGCTCTGGTGATCCACCTTATTGCTGTATTGATCTATACAATAGCCTTATTTGGCCATATTTGCTTATTGATGGGTGCACGTGGGCCTTCCATGGTCCAATAAGCCCTTTTCAGGAGGAAAATTGGCTGTTTCCCTAATGAAAATGTTGACTCTGTTAAGAATACTGTTGTTTGCCAAAACTGGGCGATCTTGGAAGATTCTTCATACCTGTTTTATCTTACAAGACACTCTCTTTGGGTGGGCCTTCTGCGCAGATCCTTAGATCTGCTTTCCAGCTAATGGCTAACATTTACAGATGTTTGTAAAGGATAACGGCAATAATAAAGCTGACTCCTGTGTTCCTCACAATGCAATCTCCTATAAATAAATACTTTGGCTGAGACTCTCAGTTTGCTAATGCCACCACTAAAGTTGCAAGATTAAATTAGCATTAACAAAGCTAGGAAGGCCAAGTTAGCCGATTACAGCTTTGCACAGAAATCTGACAGCCCTTGTGTAACTTTAGCATTTGATCACCTTTTAGGCCCACTGATTACACCCCCCTGTAGAGCTAGAGGGAGGCAGTCCCTGGCCCATTATGTCACCAGCCATGGGAGCCAATGAGGAAGAACATTATGAAATGAGAGGGACCAACCTAGCTTCATCTATCAGCCAGAGATGGAGCAGCTGCTCCAATGTGTGCTTCGCTCTTCCCACCCCTCCCACACCTTTATATTATGTATGTTAGATTGTTAGCCTCCAGACACATCTGTTGCTCCAGATGTCTTGTAAAGGTAGATATTTTTTACCCAGAACTAGTTGGTATTTGTGTTTTCATATGATTTTATAATACAGCTTTAGTGGTTTTGTTTTAATTGTAGTTTTTTCTGCTTTAATGTTGTACACTAGAGATACAGTATTTTGAAAATAGTAAGTGGTGTATAAATGCTTTTAAGTAAATAAACTCCCCCTTTTTGGGTGTGGGGAGTGCAACATAGGGCACAAGTCCCCAAAGCTTATTTCTGGCAATGCTTGTATTTGTCTTTCAACGGAATTGGTGTTAGCCTTTACAGAGGAACTTTATTTTGCTTCTGCTTTGGGAGATATGACCAGAAAACTCCATATTTAAGGTTTTTGTTTTTTTTAAACAGGAAAACCTGATTCTGTGTAACATATGCAAACATGTCTGGTTTTTGTTTTTTTAAAATGTTTGCATAATTTATTTTGATTCTACTTGTTGGAAACCTGACAGGATCTGCTAAGTAATATTGCAAGGGTTTTTCTTGAATAGGATTTACCTGTGAGTAAATGCATCTGAAGGATCTTTCCCATGAGGAAGGGCCCTTTTGCATAACACAGTGGTACCTCAGGTTACAGATGCTTCAGGTTACACATGCCGCTAACCCAGAAATAGTACCTCCGGTTAAGAACTTTGCTTCAGGATGAGAACAGAAATCGTATGGTGGCGGTGCGGCGGCAACGGGAAGCCCCATTCGCTAAAGTGGTGCTTCAGGTTAAGAACAGTTTCAGGTTAAGAATGGACTTCCAGAACGAATTCTTAACCCGAGGTACCACTGTATGGTACTGTGCGAATAGGTGGGTGGAAGCAGCAATTGAATCCAACTTCCATCTGATTGTGGACAAGCAAAGCCTCAGCATCACTAAAATGGCTCTTGTGTGGAAGCAATCTTAGCTCTGCATGGCATGGAAGAACTTTGAAATCTCTCAGGATAAACAGGGGTCTCCTTGGAAAAAACTGTTTCTTTTTTTTATAAAAAAAGTCAAGGACAAAGCATGATCAGATTCATCAGTTATAGTAAAAGCTTGGCTCTTGGGAACAGGCCAGGTGAACTAAGTACTGGCCGATAAAGCTTCTTCTATATCAGGACCACCCTTCTCTTAGTGGTTTTGTTCTTAAATCAGTCAAAGTTGGCTATGGAGAAAGGGGACGTTCAAAGGCATCTGCTGTCCGGCACCAGTTATGGCCCAGAGATGGTGTGTGGTCTGTGGTCCATGAAGCCTATTCTCTCTGGATTTAATGCAGGAAGCATCAGATACTGCTGTGGGCAGAACCCATGAGTGTGCTAAGAGCAGAGGGACTGCAGATATTTACCGTATTTTTCACTCTATAACACACACCCAACCATAACACGCACGTAGTTTTTAGAGGAGGAAAATCCGTAGGCATGCCACCTGTAGGCATTCCCTCCATAACACGCACAGACATTTCCCCTTACTTTCTAGGAGGAAAAAAGTGAGTGTTATGGTGCAAAAAATACAGTATTTTGTAAAGTTAGAGCTACAAACCTAGGGGTTACTATTTGTAAAAATTATATATTGCACATGAAACCATACAATAAAAACACATTTTAAAAGTTAAAACAGTAAATCAGCTATTATGGAAATGTGTATTCTTAATTGCCTGCCTAAGGCTGACAAAATAGTAAAGTTTTAAGCAGGCTTCAAACAGAAGTTGCCTGCTGAATTTATTTATTTGTATACTGCTCTTCATCCGAAGATCACAGGCAGTTCACAACATAAAAATACAAAACACAAAATACATAATAAAAACAAAAACAAACCAATAACGCCCCCCCCCCATCCCACAAACACATTATAAAGGACATAGAATGTTAATCAGCCAAAGACCTGGTTAAAGAGAAACATTTTTAGCTGGTGCATAAAGATATGTAAGGAAGGCAAGGTTTTTAAACCAAGTTTATATATGTCTATAGTTTTAATTCTGTCAGTGTTCAATTGTATTTTAATGGTTGACTTTTTCATGCTTTTAGTGTCAGGTAGGTAGCCGTGTTTTTAGTGGTTCTTATTCTTCTCTGTAAGTCAACTTGAGTCCCATCAGGTTAAAAGGCAGGGTATAAATATACCAACAATAATTCCCAAAACCTCCAAAAATTATTTAAGATTCTCTGGACAATTCCAAGCTACACTAGGCCACCAACAAGAAAGGGGGCGCGATTAGATTTCATCTTGCCAGATAGGAAGATATTTTTGCATGTCTTTTTCACCCCAAGGTAAACTTTCCATCACCGCACCTCCAGGCGGGGCTGGAAAAGGCACCTGCCCCTACCCTGGAAAGCCACTCGGGTTGGAGTTAACAATACTAAGCTAGATGGAGCGATGCTCTGTTCCAGAGCGATGCAACCTCGACTGACCTTGCTTTCCCATTAATCAGCATTCATCGTTAATGAGCAGCTAAGGCAATGAGGCAGCATTTAGCTCGCCGCCGCCGCTCCTCCTCCTCCTGCACTTAACCCTTCCAGATTTCAAACACTTTCCCGCAGCTCTTAAGAGGAGCGCGAGAGAAGCAGCGTGAAGCTGGGAGGGAGACTTTCAAGACTCGGCAGCCGTTTCCCCCTCTTTAGTATCCGAATAGCCTTCTCCAAATCGAGCCTGACACTGCGAATCCCAGAGTGCAGGTCTATTCTTAGCTTCGAAAACAGCCATAAAAATCAATACAGCACAAACTGCTCCCTAATGGAGAACAATCAAATCATTGAACTGAGGCCCAGCCAGGGGAAGAGAAGGGATGATAGAGATGCATTTGAGAGGGAGAGAGACTGAAGGAAGCCAGAGCTGCTCTGCAGAGGGAAATCAGGCAGAGGACATCCAGGGGAGGGGGCGCCAGGCAGGCTGCAACGAGAAGAGGTTGCAGGGAAGAATTTGCAACTGGGGGCGGGGCGGGCGGGGGAGGGGAGGACGATTTCAAGAGGAGAGCGCACCCACCAATCCTTGACGTCTCCCCACTGCATTATGACTGCATTATCCGCCCAGCTCCCAACACCACTCAAAACTCCATCTAAACCAGGAGTTCACCAAGGCCTCACTGAGCACACAAGGTCGTAAATACAAATGTCCGATGGAAGTGGCATGGAGGGGGTGGGGGTGGGGGCCGCCAGTCAGGGAAGGTGAAATTGGGCCTCCAAGAAATGTTGGAACCTGAGAAGAGGGTGGATGAGCTAGAGACAGCACAACTGGATCCAGAGGAGGTATCAAGCAGGCTGACAAAGAAACGTCCCCTGCCATGATATTGGGTACCTCTAGTCAGACCTCTCCTCTTGTGGAGACACCTCCACAGCACCTAATGAATGAGCCTCCTCCTTCTGGTGAGGCAGCTGAGAGTCCAATCAGATGCTGAGCTGGCACCAACTCCAGTCTCCATGGGCACAGAGATGTTGGCCCAACCGACTCGAAGGGGTGCTTGTTTGCTTGCCCAGTCCAGGGACTCGGGCCACTTACCTTGCTAAGAGTTGTCGCTTGCTGGATCAGCATCTTCACTTGTGCTCAGCCCTGCTTCTTAACTTTTATTGTATATGAACTCAAATGTCAGGAGGGAGGTTCAAGAATATTTCTAAATGGCATGTGTAAAAATGGCCAAGACATCCTTGACATCTAGAATGGAGTCTGTTTGATACACACACAGAGGAACATTCCAATATGTGAACCCTGAAGTCTGAAGTGGTATGAACCACAAACCTAAACCGAGATGGAACATGTCAATTCCAAAGATGCCCTCATTCATTTCAGGGGAAATGGATAACGTCAGAGAGCAATCCTTATTAGTTTCACTAATGCATAGCACTCGTTTTGTTTTGTTTTTAACCCCCCCCCCCGAATCCTACAAAAATTACTTTGTGCCTGCTTTCCAACATAACGTGCCCTTTTAAAGCCAGAAATGTGAAGCTGACTAAAGTCTTCCCCTCCTATCAATTCCATAGGCGACCATAGTGTTGCAAGTTTCTGAGAGGTGTGAGATTCCAGGGGTTCCAGGTGCTTACCCACAGTTTGTCCTACTTTAGGAATGAGGCACAGCAGAGACTGTGGCGTCTTTAGGATATATGGTTTCTTTATATATACAACTTGAGCCTACGATGGAGGGGTTCACAGCAATAACACCCCAAGAGGGCATTGCTTCCCCCATAGCCACAGCCATGGATTGCAACAGAAATCAAGTACCACTTTGTCCTTTTGGCTTCCCATCCTGCTGCCTTGCTTCCAGCTTCTAAGTGGTGCTGTGGTCTAAACCACCAAGCCTCTTGGGCTTGCTGATCGGAAGGTCAGCAGTTCGAATCCCCACGATGGGGTGAGCTCCCGTTGCTCTGTCCCAGCTCCTGCCAACCTAGCAGTTGAAAAGCATGCCAGTGAAAGTAGATAAATAGGTACCACTGCGGTGGGAAGGTAAATGGCATTTCCGTGTGCTCTGGCACTCGTCACAGTCCTCCGTGCACCAGTAGTAGTTAAGTTATGCTGGCCATATGACCCAGAAAACTGTCTGTGGATAAATGCCAGTTCCCTCGCCCTGAAAGCGAGATGAGCACCGCAACTCCATAGTCGCCTTTGACTGGACTTAACTGTTCTTTACCTTTACCTTTTACCTTACATCACTGAACTCTTACCTCTGGCCTTTGTCTTTCTAACTATCAGCCAGTTGAGGGAGTGTCACCCACCCATTGGCCTCTGGCACAGAGCCACTTCTTTTGTTTCCTTAATGGCCCACTATCACCTCAGCAGAAACCTAGCCTGGCTATTCCAGGAATTAGAAGGGGGTCCCAGGCATGCAGCCTGCCCCTACCCAACTAATGTCATTAGTAAGACACTGGTGAAATTAAGAAGGTCTTCTCTTCACCAGGAGTGGAAAAATCTGTAAATTTCAATTCTCCTTCTTCCTCTCCTGATATCATGTTTAATTAGTTTTAAACTTCCATCAAACACTTTACAAGGCCTCTAAATCAGTTTGGGGCCTAGATCCATGTTGGGTCATCCCTGGAACATCCCAAGTCAGTTAGGGGCTGCTCTTAAACACTGGATTGGGCCCTGAATTGAAGGGTGGGCATGCACAGTGCTAGCTTATACCACTACCAGCTGATACCAGTTCCCCAACAATGTTTGGGATGGGTCTGTGATAGGAATTTTGAGGTCTTAGATATATGGTAATGTTCATAAGTGTACCAACCAAGCACCTACATACATCAGCACAGGAAGACCAACCTGAAACCATTCTGATTCCCAAACTGACCAAATGTTTTCCCTGCAAAGGGGGGGGGGTGTCAGGGAGCCTTCCCATTGTCTCAGGAATTGAATAATCAGCATTTTAATGAGTGACAGAATATCAGGAAAGACAATCAGGAAAGGCAATCAGATAACCTGGCAAACAGGAAAAACAACATTCCAATTTCTGTTTTAGACCGCCTTTTCTGTGATGTAGGTATGATGTTTCTGCGGGTGGTCTGGATCTACAGGGTGGCAATTTCAAAAGTCTATATAAGGCCTTGCGCGCCATTGTTCTGGGTTCCTCCTTCCTCCTGTGTGTGGTGAGTGAGGACCCTGTTAATTTCTATCACAGGTCCTAATGTATAATTTTCATTTCTAGGCAGCTGAACTACAGGGCTCAGCTGTATGATAGTTCTATGTGATTTCTCATATGCTACTGAGCCAGAGGAGCCCAAGTTCAAGCACATGGACATTTTCTTAAAATGTGAGGCTGCAGTCCTGTTCTCAACTGTAGAAGGGCTTCCCTCTCTGAGTAAATAGCTTGGGGTGGAATGGCAGGGGCATGTTGACACAGGGCTTCTTTTTCTGGTCCTGCATTTTAAACAAGAAAATACTCCACAGATTCATTGCATGAAGTAAGAAGGTGTGGACATGTAAATATATCAAACCTGGGGGTTCCCCTCCAGCAATTGCCAGATCAAACTAATGTGGAGGTGAGGATGCTTTGCTGGCTCTCACCTTCACAAATTGTTGCCTTGTCAGTTATGCCTTGTTGTTTTCACTTCTGAACAAGGACATCAATTTGCTCTCTGTTATTTCTCCTGGTTTATTACTGACAAACAGGGAGGAGGAAAAGTGGTAACAGCAGGTGAGGGGTCTGTTTCATCTGGGTTTCGTTTTTTGACAGGTTGAAGTCTCAGAGTTCTCAGACATATTTCATTAAGGAGATAAGTTACAGATCCATCTCTCTGCCAAATTATATTTTTTTAGTTTATTAAATTATCCAGCACTCTTTAACTTGATATATCCCCAGCCACAGACCTCCACATTTCATAAGCAAAAGTTACATCATGCAAATATGCCCCTCCCCAAACAGCCTTGTGAGGGCAGTAGCTGGCAAAAGTGCATCTCACTTAATAAATCCTGGGAGAAGTTATTAAAGGAAGTGGAGCATTGTCCTGTCATTGCCATCCATCCATATGAATGAATAAGACATTTTGTAAGTGGAGGGGTAATTGAACTTGGAAGCCTGGAACAAGCAATGGAGAACCCAACAGCTTCATCCATGGGCTGCTTATGGGCTTTGTTCTAGGAAGCAACACAGTGGGAAAGTCCAAGATAGTACAGAGACGTCTGGAGGAAGGCATGAACCAATAAATGAGATACCAGGAATAATGTATTATTTTTTAAAAATAGATATTTCATTCTGTCTGGCATCTGTCAGGCTTCAAGGCTTAAAAAGAAGAAGCAGATATGGTGAAAATTCTAAGAATCAAAGAAAAGTGACAGAGACGATAAAATATTTAGAAAGCTGGAGTTATGAAGAAAGCTGGAGGAAAGGGAATCTCAAGAACTTAAGAGATGGGTGGTGATGATGGGCGGCTAACTGTGCAATCTTAGAAATGTTGATCAAAAAGTAAGTTTCATTTAGCTCTGTGGGACTCAGTGGAGAGTTGTCCATTAAGACAAGGGGGCACTGCCCCACCAAGGTTGCCTTGCCTCCAGCCAGCCCCCACCATACTTATAACCAGCCTAGAGGGTGTCCCTGTCCATCAGCTTCCTCCTCCTCAGCCAGGAGGAAGATGAGACAAAACCAGAATTAATTGCCTCTCTCACTGACTCTTGCTCTGCCAGCCACTTGCTTTGGTGCTACCTGCTGCTGGCCAGCTCTACCAATCCCAGATGGGCATCAGCCGCTACAGAGAAGACTTATTCCCAAATAAGCGTGCATCATTGACTGATCAATTACATTTTTAAAGTAACATTAATCTATTCAGATAACAGGATGGTCTACACAGGATTTCAGCCTAGCTTTCTGTCATTCTCTGTGTCTGAAAATTATAATAATCTGAGGCCATGAAATTTTGCAAATTTATACAGGTCATAGGTTTCATGGCACAAAATGTAGGTTCCTCTTCAGCAGAATGTTTATAGCACCATCCTAAGAGCCAGTTATGACACCGAGGCGACAGTTCTGTATCAATTTACCTGCATGTAAGGTGTGTGATGAGCCTGATGGGAGCTGGAGTCCAACAACATCTGGAGGGCCACAAGTCCCCCACCTCTGTTGTAGCATCTTTTCTACTCAATGTATACATTTTAAATAAACTAGTTATTTCTAGGATTTCACTGAGTTATTGGGAGGGGGAAATGTTTGAGGTTAATTGGGAAAATGGCATTTAGTGAGCTTGACACATTCTGAGAAAAACCTCTACACATTTCTGCCACCCTTTACTTCAGCACCTGTTTGCTCCTCCTTTCAGAAGCTGCATCAGCACCACTGAAGAAACAGAAAACAAAAGGAGAAAAAAATTTTCTATTTCAGCCAATCATGTTCTAGCCAATAACAGATTACATAGCCAGCATGAGGACATCACAATGCCACTGTCTGAGCTAGGCCATGGTCTGGAGTGAGCCAGGAACTGGTAATCAAAGCTAAAGAGCTATCAGGATCAAAGTGCACATAAGAACACTGAATGGGAGAACAACCCAGGAATCAGAAATGGCTCAGGTAGACCTTCTTGCCCCACTGAGACAGGAAAGCATTGTTTAATTCACACTGAGGAGAATGCCTGTGTGTGTTGATGAAAAGGTTTAACTGAAAGATTCCATTGTAGCTAAAAGAAGAGCTAGAAGCTCCTATCTGGTTTGATAATTAACTGTTTTTGTTCTCTGCTCAAACACATAGTGTTTAACCTTAGATCAGGTGATTAAGGTATTGAATTGCAAATAACTATATTGGGAGTTGGTTTTTTATCTTCTTATTGATATTAGCAACTTCCAATCTCTCACATTTCAGTGCTTGTATGAACTTTACTATTATTGTTTACATCTGAACTATGCCTTATCAACAAAAACAAAACACACACAAATGAACCACAAAACCAGCAACCATGCCTTGCCAATAAGCTATTTGATCAGGAGAAGCAGTGTGTGTTTGTGTGCACATGCATGCCCATGAGGCTACTACCTTGCTGAAGCTACCCAGATCTGGGTATGGTGGCAGCGCCTGAATGAGTGGGCACCTGGGAACTTTGAGTTCCATGATGGGAGAAAGGTGAGATCTAGATGCAAATAAGGAGATGGATTGGAGTGTTGGAGAAAGATTCGGATTGTGGCAACTTTGTACTTTTCTGAATTTCTTTTTGTTTGGACCTCACCATTCCCCTCCTCACAAAAAAGCCCATGCATGTAACACAGACAATGCTTCGTGCATCTACTAAGTGGACTATAGTGCACCAAAGCTCGTGCCATACTAAATTTGTTAGTCTTTAATATTACAACACAAGACTTTGCTGTTTTTCCTGCAAGGGACCAATGCCAGCTCCAACCCCCTCTAGAAACCGTCTACTTAGAAACCAAGCAATGGCTGCAAATGGCAGGCAGGCAGGCAGCATAGTGGAGGTACACCGGCTCCTTTGCCTGAGGATGCGGCTGTGATGATGTGGAAAGAGAATTCCCTGCCTCGAAAGGGGACTGCCATTCGAAAGAAGCGTTAAAGGGCCAGAGACAGAAGGAGAGGAGGAGGGAGCAGCTCAGGGTCACTGAGCTTAATCAGGCCCAATTGATCCCAGATTCCCAGGCTATAATTCTACTAGCGGCAAGGTCTGGCCAAGGATGGGGGAGGATGCTCTGTTGTGCACCACAGAGCACAAATTGCTGTCTCAAGGATTGTAATCATGGAGGTGGGATAATAAAAGCTCAAGGAATCAGGCTGCAAACTGAGAGTAGCTGATGGGCACACATGGTCCATGAAGATGAGTCCCTGACCTAGAGGTCCTGCTGTCTAAACCCAGGCTTTTCAAAGCACATTGCAGAGTCTCCAGCTGTGAACCATTTGAGAGAGGGAGGGAGTCCTGGGTGGGCAGGAGGGGGGAAGAGAGAGAAATTATTCTGACCTGAAAACCCTGACCTCGTCTCAGTTTTATATGTGCTACAAAGTAGCTGTTCTTGTGCTGAGGAGGTCCCTCAGCATGCTCAGAGGCACTTCAATCTTCGTTATAAACTTGGCACAATCCAGAGCTGATCCTGATGTTAAAAACAATCTGGGACAATATCTGGGGGTCGGCAATGTCAGACACCCGCTGAGGTCCACGCCTCAGCAAGAAGCCCCTGCAAGAGGCCCTCCTGGCTCTCCTGCAATTGCTGCCTGCTGTCTCCCTTTGACCTATAGGAAGAGCGCAGGAGGGTTAGAACACTGAAAAAATTAAATGTCCTAAGTCTCCTGCTATGGGAAAGGGGTTGATCTCAGATGTAAGGGTGTGTGTTTGTGTGCCTGTGTGCATAGGGACAAAAGGCACAGTTTGAGGGGACAGAGACTAACGGCCATGTTAGACATGATGGGAGAGGGTGAGAGTCCCTTGAAATGCAAAGAGCACCTTCAGAGAAGAGTTTTTCTCATGACTGTGTCAAGAAGAGAAAGGGTTAAGCTCCCCCAGTCCAGCTTGCATGGTCTCAAGGCGGGTCAGGCTTCCCCTCAGCTGCAACTTACATGGTTGGTTGGCATCCATCTGTCTCAGGAGACACCGTAAAATCAAACTGTGGCTGTAGAGACTGATACGGGAGAGACATGTTTTGCCACAGGTTGGGGTGCATCATGGCATTTCTGTTTTCTGTGATCCTCCCAGTGGTCATTCCTTTTTTTTTTTTTTTATAAATTTTTATTGGTTTTTTCCACACATAATACAAGACAATACAACACAATACAAGACATACAAACACGTAAACACGTATAATTTCTTAACCTTTCATTTCTTAAGCCTTCTTTCAGCGACTTCCCCATACCTCCCCTTTCTGCATCCCTGTTATCAATCTTTTCAGCATCCCCTAATTTCAATATAATACTTTCTTTAGATCTTATTTCTCATATCCAATTGCTAATCGCTGCAATTCTATTTTGCATTACCCAAAACATTTTAACATTCATTAATTTTACAACAGTTCTTAAGATAAATTTTAAACTTCTTCCAATCTTCTTCCACCGTCTCTTTCCCTTGGTCACGGATTCTGCCGGTCATCTCAGCCAGTCCCATATAGTCTATTACCTTAGTCTGCCATTCTTCCAGTGTAGGTAGTTCTTGTGTCTTCCAATACTTCGCTAATAGTACTCTTGCTGCTGTTGTAGCGTACATAACTCCCAGTGGTCATTCCTCCTCTGGTCACTGCTGTGGATACATGAGCTGACTGATTGAAGGATGAGCATTTAGACCTGGCATCTCATGAAATGTGGGCATGTTTCAGGGTGTTCAGTGTTAGGAGAGGCTGAGCCAGTGCAAACAGGAATGGCGCAGGGAGAGCAAACATACATGTTGATATTTCCAGAGGCCTTTCACAAGCAGCATAGAAGGTCCTGGTGTGCTTGCTGGCCCTTGTGAGCAACATGTTGGTGGCCCATGGTCTCAATTATTTAAGAAATGATTATTTAGAGAGTGGAATAAGTTCTGTTCCTTCTTTTGATGTCAACACTTTTGATGCCAACACCCCCAACACTGCAAAACATTAGATGGTTTCCTTGCTTGCACTCACTTGAAGCAGCTTATTTATCCATTTCCTTCTTAAGCAGATGTGGGGTAAATTAATTTCTATGGGCAGAATTGATCCAAATTTAAATACTTTTTAAGTGCCTAGGATTGCAGAGGGAGAATTGCTATAAATGGGGATTGGAAAAGTGCACATTAGCATAGCCTCCAACATTTCTCCAATGAAAATAGGGATGTCCCTTTCCAGCACAACAATTTTACTATTTATACCCCACACATCTTACTGGGTTGCCCCAGCCACCCTGGGCAGCTTCCAACATATATAAAAACATAATAAAACAATAAAAAATCCCTTTGCTATACAGGATTGCCTTCGGATGGCTCGGTGGTTGGATAACTCCATACCCTCCAACATTTATCCAATGAAAATAGGGATATCCTAAGGAAAAGTAGGACATTCCGGGATCAAATAAAAAACTAGAATGGCTTATCTAAATCAGGGATGTCCCTGTAAATAGAGACACATTAGGATGCATCTCTGGTGTACTGTTGCAGTTTATAACGTTTGTTTTCCTAAACTGTGTTAATAGGGTTGATGTAGGCTAGGGTCATGAGCCATATTGCCCCCACCCCCGCCCCACATACCTGCTGTTTACTTATAAAACACCATTCACTAGAAAGTAATTTCCAGCACAATCCTAAACATGCCTATGCAAAAATGTGCCCCACTGAATTAAAGAGAGCTTACTCCCAGGTAAATGAGGTTAGGATTGCAACCTTGGAGTGTGTTGGGACATGGGTATTATTGTGTACTTTTCTTAGTTGGTGCTTTTACACTGCATTGCCTGTAATGTTATGGAATTGTGGATTGATATACCACCTGCGGGTGTGGTGTGACACAACAGCAGGAATGAGTGGATGACCCATGCTGAGAAACTGTTGCCAGAACTTGGAACATAGGAAGCGCCTTAAGCTGAGCCAGATCATTGGTCCATGTAGTTCAGTATTGACTACACTGTCTGCTGGCAGATCTCCAGGATTTCAGAGAACCTTACCTGGAGATGCTGGGGATCAAACCTCAGACCTCTGGTATGCACAAAAGATGCTCTACCACAGAGCTATGGCATCTCCTTCAAATTAAATGGTTGGAATGCTTTTGGCATTTAAAAATTAGAAAACTGAGGTTTATGACAAGCTAACTAACACTCCTCCCCCTTTCCTTTCCTGGGATGTTTTGTTCAAGGAGGGATCTCCACATTATGCTGTGGGATCAATTCAGTTGTAACTGTAATCAAAGATGCCCTGAAAATGCCTGCTATAAACGTCTGCTACGTCCTTAGAATAGGTCTGAAATAGTGATATTGAAATGTATCAAACAGTACAGTGGTTTCAATCCAGTCTCCTGCCCTGAAACAGCCTCCCTGTTGTTCGACTATAACTTCCATCTTCCTTAGCTAGTAGAACAGGGATGATGGAAGTTGTAGTCCAACAGCAGCTGGGGGCCCAATTTTGAGAAACACTGGACCACATGGTGCTGCTAGAGTAAAACCTATTATCTCTCATAGCCCCTGGGAGATGTGAAGGCACATGAATCCTCTCCCCTTGCACAGTATAGAGTAAATGAGTTTGTTGTATCCTCCCAGGCAGAGAATATCTCAGCCCTAAGCTCCATTGCAAGATGGACGGTGCCTGCCTTTGATCACTTCTTTGAGTCAATTTGGTGTCAGCCACTGAGACGAGCGATAGGATCTCCGCTGCTTAAACAAATGTCCACTTGGCTATGCCAAGAGCCTTATCTGCGACACATGAAGGCGGATAGCAAGCGCCTAGGTGAGTCCTGCTGTAGATCTCAAAGAATTATCACTAGCCGACAAAGCACAAGATATTCACCCTGCAAAGTAAGTGCTTTCTCACGCTCCCCGCTACAGTTGGCATTCCTCCCTGCATTTCAAAGAGAAAAAGCCACTCCAAATGGCCCACCTTCTGTGCTTGCATTTTGTTGATGTCTGTAACACAGACCTGAATTTTGTTCACAAAACTCAACAGTTGAGGCCATTCTGCCTAGCACCCCACCCTGGGGTAGCCACGATTTATGTTAGGGGAGCAGGCTTTATGTTGGGGGGGGAGAACCTCAGTTAGTTAAACATTGTTATTGATTTACTTGGTTTACGGGTGGAAGCTGCCACCCTTGGCTACACCCATGCACCCCAAGACATTTTGGCACCTGAGGCAAACTACAAAATGGCACCCTCCCAACCAGGTAAGAAGGGGCGAGTGAAGATCTACATCAGGAATCAGGCAGGGGATAGCAAAACAACCTTACTTGATGACTGAAGTGGGAATCAAAGGCCATCTAGGGCTTCCTGCTCTGAATCATGGTGAGCTGGTGTAGAGCCCAGGAGACCTCAAAGGGCAGCTCCTGCCATTTCCTCCTGGGCGGGGGGGGGGGGGAGACCAGCAGTGCTTCCTATTTGCCAAGAGGCCACTGTAGAAGCAGCATTGTGGGGTGGGGTGGGCTGATGAAGAGGGTGTGCTGCAGCCGTCACTGCTATCATGGCAGCAGCAGTGGGCAATGGATTCCTTGGAGGCCAAATCTGCTGCCTCTGTGTATCCTGCTGCCCAAGGCAGTTGCATAACCGTACCTCATGAGTGGGCTGGCCCTGGCCACACTTTGAAATTCAGACTGAGGCAAGGAAAGTTTTCCAATCTGAGGGCCACATTTCTGCCTGGGCAGCCCTCCAGGGCCGGCATGCCACTGATGGGAAGAGGTGGAGCCAAAAGTGGGTGGGACTAGAAGAAAAAATAGGGAAGAGCAATGGATGTGACTCTTACTCTAGCAGCAGAATGCATTGCAGCAATGGGAAAACCAGCACTTGCACCTCTTCCACCCCATCTCTCAATTCTCCATGCAGGCAAACAAGAGTCATTCAAGGACAAATTCCAGACTAGTGAAAGCACCCCAAAAGGGTGAGTGAAGCGTAGCGCTGACGAGGAGTGTGGCTTTGGGGAAATCCCCAGACCCAGGTTGAGAGGCCTCAAAAGCCACAATTGGCTCCCAAGTCCCAATTTTAAGGAACTCTCTTCCGGTTGAGATCAGAGAAGGCTCCTCCCTATTGAATGTTCGGCACCTTCTGAAGTCTTTTAACTGAGGGGACAAGGAGGAATTAGGGGAACAGGGAAGGGGTGTCTTGGTGTGTGCTTGGAGTCAGGTGAATGGACTCGATAAGCAGCAGGACTGATACTGTGGAACTGAGACCTACGTTCCAAGATCAGCAGACAGGATTCTAGAAGCAAGAGGTTCTCACGCCTCTTGTGATTTGTGAACTCTGTTTTCTTTTCTGTCAGCATTGACAGGCCACAGTGATCACAGCCTCCTGCAACAGTAGCCTCGCTTAACTTCTAATTTTACGTACCTCACGTGGGCACCTTTTCAGCTCACTTCACAACTGGAAGGACTCCAGTCGACCTTGGACATTGCACTGTACCAAACAGTCACCTGGCTAATTCAGCGCTGTTCAGAGCTGCAAGCATAATAGCTATTGAGGGATTCTTAAAGCTGGCTTGTGGGAGGCCTGAAAGTATCCTGGGAGGTGACATGGTTCTGCCTTTTTGATTGGGGGTGGTGTGGACTTGCCTTCCTCCTGAATGACCTTGTGTGTTTTCCAAAACCCCCAAGATATTTAAAACAAAATCTTTAAACTCACGTTTCTTCAACCTGTAAAATTCTGCCAGGAAGGGAGACAGCTGTTTTGCCCAGGGCATAATAGGACTGTTCTTGCAGCTAAAATATTCTTTTCAGTTTCAAGGGAAGTTCACAACATGATTCACTCTGAATAGCAATTTGCTAGGTGCTTTGTTGGGCAACTTGTCAGGAAGGGCCAGAAACCATTGGCTGATGCTCCATCCTGCTGGGCGACAGCAGCTATTTCCTTGCACAAATTATGTGCAAGGGCACTGCTAGGGTGGAGTGGGAGAATGGGGAGTATGCTTGGCACAATCAAATCTCCTGGGAACCCACGGTATCTATCCCGTTGTGTCTCTACCTGTTGTTTCTCTGGCTGTCCCTTCATGCAAGAAGCCTCTGCCAAGAAGAACATATTCTGCCCATATTTGCATCGATTTGGATTACTTGATTGCTCCTAACATTAAGATTGAAGAGAATGACCTCTCCTCAGAGGAAGGTGCTTGTTGTGTCTCTGCCTCTGAGCCTGCCTCCTTCATGGGAAGTGCAGGTAGTTGCCTTACACCAGATCAGACTCTCTGTCCATCTTGCCCAATCCTGTTGATTCTTCCGCAGTGCCTCTCCACACTCTCAGGCAAAAAGAGGTATTTCCCATCACCTGCTAAATGACCCAGTCAGGAGATGGTGATTCATGCAGAAACTCAGGAGGGATGATTCTTCCACAGCAGATCATTTTACCAATTCAGAGGGCTTCTCCATGGCTTTTCTGACCTACTTGTTGTTCCTTCCTCTGCAGCACTCAAGCCATGCCTGTGCACTACCACTAAGCTACTGTCCCTCCCATTACACAGGAGACAATGTTGTTAATCACATGTCATTTTTTCCTGTTCTTTCCTTCCCTGTCTATGAATGGTAGACTGCAGAGCCACCACTGGCAACAACATCTCCGACTGTATTTTCAGCTTAAGAGCAGCAAAACAACTCTCCAGGCTGCAAACTGGGAGTTTTATGGGCGGATGTAGGGCTGGACCGGTCAGCCTTTTTCAGATCCATCCAACTTTTGAATCTGTTTAGAGGCAAGTCTGTTCTGTCCCATTTCTGCATTAATTTGCCTTTTAAAAAATCAGCTACTTGCATGGACATTCACATTTAAGGACCCATTTTTTAAAGCATTTTCATTTTTTAAATTTCTTTCTGTCAAAAAATACACATTTTTTTTTAAAAAATGTATTTTGGTATGCAAGGCAGTGGAGACCTAAGTTCTAGCCCACACATTAGTCTGGGAGGTTTCATACACATCTTTCCTAATATGTTCATTTTTGCATGGGATTTTGACTAATAAACACATTTTTGTAAGTTGTTCTCCTAACAGAATGAATTGTTGTATGTTATTTCCCAATAGAAGCTGCGTGTGTGCATGTTTTTTGCTTGAAGAACTGCAGTGCAAAATTCAGATAAGTGTCAACTTAAAAACCTAAGAAGAGCCTTACTGGATGAGGCCAGTGCCCATCCAAGTCCAGCATCCTGTTCTCACAGTGGCCAACCAGATGGCTGTGGGAAGCCTGCAAGGAGGACCTGAGAGATACCTGCATTTCGGGTTGCGTATTGGTTCAGGGAATTTGAATTACATTGGTTCCCATTAAAAGTAAACCAAGCGGTCTTCCCTAGGGAGATGGAGCCAGCCTAGCTGATGGGAGGCAGACTCCCACAGAAGAAGCCCTTAGCGCAGCCTTTGCCAACCTGAAGACATCCAGAGGTTTTGGACTACAATAACTATCATCCCCAGTTAGCACATGCTGGGTGGGGCTGATGGGAGCTGTAGTCCAAATCATAGCTTTAGAGAGGGTTGGGAGGCACAGAACTGGAGCTCAGCCTCCCAAGGACAATTTTCCTCTTGCGTCTCCTTGGAGTTTTCAAAGGGAAAGGCTGGATCTTTGTTTTCAAAGCCAGTTGGAACCCTGAATATCTTCCAGCACCCAAGTCATTCATTGAACCAAGAAGGGCCCAAACTCCATCTAACCTCAACGAGATTGTCTTTATTTGCCACCGGTAAATAAATTAAATAAAATCAATAAAAAAATAAAAAATAGCCACCCCCCCAAAGAAGCCCCAAACCAGATCCATGCGTCATCAACCACAGGAAAGAGAGAAAAGAGAGAAAGAGAGAGAAAGAGAAAGAAGAAATCTGTTTGCTTTATTATGTAGAAATAATGGCATCACGGAGTGTTTTCCCAGGCCACTGAGTTTGCAGGCCACAGTGCTCCCCCACCTCCCAAACCCACAAGGATAAGAGAGAAAATGAACAAAAATGACAACTGAGAGAGAGTTGAGGCCTCTTTGCTTATGGGATTATAACTCTCCTGAAGTCTTGATGACATGGAAAAGAGTCACGTTGTAGATGACCTGGTGGCCATTGTTCCAGGTATAGAGGACCCTCTCCCGGGGGTTGTAGTCCAACATGGATATGTGGGAATACTGATTGTGGAAGGGAATATCCGTGTACTCATAGCTAGAAGTGTTTGTGTAGTAGGCAAAATAGATCTTAGCCCCAGCCAGGTGTGAATTCGTCACATAGAGGGTCCCGCAGATGATGAAGGATTCACCTGCACTCCGCTTGGGGTAGCCGGTGTCCCAGCTACGGAGAATCTCCAGCGTGACAGGGTCCATCCTGCTTACTACAATGTTGCCAGCATTCTGGTTGGTGGTGTAGACTGCCCAGAGCCCATTCTCATCCACCATGAAGTCGATGTCTGAGAAGCCACCCCAGGAGTAGGGGAAGGTGTTGTTGTAGCCAGCGGTGTTGAGGCTGCGCTGCACGACCACACTCCGCGAACGGAAATGGTACTTCACCACTATGTTGCTCTGGTACTTGTTGTAGTAGAGGGACCCATTGAAGACCACGTGGCCGGTGCCAGCCCAGGGATGAGGCAGCAGGTGCTGGACAAAGTTTTGGCCTGTGATGAAGTCATTGAGTGTACGGTATTCCAGGACACGACGGCCTTTGTAGTAGCCATCCATGTACCAGACCTAAGGAAGAGCACAAGGGACATTAGAATGGGCCCTGCTGAGATTACTCTGTACCAGATCACTTCAGTGTAGCTATATAGGAAGAACAGGTATTTTGAGGTCCAAAGCTGAAAATCTAAATGGAAAAAGGAGAGCATCATCTACCCCACTTAAATTTCCAGCCCAGACCCTAAGGTCTTCATCAGAAGCCCTTCTCTGTGTGTCCCACCCAAGGGAGATGTGCAAGAAGAGGCCTTTCTAGTGGTGGCCCTTGTTGGAAGAAAGCAGGCACATTTCCTTTTCTTAAGCTTCTAGTTAATGCATGTGTTGCTTTAAATGACCAGAGGGCACTGTAATCACTCTATTTAATTTGACTCCTAATTTATTAATGAATGGGGGTCTTGAGGTGCAGCTGGCCAATTGGAGAGTCCCGCTAGCCATGTGCACTGGAACCTTCTCCCTTTCAGCAGCTCATTAGGTGGGGTGGGGGTGGGGGAGTCAGAGGAAGGGCGTCCTGCAAGGGCTTCTGCCTCCCCTTCCCTAATTCCTCAGACCCCAAAGGGGCGGCTCGCAAGAGGCGCCCTGCTCTGCCCACTTCAGCATCAAAGATGGGGTGCGGAAGATGGGCCATCCTGAGCAGGCTCGTTTGGATATTCTGAACCAAAAGCAGAGCAGGTAGAATTTAGGAGGAGTTGCATTTCTGAAATCAGGATTTTGCCCCATCAACACCCTTTCTGGGTTGGCCTTTCAGGCAGAAAGATAACAAAATCCCCTTATTCCAGCTGTTCGTGGGACTGGGGTGGTTGGAGGCGCAGGTAAGGGTGGGGCAAGGACAAGTCTCCCCACACTGCGGTGGTGGTTACTTGAAAAATGGGCGCTTTTCACATGCCGTCCACAATTAAGTAATCAACTGGAAATTAGAAGCTAAGGTTCGAAAGCGAAAGCCACCCAAAGAAAATGCCATCCATGCCGCTGTTAAAAGACTTGAAGGAAGGTGTTGATCTCCTTCCAGGGTTCTAAGTGTTAATATGCTCTTGAAAAGCTCTTTATTAATTGGTTTCATCAGAAACACTTGTAAACATCATGTCATCCAAAAAGTCACATTTCACATAACAACATGTGGCTGTGCTTATGTGGTCATTGGTGACTGCCTACCTGGATGTAGTCCACTTTTCTTCAGCTGGTGGGTGTTTTGAGAGCCAGACTTAGGGCACACTTCAAGCACACCAGCAAGAGCCATGGCAGTGCCAGAGGGAGGAAATTGCCCCAGCCCCAAGGATACAGCCCTTCCCCAATTGCCTCCTCAATTGCTAGACTCCTGCCTTAATGCATACTATTATTTTTTCTTTGCAAGATCATAACATTCGGGACACAACTTAAAGGTAAATGTAAAGGGACCCCTGACCATTAGGTCCAGTCGTGACCAACTCTGGGGTTGTGACGCTCATCTCGCTTTACTGGCCGAAGGAGCCGGCGTACAGCTTCCGGGTCATGTGGCCAGCATGACTAAGCCGCTTTTGGTGAACCAGAGCAGCGCACAGAAACGCCGTTTACCTTCCCGCCAGAGCGGTACCTATTTATCTACTTGCACTTTGACGTGCTTTCGAACTGCTAGGTTGGCAGGAGCAGGGACCGAGCAACGGGAGCTCACCCCGTCGTGGGGATTTGAACCGCCGACCTTCTGATTGGCAAGTCCTAGGCTCTGTGGTTTAAACCACAGCACCACAACTTGTCTACCTGTAAATAAAATTTGCCCTTCTGAGCCCCTCATTTTTCTGGTATGGCCACTGGCAGCAGCACCCATCTAGTATTATTGTTAGTATTATCATCTTAGAGAAGAGGAAGAAAGTGAATAAAATATTGGGGGGGGGGGCAGGTAAACCTCGCCCTGCATAATCGATCACATGATGTGGTGCATGCACACCATTTGAAAGGTAATGCCCATCAACTTTAGATGGCTTGGCTGCCTCAAATATTTTATGGGGGGGGGCGGCTGAAGAGTTGGCTCCTATGGCCTACATCCCCCCATCCTTAAATTTTGCAGTGCTGTCTCCAGCCAAATATGTCAAAAAATGCATCATTTAGCAGAAAGTTTGCATAAAAATGCTTATGGATTAGCAAAAAGAATACATCAAATGCATTAGACTGCTAGCAAAGATGGGTACTGTTTATTACACAAAAGTTGCATGCTAAAATGTGTATATTAGAAAAGGCTCTAAAAGCACTAAAAGGCTCATGAATTTTCATGAGTACTTTTAAAATGTGGAGAACATAACTGAAGAACGCAGTAGTTGAGAGACCCAAATGAACAGAGGTGCCTGTTCCTAAAGCAATGTATTCCCTGAATGCAGCAGGTGAGGGAAGAGGCTGGGAGCATGGCCTTTGCATGGGGATCTGCACAGAAGGTACCCCCAGGCACAAAGGAGGAAACCCTTCATTGCACTTCTGTACTTCTGTACAGCAGCTGTGTAGAAGAAAGAATTTCGATACATGCAGCTTTTCATGCAAAGTTGAGAAAAACTGCTAGAACTGCCACACTTGGGCCAGTTGAAGGATCAGAAGTGCTCTGCAACAATAGCAAATGGGAAGCAAAGCTGCAGACAGCAAACAAACAGTTAAAACCTCAGCTCCACCCCTTGGGGAACCAGATTAGTTAGAAGCCTGGAAGGCAGAGCATTGCTGCTCAATGCTTTGCAATCCTGTGGTTGTTGCACACTTCTAGTATCTGCAATCATTCCCCTGGTTCCTTCTTCATACTCCACCCTCTGGTTGTATCTTTCTCTGCACTGCTTCCACAAGGGTACCTTGAGCAGTTCTTAGTGTCAGAAAGTTCTTCCTGAAGTTTTGTCGGAATCTCCTTTTTTGTAACTTGAAGCCATTGGTTCAAGTCCTACCTTCCAGAGCAGGAGCAAACAAGCTTGCTCCATGTAACAGCCCTTGAGATATTAGAAGATGGCTCTCATATCTTATCTCAGTCTCCTCTTATCCAGGCTAAACATATCCAGCTCCCTCAACTGTTCCTCATAAGCCTTAATCATTTTGTTTGCTCTCCTCTGCATACCTTCCAGCTTGTCAACATTCCTCTTAAATTGTGGTGCCCAGAATTGGACACAGCATTCCAAGTGTGGTCTGACCATGGCAGATGGCAGAATAGAGTGGTACTATGACTTCCTTTGATCTGGACACTAGACTTCTGTTGATGCAGCCTAGAATAGTGTTAGCTCTTTTTTTGCTGCTGCATCACACTGCTGACTCATGCTAAGCTTGTGGTCCACCAAGACCCCTAGATCCTTTTCACATGTACTACTGGTATCTGCTCTAAGATTTTGTCGCACCCCATGCGCAGACCATTTCACTGGAAAAGGCATTGTGCAGACCCAGATCAAGGCCTTCTTTCTCTCCCTCTGATCCCCAGAGGGTGCATGAGATTGCTCCAGCACAGGACACTGGTGCACCTGTGGAGCAAGCTCCTCCTTCCGGATAGGATACTCAACTGCCCTTGCTGCCACATGCAAGATGGCAACCATCTCTGAAATGTGACCTCTGGGCAGTCAGCACAAGCGCTGATCACAAGCCGAGTCACCCCAGTGTAGATCTCTGACATCCTGGGATGGAGCTCATAGTCACAATGCAGGATGGGGAATGTGCAGGAGAGAACAGGTTCTGCTTAACCCTTGCTTGCTGAGTCTTTCACTGTAGCTTGCCTTCATAGCGCTCTCTGTGTTTTTCCTTCGGAGAATAAGCTTGTGGTGGGAGATGGTGAAAAATAACCTGGTAGCAAGGGTTGCAAGGGGCAGTTAGCTAGTGGGACCCAATGGCAGTCCCCTGCAAATGCCCTTTGCCTTCTGCATCACAGCAACTTGGCAAGCACTTTTGAAGCCCAAGCAGTACATCCTTCCAATCTCAGCTCATTGTCAGCTGCACAATTGGTCCAGACCATTAACATGCTCATCATCAGCTCTCACAGGCCCTGACCAGATGCCAGATTGGAGAGCTCCACTGTTTGCTTCAAACATTGGCAAAGGAGACAGGAAGCCTTGAGTGTATAAACTTTGCCGGAGGCTTCTTTGCTCTCTGCCTAACACTGGGGCTCAGCAGAGCAGCCCCAGGGATCTGTGCCTTTCTCTTCCCCTTTCATTCTTCTTTAAACAATTAAGCCCATTTGATGGAGCAGCTGACATCTCCCTGCATCGGATTAGCTGTGTTTGGTGCCTAAACTGGATCCCTCCCCCTCCCCTCCTCTCTTTCTCTCCAAAGCTCAGGGCTACCTTTTGAAATTTAAAATATAATTCACTCAAAAGGAAAGGCATAGTGGGAGGGGGAGAGATACAGCCAGACATATAACACGCATGCTTTCCAAGTCCCCTGGAGCCAACTGTCAACTAGAAATAAGACACTGAGAAAGTTTGCATTATCACCAGAAGTTAATTGGATGGGACTGAAGACTGAGAGCGCAAAAACTATGGTTTGCAGCTTGATCATTTGACCTGATCATTAAAATTAGCTGCCTCAGCTCCCACCTCCTTCAGATAACTGCTGGGGATCCACCAGTGTTAATTGCTCCCCTGTGATCCTAATGATAGGTCAATGAACCACCATTTTAATTTCCCCATAATGCCCTGGAGCAGTCTTTCCCAACCTGGTGTCCTCCAGGTGTTGCTGGACTCCAGCTCTTATCAGTCCTAGCCGCCCTGCTCAATGAATGCTGGGAGTTGTAGTCCAACAACAGCTGGAAGGCATGAGGTTGGAAAAGACTGCTCTAGAGCACCACTTGCTTCAGGGGCACTGTGGGAAATTTTAAATGGTGTCTCAGAGACACCTACTGCAGTTGATAGTGGCAAGGGGCCCACCAATGTTGGAGGGGGTCCAACAGGAGCACTTGCTGAGAGTCCCCTGAAACCTGGAGTTATTGTTTAACTGTTACATATGTCAGGTTTTAGAATAGTGTTCCTGGTGGAAATATCTCAAGTGAGAGCTGGTTAAATCCAAAGAGGCTATGTAGGGTAGTAGACAATGTGGCCAGCTCTGCCTGAGGGGAAACCCTTTTCAAATTCCAGTTCAACCAGGAATCCAGTCTCATGTAATTTCCCAGTTACTGATCACATTTCTATCTTGCCTTCTCCTTCCAAGGACTGGTGTATCCTCTTAGTTTAGACTATCTTGACATTCCAGTTCTGGGGCCTCATTTGTGACTCATCTGGGTGATAAGAACATACAAAGAGTCCTGCTGGATCAGGCCAATAACCCACCTAATCCAGCATCCTGTTCTCACAGTGGCCAACCAGATACCAGTGGGAAACCCACAAGCAGAATTTGAGCACAACAGCATTCTCCTCTCCTGTGTTTCCAGTAGCTAGTATTTACAAGGTGTCCCCTTCATCCTAGGGTATCTACACTGCCAAGACAGACATGAATTTGAGATGGCAGTGGAAGTTGGACATGAAGCCTAGATTCCATGTGATCCCTAGTCTATGTCCATGTCTAAAGTGATCTGGGCTACTGGCCACAACTCAGCCATTGCAGCCATGGGAGATCTGTCTTCATGAATTCCAACATGCATTGGTCCGGGACATGAGTCCCCTACCAACCAGTCTATGGGTAGACTGCCCAGTCAGCTACATGGTTAGCCTGTCCTTGTGCAGAATACCTGCAATGTTCTTGGTGATAATCTATATAGTTAGGAAATAAAATCATGTGATACAACCCTTTTTGGAGCATGCCATTCTAGAATACAGAGAACCAGCATCTCTTGGAGAAAGCTAGTCTGGATTCCTTCATCCTCACACCCTGGAATCCTGGGGCTGCCAACCTGTATTATTAGGCCCATGGGTACATTTTATTTTTGAGCAAGTGCCAAGGCTACCACTCACTCTGGTCACTTCTAATTCCCCTCCCCAGATCACAAAAGAGAGAAAGTGTGCACAAACACATCACTTTTCCAATGGATCTGGGGAAAAGTCATATCCAGAAGAATTAATCGAGTCTTGAAAAAGCACATGGAGCTGAAAATGGAAGTGGGGAAGGTTGTCACTCTTCCAGCTTTCCCCTTCAGCTCTATTTACTTTTCAAGAGAAAAATGGTAACCAAGCTGACCACCTCATAGCCATGAGGGCAATGTGTGGCTTGGGGTCTCAAGGTCCCATTGGGCCAAATGGGGTGCTGCTCCACCAGTTTACAACCAATCCTGGACGTGGCACTGACTGTCAGCTTCTACTTCCTTTGTCTCAGCTGGGAGGAGGATGGAGACAAACTAGAATTAGTTGGCTCTGCCCATTACTATTTTTTTTTTAAGATATTTATTAAAATTTTCAAAATTAATACAGTAAGAATATAAAAAGTCAAAAAGAAAAAGGAAAAAAATACGAAAAAACAGAAAAAAAGATACATAAAAATTAAAAACACATTAAGTTCACCAAAATTTACTTTCATTGACATATTTTCCCGACCTCCTCATACCTCCCCTTTTTGTATTCCAATTCAAATGATTGATTCAGCAAATCCTTAACCATAATTCTTAACCTAATAAATTAACATGTTATTATTTTACTTTTACTCTTTCATCCATTTCCTCAATTTATTTTTGCTAACCTTATTTTCCTTTAATTTAGTTCATTTTTTTAAAAAAAACCAATTTTACCTTATCCAAACTTAAACATCAATACTTATACATCAATACATATTCTTAAAACATTCTTTCTAAAGTCGACCCAAATTCCCTTCCACGAATTTCCCAAATTTCATAAACATTACAAAAACAAAAATAAAAGCAAAACACATTATATTTATGTACCCTTTGGATTCCCAAACCCCACCCCCACCCCTTTCCCGGTTCCAGTCCCCAACAAATGTCCATCAGTCTTAATCTAATATTTAGCCTGGAGATCTCACATCCGAGGCTCTTAATTCTCTCTCAGTTCCTCTCTGCTGGTTTTTTTGATAGTCCTTAAAATTAAACACCAACTCTCGGAGAAGCTCTGGCCCTTCAGGATCCATGTTTCTTTCAACCAGTCCTCCATACTTAAAGGTGGAACCCAAATCTTGTTTCTTACTCCTTTCAAGTCCAAATGTCCCCAAGGCTCCAACCTCCACCTTGAGCAAATTTATAATCCTTAGGTCTTCAGATCTCCACATAAGGAGATCTTTCCTTTCTTCAATCTCCAATTCAGGCTAGATTTTCCAAATCAAATTCTTATTTTCCTTCATTACCATCATGTCAGGCCTCAAGTCCTCCTTCATCATCTGCAGCTCTTCAGGGACAACATATGTCTCCTTCTCCAAATTCTCAAAGTTGTCAAGTTTCTCTTTCTGTTCAGTTGAATAAACTTCCAGATTCAACTCCTTATCAGTTTCAATGATATTGTTTACAGTTGAGTCCAGAGTTGTAACATTTATAGCCAAAACATCAATTTGGCCTTGCAACTTTCCCAAGAGAACAAAGACTCTGTCCAATTCAGCCTGAATTCTCCCTTCTCCAGCCATTCTTGTAATGTCCCAAATCCCCCTCTAGAGGGATTTTGGTTTCTTAGTGTTCATTCCAATCCAAGCCCAAAAATCCAGCTAGTTTGTATCAGTTCTTCCTTGTTTTCAACAAATTATAACAAAAATTGTAACATATATAACCAGCAGAAGCAACAGAAACAAAGTTCTCTTTTTCCGTTTTGACAGCTACTTTGACAGCTGTCAAACTCTTTAGTACCTCATCGACAGGCTCTCTCGCGGAACACTCCCGGGTCCGGGAGGGTGGCACTTCGGTTCCCAAAATTAGCTCTTTATCCTCCAGCAAAATTTATTATACTGCCAAATCGTGAAATTAAAGTCTTTTACCAAAGAAGGAAAGAAGAAAAGGTTCTCTCGACCTTAGTTAGCAGGTCTTTGCTTTAACTTGTTTACAAGACGGGGAGGCAGACTTCCTTTTTACACCTTCCCCGATCGTGCCTAATTCTTAAAAGCAAAATTTTCTTTACAGTACCAATTTCCGTAGTACTCACGGGTTGTTACTTTTAGAGTCCAATTGTTCAAAAGAAGAAGTCAGCGCTCTCCGACCATGGCAATGCGGCTTCACTCTGCAGGAGAAGCAGTCGAATCTCCACACCGCGCCGCTCACCCCGTCCCCCGTTCCGAAGCCTTTAAAAAGGCTCCTTTGCAGGTCGGGGGGGCGCAAATGGTGCCCGCCGAGTCACCAGGTTTACAGGCTTCACCGCCTGTGATTTTTATGGGTCCCCGCGTCGCCGCAGCGGCAAAACCCGATCCTGCAGAGCCGATTCCCTCCGGAGCTCAGAGGGAATCTGCCATTAGTCGATGGCACTAACCCGGAAGTCCCGGCTCTGCCCATTACTAGTTTTGCCTACTGTTGATTTTCTGCCCAACCAGTCTCAATGGGCACCAGCCACCAATGCATACATAGGTCCCCCCAGCCCCACTGCTATCAAGCCCATTCTGTTACCTATGCTCTATTAACTGAAGATACCGAGTCTGTGAATGCTGCTTGTAAACTCTGGCCAAGTAACTCATTCATCATGGGCTTTCTGCCATCCAAATTTTGTCTCCCACTTGTTTCCCTCTGCTTTATCATGCCAAAAAGCTCAACTGCAAAGAATGAGTAAACATATCCCAACCTTTATGGATGATTTATGCTTGTTTTATTAAATGTTTTCTCTCCTTTAATTTACAGAGTTAAAACACATTTTCACTCTTTTTCTGCTGATCAAATGCTCGAGTAGTTTTTAATAACTGAAGAAGCATTGTGATAGCAAGAGGTGGGCAAGATTGATTTCACACTTGGAGGATGATCAGACAAAGTTCCCCTCCTTGGTCTCTTCTGCAGAGCTGGGGTGGAAGGGAAGGGAGCCTGTTTGGATTTCTTCTCAATAAATCATTTTTCTATGGAGCCACAGGACTTTGCCAAGTCCTTGAAAACTGGGAATATGTGATCCTGCAAAAGTTTATAAGGGCTTGTATTGACTGAAATTCACATTAAGCCTTGGTTAACATAGGAGCCCATGAAAGAGAAGTCTTCAAGTGATTGCAGCAGCTAGAGCAGGGGTCAGCAAACTTTTTCAGAAGTGGGCCAGTCCCTCTGTCCCTCAGACCTTGTGGGGGGCCGGACTATATTTTTTGGGGGGGCGGGGGAAATGAATGAATTTATATGCCCCATATCCTGCCAACCTAGCAGTTGGAAAGCACCTCAAAGTGCAAGTAGATAAATAGGTACTGCTCTGGCGGAAAGGTAAACGGTGTTTCCATGCGCTGCTCTGGTTCGCCAGAAGCGGCTTAGTCCTGCTGGCCACATGACCTGGAAGCTGTACGCTGGCTCCCTCGGCCAATAAAGCGAGATGAGCGCCGCAACCCCAGAGTCGGTCACAACTGGACCTAATGGTCAGGGGCCCCTTTACCTTTATATGCCCCATAAATAACCCAGAGATACCGTACATTTTAAATAAAAGCACACATTCTACTCATGTAAAAACACCAGGCAGGCCCCACAAATAACCCAGAGATGCATTTTAAAGAAAAGGACACATTCTATTCATGTAAAAACACGCTGATTCCCAGACCATCCAAGGGCCGGATTTAGGCAGCGATTGGGCCAGATCCGGCCCCCAGCCCTTAGGTTACCTACCCATGAGCTAGAGGTTTGAACAGCTGCTCCCTTCCAACCCTGTTTTTGCACCACCACAGCATCAAGATTCTTCTTGGGCTCAAAGCAGCAGAGGAGACTATAAGGAAGTTCCTGCCGAATTCCCAGCAAGGAGGGAAAGTGAACTAGTAGTGAGAGGTAGTGCAGGTCGCTATCACAGCTGTTGGAACCCTCAGCTGCTACATTCACCCAGAGACTACTGACCATAGTGAACCTCATTCACAGGTTCTTGTATGAAGTGGAGATAAGCTTCTTTTACATGTAACTTGAAAGACAAAGAAGCAAGTAGAACGATACACTGGAATTACAAAATTGGAAGGTACCATATTGTCATCTACTCAGCCCCCCTTCCACCAAGTGGAATAATCCTCAACACAGGTCTTCTGATTGACCCAAATAACTAAGACCACAGAATTGTGAGGAAAGCTTCAGTCAAAAGGACCAATATGTTTTTCTAAACAGGAATATGAAGGGGTTAAGACTCATAGGGCTCCTGAATTCCTAGAGGGCACTTTATGAGGTAACATCTTTGCACAAGCAGGAAAAATATAATGGCTCTTAATTTTTTGAACTTCCTCCCACCTGAGGAACAGTTTTTTTCTCGTCATGCAGCTATGGGGATAATACGCAAGGTCTGTGCTCTCCCAAGTCCAAGCACCATCTTCAGTCTCAACCATGTATTTTAAAAGTAATTTAGAAGTAGCTTTGCCTGTCTTGTATTTCTAATTGCTCACTGCTGAGTCCTGAGCAAGACTATTATGTAAGTAAATGTTACATTTTTCATGTTTACAATACAGTCTGTTGCCTGATTATTTTGTAGAAGATAAAGAGGGGAAATCAGCCTGCTGGGGAAGCCTTAATCTTTGCCCCAGTCTTCTCCGATAAAGAAAACAATGCCCGACCTGAAGAATTTGGAGCAAATGATTCAGCAGAGGAAACAC
Source organism: Podarcis raffonei (assembly GCF_027172205.1). Classification (NCBI taxonomy): domain Eukaryota; kingdom Metazoa; phylum Chordata; class Lepidosauria; order Squamata; family Lacertidae; genus Podarcis; species Podarcis raffonei. The sequence continues at coordinate 1,315,277 of NC_070603.1, forward strand.
AGCCCAGAATAACTAAGGAGATAGTACAAGAATACTTGGCTAGTTTAGATGTATTCAAATCTCCAGGGCCAGATGAACTGCATCCAAGAGTATTAAAAGAACTGGCAGATGTGATTTCAGAACCACTGGCAGTCATCTTTGAGAATTCCTGGAGAACAGGCGAAGTCCCAGCAGACTGGAGGAATGCAAATGTTGTCCCTATTTTCAAAAAGGGGAAAAGAGAGGACCCAAATAATTACCACCCAGTCAGTCTGACATCAATACCAGGGAAGATTCTGGAGAAGATCATTAAGCAAACAGTCTGTGAGCACCTAGAAAGGAATGCTGTGATCACCAATAGTCAGCATGGATTTCTGAAAAATAAGTCATGTCAGACTAACCTGATCTTGTTTTTTGACAGAGTTACAACCCTGGTAGATGAAGGGAACGCAGTGGATGTAGCCTACCTTGATTTCAGCAAGGCATTTGACAAGGTGCCCCATGATATTCTTGTAAAGAAGCTGGTAAAATGCGGTCTTGACTATGCTACCACTCAGTGGATTTGTAACTGGCTGACTGACCGAACCCAAAGGGTGCTCATCAATGGTTCCTCTTCATCCTGGAGAAGAGTGACTAGTGGGGTGCCACAGGGTTCTGTCTTGGGCCCGGTCTTATTCAACATCTTTATCAGCGACTTGGATGATGGAGTCAAGGGCATCCTGATCAAATTTGCAGATGACACCAAACTGGGAGGGGTGGCTAACACCCCAGAGGACAGGATCACACTTCAAAACGACCTTGACAGATTAGAGAACTGGGCCAAAACAAACAAGATGAATTTTAACAGGGAGAAATGTAAAGTACTGCACTTGGGCAAAAAAAATGAGAGGCACAAATACAAGACGGGTGACACCTGGCTTGAGAGCAGTACATGTGAAAAGGATCCAGGAGTCTTGGTTGACCCCAACCCACATGAGCCAACAGTGTGACGCGGCAGCTAAAAAAGCCAATGCAATTCTGGGCTGCATCAAGAGGAGTATAGCATCTAGATCAAGGGAAGTAATAGTGCCACTGTTTTCTGCTCTGGTCAGACCTCACCTGGAGTACTGTGTCCAGTTCTGGGCACCACAGTTCAAGAAGGACACTGACAAACTGGAACGTGTCCAGAGGAGGGCAACCAAAATGGTCAAAGGCCTGGAAACGATGCCTTATGAGGAACGGCTAAGGGAGCTGGGCATGTTTAGCCTGGAGAAGAGGAGGTTAAGGGGTGATATGATAGCCATGTTCAAATATATAAAAGGATGTCACATAGAGGAGGGAGAAAGGTTGTTTTCTGCTGCTCCAGAGAAGCGGACACGGAGCAATGGATCCAAACTACAAGAAAGAAGATTCCACCTAAACATTAGGAAGAACTTCCTGACAGTAAGAGCTGTTTGACAGTGGAATTTGCTGCCAAGGAGTGTGGTGGAGTCTCCTTCTTTGGAGGTCTTTAAGCAGAGGCTTGACAACCATATGTCAGGAGTGCTCTGATGGTGTTTCCTGCTTGGCAGGGGGTTGGACTCGATGGCCCTTGTGGTCTCTTCCAACTCTATGATTCTATGATTCTATGATTCTATGAATATATATAAGTGTCAGCTCCGTTCCTTCACTGACAGGGAATGAAAAGGCAGGCCGAGAGAGAGAAGAGGCAAGAGTGGGATGCAGAGGGAAGCAGCAGGGAGCAGCCGGAACTTGATCTCTGGACACAGGGAGAAGGCTTGTCAGCTCAGACACAGGGATGCAGGTTTAACTTGAATTCACTTTTCCCAACTTTTACACCTGTAATCTCTTTGTTTGCTCTTATGTTTTTGGCAAGTACTTCCAAGACCAGAATAAACAATAATGGTGATAATGGGCATCCTTGTCTTATTTCTTTTTGGATCTTACAATCATCCGTTATCACCTGATTTATAATTAGTTTAGCTTTTTGTTCTGAATAGATTGCTGCTATTGCTTTTAAAAACTTGGGACCACTTCTGATTTGTTCTAACAACTTTATCATGAACTTCCAAGAAACATTATCGAAGGCTTTTTCAGCGTCTATAAACATCATTGCCACTTTCTTTTTATTTTTAGCCTCCAAATATTCTATTATATTCAAAATATTCCTTATATTATCCTTCATTTGTCTTCCTGGTAGAAACCCAGCTTGGTCTTGATGTATATATTCATTTAATATATTTTTTTAATCTGTTAGCTAGGATATTTGCAAACAATTTGTAATCATTATTTAACAAGGAAATAGGCCTATAGTTTCTAATTTGCAGCAAATCTGCGTCTTGTTTTGGAATTACTGTTCCCATGTTTCTGGGATTTCGCCTGTGTTCAGTATTTCATTCATGAAATCTTTCAATGGGTTCGCTAATTGTTCATTTAATATTTTATAATATTTTGCCATAAAGCCATCCGGGCCTGGAGAATTGCCATTTTTAGAGCTTTTTATTGCATCAAGTATTTCTTGCATTGTTATCTGGGAGTTAAGGATGTTCCTTTGTTCTTCTTTTAAATATGGCATATTGCTATTTCTGATGTACTCTTCTATCTTAAATGTTTTTTCTTTCCCTTGTCTATACAACTCAGAAAAATATTTAACAAACCCTTCTCGTATTTCCTTCAGCTTGTTTGTAATTCTGCCATTTATGTTAATTTTATTTATGTTGTTCCTTTGTTCACTTTTATTCAGCTGCCAGGCTAACAACTTCCCCGGTTTATTTGCATGCTCAAAATATTTTTGTTTTACTCTTTTTATTTTCCAGATGATTTCCTCGTTTATAATAGTTGAGTATTGGGTTTGTAATGTTTTGATTGCCTGTTTTACTGCCTCTTTGTTTGCTTTGCTTGGCAGCTGTTTCTCCTTTTTCATAATTTCCTCCAATATTTCTTTTTTCTTTTTCTCTCTCAATTTCCTTTTAAATGAATTTTGTTGTATAAAGAGTCCTCTCATTACAGCCTTGCTTGCATCCCAGACCGTCTGTAACTTTGTTGACTATTTATTTCAAAGTAATCCATCAAGGTCTTTTTTGCTTTTTCAACAAATTTGTGATCATCTAATAAATCATCATTTAATCTCCATCCAAAAGAGGTTTGGCTTTCTTTTTGTAATTCCATAGTCAGGGAATTATGGTCTAAAAAGGTTCTGGGATTGATTTCAATTCTTTTGACTCTTGTTTCTAATTCTTTGGAGATCCATATAGAGTCTATTCTCAAACTGCTGTCATGTACATGGCTGTAAAAAGTATACATGTGTCTTACTCTCCAGATATCTATCAGCTTTAGATTTTGAGTCATGTTAAAAAAAGTTTTTGGCAGTTTACCTTCTTTGGTCTCTTTTTTCCTGGCTGTTCTGTCTTTGTCTAAAGTTGGAACTCCATTTAAGTCTCCCATTAAAATAATCTTTTGATCTGCAAATTCAAGTAGTTCTGTTTCTAGTTTCCTGAAAAAAGTTGCTTTTTTATCATTAGGGGCATAAATACCAACCAATATCACTTTCTCTCCCTGGATTTTAATTTGTATTATTAAAATTCTGCCTTTTTCGTCCTTCTGAATAAATTTGGGTTCAAGTGCAGGATTAATATAAAAAACAGCGTATGCAGATGATTTAGTGATAAAAGTGGAAGAACCTAAAACTTCACTCCCTAAAGTAATAGAAAAAAATCAGAATTTTGGGGAAGTGGCAGGATTTAAGCTAAATAGGAATAAAACTAAATTATTAGTTAAAAATATGAAGGAAGAAGAAAGAACCGAATTAGAACAAAATATTGAGATTGAAGTCCATAGAAAGGTTAAATATTTAGGGATTTGGTTAACATCAAGAAATATAAACCTATTTAAAAATAAGTATGAAAAAAATTGGCTTGAGGTAAAAAGAAATTTAGAAATATGGAGCAGAATGAATCTCTCAATGTTAGGAAAAATATCAGCGATTAAAATGAATGTGTTGCCTAAAATGCTATTTCTTTTTCAATCAATACCAGTCATCCTGAAAGATGAATGCTTTAAACAATGGCAGAAAGAGATTTTAAGATTTATCTGGGGGGGCAAAAGGCCAAGGATAAAACATAAAATACTTACAGATGTAAAAGATAGAGGCGGGTTTGCCCTCCCAGACCTTAAATTGTATTATGAATCTGCTTGTTTGGTGTGGATCAGGGACTGGATGAGATTGGACAAGCAAGAGGCATTACAACTAGAAGGACATGACACAGATTTGGTTGGCATGCATACTTAGGGTATGGGAAAGGGAAGATTCACAGAAGCTTTTACAACCATATAATCAGGAAATCATTAATGAGAGTATGGGAGAGATATAAAGACTTATTGGAACAAAAGACTCCGTAGTGGCTTTCACCACATGAAGCATTACTGCTCAAACTACTTGGAAAGAAAGGAAAATGGCTCACATATGCTGATTTATTAAAGGAACATGATGGGAAATGGAAATTAAGAGATTATGATGAGATCAAAGACCACCTTCAGAGTTGGCTGCATTATCGACAATTACATGAAACATATAAAGAAGACTGTAAGAAAGGATTTAGTTATACTAGATCTAGGTTTCAAATGGAAGTGATTGAAGGGAAAGTGAAATTACTGAAGGCCGCATATAGCATACTATTAGAATGGGCTGCTGAAATGGAATACGCAAGATGAGATGGTGAAATTTGTAATGATTAAATGGGCACAAGACGTTGGACATAACATTATATTTGCTGACTGGGAACAGTTGTGGACCACCGGGATTAAATTTACGGCATGTAATGCCTTAAGAGAGAATATTATGAAAATGATATACAGGTGGTACATGACCCCAGTCAAGCTTGCAAAAATCTACCATTTGCCCGACAATAAATGTTGGAAATGTAAGGAAAATGAAGGTACATTCTTTCACCTTTGGTGTACGTGTCCCAGGATTAAGGCTTTCTGGGAAATGATATATAATGAATTGAAAAAGGTATTTAAATATACCTTCTTGAAGAAACCAGAGGCCTTTCTCTTGGGCATGGCCGGCCAAGTGGTGCCAAAGAAGGACAGAACTTTTTTCATGTATGCTACAACAGCAGCAAGAATACTCATCGCAAAGTATTGGAAGACGCAAGATCTACCCACTCTGGAAGAATGGCAGATGAAACTGATTGACTGTATGGGATTGGCAGAAATGACGAGCAGAATCCATGACCAGGGAGAAGAGCCGGCAGAAGAAGACTGGAAAAAATTTAAGGACTATTTACAGAAATATTGTAAAATTAAGGAATGCTGAATGATGTTGGATTGAAATAGAGTGGTTTCTAGCTGTAATGATATAAAGGAACATGGATGAAAAAAAAAGGGTTTGGATAGAAAATAAGGTGATATGATAAGCTGTAATGCTTTAAGTTAAGGATTTGCTGAACAAATAATCTGAAATGGAATACAAGAAGGCTAGGTATGAGGAGGTCAGAGAAATTTGTTATTGAAAAGTATGTTTTATGAACTATATGTTTTTTAATTTCTTTGCTTGTTTTTTGTTTGTATAAAAATTGGAAACTTTAATAAATATCTCTCTAAAAAAAAAGAGAGACAGTTAGGGCAGTTGGTCCTTGAGTGTGGGGTGGTAGCAGAGATAGAGAGAGGAACATAAGACTAAGAAAGTAAAGAGGAACACTGTTTGGAATGCTGTAATAGTTTTGTTTTAAGTCTGAAATAAAATACACTCTTCTTTATGAAAAAAAAAAGCATACTATTAGAATGGGAGATGAAAGATGAAGAGGTAAAATCAGTTTGATTAAATGGGCACAAGATGTAGGTCACAATATTATGATGGAGGATTGGGTTAAATTATGGAAAACTGACTTAAAATTTACAGATTGTTCACTATTGAAGGAGAACTACATGAAGATGATGTACACATGGTATACAAAACCAGTGCAGCTAGGGAAAATGTACAAAACTAGCTCAAACATATGTTGGAAGTGTAAGGAAAAGGAGGGAACATTTTATCATATGTGGTGGGATTGTAAAGTAATTAAAAAATTTTGGGAAATGATATACAATGAACTGAATAAAATGTTCCATTTAACATTTGTTTAAAAACTTGAGGCATTTTTGTTGGGGATTGTAGGGAAAGACCTGCCAAAAAAGTTGAAAAACATCTTCAT